>NC_092872.1:269625420-269928753 GCF_028372415.1 Notamacropus eugenii
CTTAGAGTATCCTCTTTAAATAACCTCACAGAGAAGAGGTTGTGCAAATCTAATCAAGCAGCCCCACAGGCCAGAATAAGGCAAAAGAGACCACTGCTTGGGCCTTCCATAGCACTGGAAAATGGTGCTCTAAACAGCTTTGATTATCAATGAAAGAAGCATAAAGTCAGGAGATTCAGGAAATGCGAAGCAGCCTCCAAGGCCTCCACACGGGCACATTGACTCTTTAATAAATAGAGTATGACAGTCCTGACTCCCTTTTTGTGTGTGATGTAATGGAATATTGCAATAATGAATGCTTGCCATGCATGACTCTTAAGTTTTTAAGGTGAATAATTTACTACAGTTGCTAAGGTGAAGTAATATCATTTATTGACTAGCTTTCTTTAAAATGTATCCCTTGCGGTAAAAATTACTTTGGGGCCCAAATACAAAGGATTTAGATCCTAGCAAAGGAGCAATTAAAATCCATCCAGTGTCACATTCCAGAGAAATTCCTCTCCAAAGGTTAGCAGACTCCCTCGGGTCTTCCACTTTTCAGATCAGATAATGGGCCCTTGCTGGAGGTCGGGTCCATCTGTTGCCCCCAGATAGAATCTGGGACATTTCTGAAGTGACTTATTATTTATTCCCAAAGTGGCTTATTCATATTGCTGAATTGGTGCATCTAAAGGTTGTAATGACGTTGGGGTTGAATTCATCATCCTAGACAGACAATTATATTTTTAAAATCTCCTAGACTTAGTCACTCTTCCTGTTCAGGAACCATGGGTCTTAGAAAAAAGCCCCAGGTGAATAGGAACGGCGAAAACATCTCCTCACCTGAGAATAACTTTTTTCCAGAAAAATGATTTTTCAGCAAATAATCATCTCCCTTGGAAAGGTTCTGTATATCATAGATTTAATTGTGAAATGAAAGTCACTTTTGCTTGGAGAGTTAGAAATAATTGGAGATACTCTGGGATGTTGTAAAATTGAGGTTGAGAATTATTAGGTTTCTCAACCCTCTTCCTGGGTAGAAAAAACATCAGTTAACCAAGCATTTGTTAAGTACCTATTATATACATGGCATTCTGCTGGGCACAGGAAATACAAAGACAAAAAGAAACAGTCCCTGTCCTCATCAAAGTAACAAACAGTTATTGAGTGAGTCCTGTATAGCAGGTACCATGCTAAGGGCTGGGGTTCCAAAGAGAGGCAAAAGTCAGTGTCTGCTCTCATGGACCTCACAGGGGAGATAAGATGTAAACAGTGTACACAAACAAGAGATATGCAAGATAAACAGACAGAGGAAATGCCTTAGCATCAAGAGGAGTGATGGGGAAAGGCTTCTTAGAGAAGACAGAGTGTTCTTTTGGGGGAGACAACATGAATACCCGTGAGTAAATGTACACTCTATAGAGATGGAATAACCTTGTTACCCAGAGAAGAAAATATAACATAGAAATGTTTGTTATCTATCAATATATAAATTCCACCCGCCACCTTTAATGACCTTCGACTTTAGCTGGCCTCTCAGTTAAAGGGGAGGGGGAAAGGAAACCAGGTTTATGTTGAAAGTTGGAAAACTGCAGCCTAATGAGAAGCAGGTTGTGTCTGAAAAGATGGGGCATTTAATGGGGATTCTCCCACTTTTGTTTTTCAGCACCTGACATTTACAAGGGAATTCGATTCCGATTCTCTTAGGCATTATAGCTGGGCTGCAGACACCCTGGACAATGTTAACCTTGTCTCGAGCCCCATCCACTCTGGGTAAGTCACCTAAGTGGTTTTTTCTAACTTGTTTAATGAAAAAAAAAAAGCTTTTGTTTCCTGAGTGTTATAAATCTGACTTGACATACTATTTAGACAAGAGCTAGGTGTCCTTAAAATGCTTACCAAAACTGTTGAAGAATTTTGCTCTGCATTTGAAACCCTTGATAGAATACCGTTCATTAAATGGGTACAGTTTTGCAAATAGCTCCCCATTCGCCATTTTACCCTGTAATATTTTAGCAGGAGCAGTCTACCAACATGAGTGGTTGGTATAACAGGAGAAAACGTTAGCAAACTTCCTTCATAGGAGATTTCACATTTACTACTTTGGGGATGGATTTTCTGAATCCAGCTAGAAAGTCTAAAGAGAATCCAACAAGAAAAAGAATGAAATGCTGAAGAATGTGTTAATCTGCTTTTTTATTCTGTTTGGTGGTTTGCTTTTAATGATTAAAGGGGCAATTTCAATGACATGTGATGTTGCTTAAATAACTAGTAAGCACCAATGTTTTAATTATTTTTAATTTTTTAAAATTATTCTGTCCCCTCTCAAAAAAGTAGGGGGTTGATTTAATTGAAAATCAATTTCGTTCCATCCCTTATAAAGTTAATATTCAATTGTGAACCAAAAGCCATTCCTGTTGTCAGCTTAGCAAGGATTCCTTCTTTGTCTGCTAAGTGCCTAAACTTTCTGCTTGATTCAAATGCATGTATGTGAGCAGTAGCATCAGTGTGTCAAGGATCTTAGATCACACTCCACTGATAAATTAGTGTAGAAGTCTTGAAGAGTTTCTCTCTCTCAAAGAGGTAAAGTGATTTGCCCATTTACCCAGGTAGTAAATGTCAGAGATAAAATTCAAGCTTTAGTCTTCTGTGGTTTGAGCATTCTGTTCATTACACAAGCTACTTATCCCAAACCATTATTTTAAAAGTAAACAAATAAAGCTTCAAGGAAGCAAAAATGTACACACACCTTGTGCTAGAATAAAAGCAGTTCCAAGCACATACATAGTAGGTACTTAATAAACACTTGATTCATTGGTCGAGAAGTTGGATAAATCTGAGGATGAGAAGGCATGGCTGGGGATGAGAATACTGGAGTGGAGGCCTGGGGCAGTGGAAAGGGTACCTCTGGTTCGAATCTTGGCCTTGCTCTTTATTAGCTGTGTACCCTCGGCTGATGTACTTCCCTTCTGTAGTCCTTTCTTATCCATGTGAATAGAAACCTTTTGTTGTCATTGTTCAGTCATGTCTGACTCTCCTGGCTTGGTTGAAAGGAAATCTTCACCAGAAGGATGCCTCTCGTGAGATGCCTCATCAAAAGAAGCAACGAACAGTTGATAGGCTGCTATTTAAATTGATGAAGTTAATGCTTCCACAGCAGAAACCAGGGATGTTTTCGATCATTCAGCAAATATTTATCAGGCTAACATTTATATAACACCCTGGAGTTCATAAAGCACTTTACAAATATCTTACTTTCCTTACAACAACTCTAGGAGATAGGTGTTGTTATTCTCCACATTTTACAGATGAGGAAACTAAGGCAGACAGAGAGAGGTTACTTGTCCAGAGTGGTAGGAGACAGGATCCCAGCTAGCACTGCTCTTCACAACCCCTAGTCCTCACCCTCAGCCTTTTTCTTCCCTTCTTGCTTCATCTCAGGTACTTCCTACCCTCCCATTTCTTACTTTCCTTCTTTGACCCCTAATTTCTGCCAGTTTCTCACAGTCACAACCTCCCTAGATGCCGTCCCTCCCTAGGTTGAGAAGCCCACTGGAAAGAGCTCTGGGAGACCTTAATTCAAATGCCAGACCTGATGTTTAGTACTCGTGAGTACCTCGGACAAGTCACTTAACTTAATGTGTCTGGATCTCAGATTTCTTCTCTGTCAAGTGAGGGGATCGGAGCAGATGGCCTTCCTGTTACCATGTTTCCTTTAATTTGCCACCACCACCATCATCTACTCTACCAGGAAGCTACAGCCAATAATTTGGAGCTGGGAGATGCCCTATTCTCACTGCTCAGAGGCTAAATGGATTTCTGGCTCTCGCAGGTTGGAATTCTCAGTGTCTTTTCCCATAGAAATATAGCCCATTGTGAAAAGATCGTGTGGTACCAGTCCTAGAACAGAGAAATAGCCTATTGTCATGAATAGGACAGGCAGCTTGATGGTGAAGTGGATAGGGTGCCAGTCCTGGAGTCAGGAAGACGCAACTTTGAGTTCAGATCTTGCCTCAAACACTTGCTATCTGCAGGACCCTGGACAAATTGCTTCACCCTGTTTGCCTCAGTTTCCTCATCTGTAAAATGAACTGGAGAAGGAAATGGCAAACTCCTCCAGCACCTTTACCAAGAAAACCCCACATGGGGTCACAGAGACTGAAAACGAATGAGCAATGTGACTAGGGTGTTGTTGCACTTGAACTGATGAAGACTTGAGTTTGAATTCTGCCTCTGACATTTGTGATTTATATGTGACCACAGGAAAGTCACTTTTACCTCTGAGACTCTGTTTCCTTCTCTGTAAAATGGAGATAATAGTAGTTTCCTTAGTATTTGTCTGACTTGTGTGTATAAGTCACTTTGGAAACTTTGAAGTGCCTTCTCTCTACATGCCAGCTATTATTAATATCCTGTGAGAGACTGTGCCTCTGGGGAAGTTACTTCAGAGCACCAAGCCAAGGCACAGATGAACTTTTGAAACTCAGTCCTGGCCCAATAAATCAATGACTGCATGTTATTTCCATGTATAAAAGAAAAGGAGAGGAATTTAATGATGTGGTCACTTGAGGACTCACCTTTCTTGTGAATACAGCTGGGAGAGAAACCACAAGTACAAGACAAAGCATGATATTACGCTGTACATTTCATGCTGAGCCAGCCTCAGCTCTACTCTCCAGTTTCTTCATGGTTCCTTTTGAAGGCAGTAGACCTGCCTAGGATCCAGAAGGAAGGAGAGGCTGCCTTCATATCTCAATGCTGGGAGTGTAAGAGGAAGCCCTTGAACCTTAGAATATTTGGGAAGGATGTTCTGAAATCCAATGAAAATCATTGGAAAATTTACATTGGCCATGCAGGAAGAACTTGAGTCTTTGAACTTGGCCCATAGAGACCTTGGTGTTTTATTTTTCGGATGGTTACTTTCTCCTTTGCTCATTGACATTTTCTGTTGCTTGCTTCTAATTATCTTATATTAATTTTTCCCATTTGCTTTCTAAATTATTTTGCAGCTGTTCCTCTCCACTTCCCCAGTATGATTCAAGGTGATAACTGTGTCCTTTATGTGAAATCATCCTCCGTTATTTTCTTTTGAATCGATGTGCCCTCTTTCCCCACAGTTCGATGTGTAGATGTCTGTAGTACACCAGCATTTGTCCATGTGCTGTCTTTAAAACTAGACCCATTCATTCCTTAGTGAAACTTTAGGTTTGTTTTTTCCAAACTTGTGCTGTGCTTGACATATGTATGGTCCCCTCTGCTACAAAACAACACGTACTAATTAACTCTTCGATTCCCATGCATCAGATTTTCTTGGGAACAAAATAATTTTTAAGGAATGTGGGTAGTGAGGATGAATCACTCTTGTTTCAAAATGTTGCCAGACCAAAGTTCACATGTCCCTACCAAACCAAGGACGTTAGGGGCAGATGTCAATCAACAACGATGAAACTGTAAACCTCAGAATAATAGACGGCATTTGATGAGCTCCAACAATGCACATGGATCTTGGAAAGAGACTACCCAAGTTTAGCTTTGAAACCATCTTATGAATTATTTTTTTCTTATCTCTGATTGGCTGGGGATTTAATATATATTATAATATATTTATTTGTAATATATTTTATATTTAATATACATTAATATATGATACATTAAGATAAATCATTTTCTGTATGATTGTAGATCTCTATAGATATAATATATAGGTACAGAATAATATAAATAAAATATCTAGAATTATAATAATTTATATAATTATAATAATAAATACTGTGTTAATATGTACACTTGTGCCTTTACATGGATCTGAATCCTCTTTGAGGCAGGTTGTCTCTTATCAGTTGTAAGAACAGCGCTGACCTCCCCCATGGTGTTAAGGCATTCCGTAAACACGATCACTGAGCCAGTCTGGAGATCTGAGACATCTCCTGTGTCAGGAGGCTCAGGACTCACAAGGGCAAACATGAACCCGTCAGTGGAAACACTAGCCTGTTGGAGTAGGAATCAGTAAGACGAGTCCCTGCAGGAACAGGCTGTTATTAGCCCAAAGCTGTTTGCTAACTCATGCCTGCTTCCTAATCTTTCTCAGTCACAACCTGATTTTACCAGTAAATACCATGAGTTTGAGCAAAGGATTTTGAATTCCTTTTTAAATTCTGCTGTACAAAACATTTAAGAGAGATCTAAGCTTTAGAGCAGGAAGGGATGGACCCTCAGGGACTGTCTAATCTAGCCTCTCATTTTACAGATAAAGAAACTGAGGCTCAGAGAGAAATCCTTAGGGATCATAGCTATGCCTTGCTTTGCAGATAAGATAACTGAGACCCAGGGAAGTTATAACTGACTTACCTAAGGCCTCACAGCTAATAAATAGCCACGGTGACATTTGAACCCAAATCCTCTGAAAACTCTTTGTTAAAAAAAAAAAATCAAAAACCTTACAGCTTTTAGCTGTTTTTTAAAAAAAGTTACCCTCTCCTCTTCAGTGTATTTGTAAGGACATACCTATACTTCTATGTCCACTCCCTAGTAGAGACCCTTTTTTCTTCAAAGGAGAGGAAGTTGACAGAATGAGAATACATTCAAAAAATTCAAAAGGTGTTTTTACAAGTCTCTAGTCTAAGTTGGAAACATTTTTTTTAATGGAAAAAAACCCTGAAATTGGATTCTGTCTTCTGAAAATATTTTAGCTATTTGAACAGTACTGTAATTAACAGTCATTAGCACCAGACCTGTACCTCCTGATGGGTTTACGCCAACTCCGTCAGTTCCACATGCTGTTTGGAACGCAAATCAGTGTTTGTGTTCTCCCTTTCCTGGCTTGGACCCTGTGCATGTTGGGATCATTCACTGCTTTGTAGAGGCTTTGACAATATAGGAGAGAGTACCTTGTCCTCCACACTAACCAGGGTAGGGAGGGAGGGAGATTTTGGTCTTTTCTGCCCCATACACAAGACCCAGAGTCAAACTTCGGAGTCCCATTAACACCTCCTGACTTTGCATTGGACCTTCTGGTAGCATTGTTCAAGCTCACCCCTTAGGTGACTGTGTTAGCAAGATGAGAAATAATGTTTATTTAACCTCATGTAGTTGATATGAGGTTGGATAAGAAGATATGATAAGATTTGGGAAAATGTTCCAAATTTTGTGGTTACAGTTTCTAAGGGTTTCAGATGGTCAAGTTGTGATCATTTGGAAATCTTTCTCAACCCAAGTTTAAACTCTTAGGTTTGAATACCTTCAGAGAAAAAAAAGCTTTAATAATGCTATTTCTTATTTAATGATTTGCTATTATTAACCGACTCTACCTTGTCATTACTATTACTTACAGTAATAATAGTAACCTATGTGTTGTTTGAGCATTAGCATGCATATGTTAAATTAAAGAGCAATCCACTACCCCCTTTAAAAAAAGAGTTAGTATATTAATGAGCCTTTAAGGAGATAGTATATTTCTTGTTCTTCATTCTTACTTTTTTACTTTCCCATTCGATGTGGTAAGTGACCATCTATCTTCTTTGCCTGATTTCTGCTGACCTCTGCTTGTTCCTGCAGGTTCCTGGTGAGTTTCATGGTGGATGCCCGAGGGGGCTCCATGAGAGGAAGCCGCCATCATGGGATGAGAATCATTATTCCACCACGCAAGTGCACGGCACCCACTCGTATCACTTGCCGACTGGTAAAGAGACATAAGCTGGCCAACCCACCCCCCATGGTGGAAGGAGAGGGATTAGCCAGTAGACTGGTAGAAATGGGGCCTGCGGGGGCACAATTTTTAGGGTGAGTCATTTCATCAGTCTCCTTTTTGCCACTCACACCCCATCTTTGATTTTCTTTACCCTTGTGAACTCAAGTAGTTAACAATTAGAACTACTTAGTTTGAGCATCTTAACTGAGAGCGCCATGCCCTATAATGCTATAGGCTAAAAACAGAAAAACCAATTGTGTCACCATGAAAAAGCAGCTAGCCTATTGCTTCTGTAACGCTTTTTGGCAAAGCTTTTTACTAACCTCCAAGTGCATCCCTCCTCTGCCCAGGACTTGTTTAAAGACACCAAAGAGAGTTAAAGAAGCTCCATATGAAGGAAAGAGAAAAAGCTTGAGTGACTGCCATCTCAGCCCTGACTAGGCAGCTGGGCAGAGTGGAAATACCCAGGTTGCATTTTTAGGAGATTAAAAATTGGGGGAAGCAGCCCACTCTGATGCGGTCATACTAAATATCTATTGACACTCTCTCCATCCTCGGAAATGGCACCCTGGTGCCAACCAGACAGGTTCTATTGGGACTAGCAGGCTGTTCACAATTTCCCCTTCTCGTTTCTCTTCCTGCTGCATGGATGTTATTCAGTAAACTGCACCTTCCCTCCAATCCTCCCCCTGTAAACGAGGGTGAGAGCTTGGTTAGCCGAATCCTGCAGCTTGGGCCTCAAGGAACAAAATTTATTGGGTAGGCGATTTATAGACAAGATACAAGAATGTCTACGATTTTCTTTCCTTAATTTCGATTTTCGTCACACCCATGATTTTGATTTTGATTTTTTCGGTTTTGGTTCTGATTTTTCCAAAGCTTTCAGTCGATGTGTGTCACTGAAAGACAAAACCATAGTGGCTTGACTTCCCTTCTAGCTCGACGCTCCCTCCTCCGCTTTCCCGGGCATGTGGAATCCACCGCAAGCATCCGCTCTCATAATTTCTGTGCTTTTGTAATTTTTGGTTTTGAATTTGAACTGTTTCAACTGCATCGTCTACATTTCAACACACAGTGATGAGTCTTTAATTTCAGCCCTATGATGGAGAAGGTATTTGCAGGCTTTGAATCAACATTTGGCACAAGTGATTAAAAAAAAAATTGTTTATTGTGTTTTTCCCCAAAAAAATAGGTTCAGCAGTGAACATCATGTATCTCTTCTGGGGTGGCCAAAGTAAGGAAATAATAAGTGATTTTTAATGCAAGTTGAGAAACAGATTTTAAAACTAAGTAGATGTCAGTTAGAAACCAGTCCAAAACATGATTTTAAAATATAGTTATCTAATCACTGTGGAGTTTAAAGGGGGCAGGAAATGTTCTTTTTAAGCAAAAAAAAAAAAATTCTTGCTTTGGCAGTTTGCATGAAAAAAATCTGTTCAGAAACACTGTGCTTGACTTTACTGTTGGTCAAAGACCCTGGTTCAATACCTTCTCTCTAGGTCTTGTTAATTTTCATACAGGAAACTGTGGGGCTCCTGAATTTTTAAAGACAGTATCTGACATATTAACCTGCAAAGATTGTATCTCACTTTCTAAGATGTTGAGATTATGTGCAGCTGAGGCCTGTGGGAAATCTATGGAAAATCCCTCAAGAGCCTGTGGAATTTTGGACACTGTTCTGTAAATTCCTATGCAATTATCAATCAAATACTTCCTGGTCCCATTAGGAGAAATGATCTTATTTGCAAATCTACGTTCATAAAAAGACTGGGATTAGTCTTCAAAATTGGGAATTTCTGACTAAAAAAAACCCAATGACTAGAATTGACTCCAAGGACCCGCTTTGATAATAGATGAAAGCTATTAAGTTTGAGAGCGCTGGGCTTAGAGTCTGGAAGACCTGAGTTTAAATCCATTCTCAAACCTACTGTGTGACCCTGGGCATGTTATTTTGGCTCTCCAATCTGAGTTTCCTCATCTATAAAAGGAGAGAATCTTTTGTGGCCTCTAAGGTCTTTTTCAGCCCTAAATCAGTAATACTAATGTTAGCAGGAGAGAACAAGTACAGCCGCAGGAAGAGGGCGCCATAGTTGGTATCAGAGGACCCAGATTCAAATCTCAGCGCTGCTGCTTGCTACCCTGGTGACTTTGGGCAGGTCACCGCCCCTTGACATCTTTTTCCACCGTGTAAAATGAAAGTTTGGATTACATGATTTCTAAAGTCCCTTCCAGGGCAAAATCCTATTATTGCTGGTCCTATGTTACTGGATTTCTATCAAGTGCTGCCCTGTTTTACATCCTTACCACTGTAGCCCCGTCACTTATACTGGTGTATTCTACAGATCAATTTTGAAAAGAGGTGAAGCTATGTACAACCTCTGTAGGCAAATAATGATACTGTCTGTTTAAATGGTCTTAAAGCTGCATAATCCAGCTACATGAGTTGCCTATGATTACAATTCATTTATTTTCACCCAGCCCTTTTTGGTGCTTGTCCTACTTTAAGAATTTGATTAAATGCTTTTTATTTTTATGTTGCTGGACTGGCACCTGGAATGAGCAGTCATTACCACTCTCCTGGTCACAGTCAGACGTGCACGGACATGATCACCAAACCACTATGGCGGACCTTCTCAACAAACTAATGAGTTTTTGGAGAGAACTGACATCACACTGCAGTATGTGTGTATGTGTGACAACTGGAGAGTGAACCTGCCTCCTCTCATATCACATAATAAAATTAAAACAATGTCCTGCTGCCTGGCACCAGTCACAAAGCTCAAAAGGGCTGATGGCGTGAACGGATGTTGGGTCAGGACTTTTTTTTCTTTTCTTTTCTTTTTTTCTTTTTGAGGAACATGATCACAAATATTACCATATCAGCATCAGGAACATTTATAAACAAATAATCCTTTTAAATGACTGTGTCCTTTGAAGGTCTTGACACTGAATAATTTCATGAGTGAAACATGGGCCAGTCTCCTCTCTCCACTGTGGCTTGTTTCCACAGCTTTCTCTTTTTGCATTCCAAAATACATTTCTCTAGGATGGCATGTTATCCAGCTTTGAAAGCGCTTTTTTTCTTAGCAAATGAGTCTGTGGCTTGGGCAGCTTTGAGATCATTCTTGACCACAGTGGCACCTTTAATTTTCAAAAGGATGGAGTAATGAGAGATTCTTTTTTTTTTTTAAGGAGAGAGAAAAGTTCACTGTAAATATTGTTTGATATCCAAATAATGTAGATTCTTTTTTCCCCTCCCTTAGCCCAGTCATAGTGGAAATTCCTCACTTTGGATCAATGAGAGGGAAGGAAAGAGAACTCATTGTTCTCCGGAGTGAAAATGGTGAAACATGGAAAGAACATCAGTTTGACAGCAAAAATGAAGACTTAACTGAGTTACTTAATGGAATGGATGAAGGTAAATATGATGGATCTTAGTGTTTCTGAGAGTTTGTGGTCAGGAAGACACTGGAATTGTGTACATGAGTAAGGGAAGATGCATTTGAATTCTGATGTTCCCCTCTTATGCCAAAATCCAGTTTCTCAAAAGGCTCTTGAACTGATGGTTGTAATCAAGTCAGCAGTCATTTATCAAACACCTACTATCATACCAGGAACTGTGCTTAGTGCTGAGGATGCAAAGAAAACCCAAACACAGTCCCTGCCCTCAAGGAATTCACCTTAACTCTGAGCTAAGCATCTTGATTGGGAGCCAGGAAGACTCAGATTCGAATACTGCTTCACCCAGTAGTGGTGTGACCTTGGACCTCTTCACCTCTCAGTCTTATACTGCACAGGATTGTTGCGAGGGTCCGAGGAGATAACATTCGCAGAGTGCTTTGTTACACAGATGCCAGCTGTCATTGTAATTATTCCATTATGTGAATCTGTTGTTGGTTTTTTCTGTGGAACGTGAGCTGTTTTTCTTTAGGCAAACCCGTGTTTCTCTCACCTAGGACCCAAAGAGTTTCTCTGATTGGGAAAAGGAGGGAAATATGAGGGAGAAAAGAGCTACCTATGTGGGATATTTTTAGGAAGAGGCTTTCAAATTCAATTTCAAATTACAGTAATTACAGGAGTCTACCCCACTCCTAGCTACCACTGCTGTATCCCCTGCTTTTCTCCACTAGTGTTCTTGCTGCCTTCCTGGATCCTAATATGCTCTGAGGACCTTTGGGACAGCTGATATCCAGGATCATCCATCTCTTGTCTTTTGACCCTCTGAGATGTCTACGGTAGTGTAGCAGTTCTGTTTCCTTTCAGAGGGGATAGAGTGCTGGCCTTGGAGCCAGGAAGACCAACCTCTGACCCATGCTGGCTTTGGGCTCTAGGTGCATGTCCCCAGACAAGTCTTTAAGACAAGGAGTTGTAGCGAAGGTGCTCCCTGCGCTGGTAGCAGGAGTTTGCATATCTTAGGTTTCCCTATACCAATGAAATCACAGGGACCAGTCATTATGCATTTATTAAGCACCAACAGTGTACCAGGCTGTGGGGATAGAAATTCAAATTAATTAATGGCTGCCTTCAAGGAGCTTACATTGTGCAGAGGGAAATTGATGTTCATAGAGAATTAGATACAGAACATATACAAAATGATTTGGGGGGGTGCAAGATGGTGTTCCTGAAGAAGGTGATGTTTGAGCTGAGCTTTGAGTAAAGGATGGCACAGATGAAGAGGGTGTGTATTCTAGGCCTGATAGAGAGAATGTCAGATGGGTCAATTTTAGCTGACATTGAATCCATGAAGGAGAGTGATGTACAGTAAGCCTGGAAAGGTAGATTGGAACCAAATGACAAACAGTTGAAAAGCTAGACCAAGAAGTAGGTGCTTTATGCTAAAGACCTTAGGGAGTGCCAGAACTTCTTGATTAGCCTAGGGTTTTAGAAATATCCATTTCTAAATGGTAGCAGGGATGAAAGACATCTCCTTTGCTTGCCTAATCCAAGTTAGACAACTGGGGCAGTTTTCCTCAGAAAAACTTGCGAGCCAAACAGGTTTGATAAAAGGGGTGCTTTCATTAGGATCTTCCTAAGAATGAGCACAAATTAGACAAAGCCCGAATCAAATCACAAATTCAAATCATTCTAGAAAAGTCAGGATTGCTCTCTGATTTATCCCATCTTGTTAAAAAATTAATACTGCTTTGTACTGATTTACTAATGTAAATTAGCATAATAAAGGTTTCAGAAGGTTCATAGATGATTTATTTAATGAAAGTAATTAAGTCAGATCAGAGGACTGGTTGAAGGGAACTGGGAATGTTTAAGCCTAGAAACCAGAAGACTTGGGAAAGATGTGATTTCTACCTCTGAGTAACTGAATGGTGCCATGTGAAAGAAGGATTCGCTTTGCTCTCTTTGGCCCTAAAGGGAAGATCCCTAGGGACCAATGCCCTACACTGCTTTGGGCTTCATTTCCAAGAGAGCCATTGCTGTGAGGAAGAGAGTGGATGCCCCCCTCCTCAGAGGTGTTGAAGCCCAGGCTAGATGACCATTTGTTGAGTAAATCCAATGGGAATCTTAGTACAGGTTGGTTGGACTCGATGGCCACTGTGGTCCCTTCCAACTCTGACATTCTGAGAGATGAGTGTCATTAGAAAGAAAATGAATTTAAAGAGAGAATACTAACCCATCAACTTCCACATTTTATTATGTCTATCTCCCTCACCTTCCCAATAGCAAATCCATCTTAAATGGCATACACTTTTCAAGATCTTATCTGCCCCGGTGTTTCCATAGCTCTGCTTTAAAGCAAAACCAAACAGAAATCATTTTTCTAATGTGCTAACTAACTACACTGTGTCCCAAAAAGAAGTTAAAAAAATAAACCTTAAAATAGTTCATGTGGAGAGGCAATAATTAGTGACGTCAGGTTAAGTGATGTTTGTGCCACATTCAGGAAACCTCTTTGAGGCACAGATGTGGTAGTGGACCCATCTCTCTCCCAGGATAAACTGCGCCATTGACGCCATCAGCCTGGGCGTACCTGCCAGATTGAACATACACACAGTGATAAGGCCCTCTGGCCTGCAGCCTACCCAGGTTATCTTGAAATCAGAGAGACTTTATCTTTCTTACATTTTTAAAGAAGAGACTGAACCCTGGTTCCATCTTAGAAAACTATAAGGAAACATAAACACTTCCAAATTCTGGGTGCCAAAGGACAGATAAGTCACGATGATGGACATTAGATCAAAGTGCAGGTGTGGGCTTTAGGTGTCACCTTGGAGTTGGGGGCAGGGAGAAGTGGACAGAAGTATCCACTGCCTTGGCCATCGTCCTCTTTCCTCCCCATTTCTCTAAGTTTTCTTAGTTCCCCCTTCACTTGTTGGAGTCATTTTAAGACCTTTGAAAAAGAGAACAAATGAGAACTCATTCAGTTTTTTTTCTGCTGTGTAGCTCTAAGAAGAGTAACCTCTATCTCTTTCTTTCCTTCTCCCTCCCTCCTTCCTATCTTCTTGTCTTCCTTCATTCATTTTTTCTTTCCTTCCTTCTTCCCTCCTTTCCTCCCTCCTCACCTTCCTCCCTCTCTCTTTCTTTCTCCTTCCTATTTTCCTTCCTTCCCTTTACTTCTTCGTTCCTCCCTCCCCTCATTCCTGTCTTCCTTTCTTCCTCTCTCCCTCTCTCTTTTTCTTCCTCCCTCCTTCCTGTCTTCATTTATTCCATCCTTTCTTTCTAAGGGGAAAGACTTTGAGGCTATTTAGTGCAACACTTGCCTGAGAAAGAATTTGATTCCACAAAGTTCCCACTTAATAATATGCTGTCCAATAGGAATAGGCATAGAGACTTGTGCCTTTATCAGTAAAAGCAGCTCCCAGATGAAGACTCTCCCCCTCCCAGGGCACATTAGTACCGTCTCTTCAGCTTAGCCTCTTGGAGAGCTGTGGTGAGCCCTGAGAGGTTCAGTGACTTGTCTAGGGTCAGGCAGCCAGCCTGCCCCAGGGGCAGGACTTGAACCTAGGTCTTCCTGGCTCCCAGACCCTCTCTTTATTTGCTGTTCCACTGAATCTCAACCCAACTCCCATTTCTCTGGCCCTGTGAAGTTAATAAAGTGCTTTGTAGTGAGGGTGCTTCAGTTCATTGGAGAATGCAGAAACAAAAGATTGGAATGATGCTTGGTGATTTCCACACTAGTCATAGAATGTTGGGACTAAAAGGGACCTTAGCAAACAACCATCTGCCTCATTTTACAGATTCAGTTCAATTCAGAAGCATTTATCAAGCGCCTACTGTGTGCTGGGTACTGTGCCAAATTCTAGGCAAAAGAAAAAACAAAAAAACAATCCAAGTTGTCTGGAGTAGAATCAAATCCCTGTTGCGGGAAGCCCTTTCCCAGCACTATGAGTGCCTTCTCTTGTGAGATGTGCATTGTGCATGTCTTGTGAGAACATAATTGTTTGTATCTTGTCTCATCTGTTGGAACGTGAGCTTCTTAAGGACAGAGCATGAGGCTGTCTTTCTTGGTATTCCTAGTGACTAAAATGCACAGTATTATGTACATGGTAAGCAGTTGATAAATACTCATTGACAACTGACTGATTACCTGACTAGTGAAGAGGACAACTTGGACACCAATAGGGTTACATGCAAGATTGATCTAGAGCAGATGGAAGGTACCGTTAGAAGAGGTAGCTCTGGATCAAAATGGAAAATATGGAAAGACTTTAGGAGTTAAAATAATAACTGACATGTTTCTAGAGTTTAAGGTCTTCAAAGCCTCTAAGTGCCTGATCTCATTTGATTAAAATTTGCAAACAAGAATATATAAAGAAGGTTTCCTTTACCTTTGCTTCCTCCTCAGGGCACCAAGCCCTTCTTGGGAACCTTAGCTAATGCAAAAGTTTAAAGAACATCTTGGTCCACCTTCAGCCCACTGTTGAACATTTTGGTTCGGAAGATGATGAGTTCCTTGAGGGCAGGCAGGTCCTGCCTTCTGCTTCTTTGTTTCTCTGGAGTTTGGCAGATAGTAGGTGCTTATTGAATGAAAGAATAATCCTTTTTAAGGAATATATTCCATCCAGTTGTCAGTCGCTAACCAAAGCGTTCAGCTATTTTCCTTCTTGGCTACAGAGACTTAGTCATGAAGGGACCTCCAGAGTTACGCCATCTGTAGGACTTTCAGAAATGTAGGATTTCAGCCCTTTGTGGACAGTATGTACAATACATATGCCTTGCTGGATGATTCCGACTTCTTCAGTCTCTGTTTCTGCATCTGTAAAATGGAAATCAGAACCTGCTTTATCTGTCTCACAGACTTATAAGGAAAAGCCTTTGTACTCCTAAAAGTGCTGGGGCAGGGGGAGGGGGAAACCTGATTGAATTTGTTGCTTAAATCTTGGCCTCACTGCTTGCTACCTAGGTGTGTGACTTTGAGAAAGTTATAAGAATTTATTAAGCACCTACTGTGTACTTAATCACAGTCATATAAAGATGAAGAATGAAGCAGCATCCACCAGAAAGGGCCAGGGAAACAACAAATACAACACAGAGTAACGATGAAGACAGTAAGAGGCAATTAAATAAAAGGTAGCGAAATTTTAAAAATAGGTCACCAGCTGCTGGTGGCAATCAGCCAGTCACCTAGCGTCTAAGAGGCAGAGCTAAGGAGGGAGTACACCCTGGGCATAAAGATCAAATGGTGCCATGGTGGGGGAAAGACTGTTGTGTGTGAGAAACAGAATGCTGCTCGGCTGGATCACAGAGCTTAGATGGGAAAGCCAGCCTCCAGTGAGGCTGGAAAGGTGGCTTGTTTTAAAAGCCAAGCAGGAGTGTCTGTTATTTCCACACCTTAAGCACACAGCCCAGTCTCCAAAACAAAGTGACATTCAGGGAATTTCTGCAACAAGCCTAGGCAAGAGACACTAAGGACTGTGCTAATGACACCACAGTGGGACTTGCATGGGTTGGTTGGAGTGGGAGGCCACAGAGCGACGTAGAACCCAACTGGCACTTGCTCCAAGGACCAGCCATCCTAGCTGAGATATCATGTGGCGGGAGGGACTCCTACAGAGCAGCAGACCTGGCCTTGCTCTCTCCTCCTCACCAAAATTTTGGACACAAGACTGAGGGGAAAGCCAATATGGTGACCACCAAAAAATGGCTACTGCATAATCCTTTCAAATATGACCCAGTGGATCTGTCTTTGATGGGAAAAGGAAGGTTAGACTGCGAGACCCTAAACATGGATGTTAGAAATCATGTCTCTGAAATCTGTAACCACTTGTGGGGTAGATGAATCCTTTTTTCCTTCAAATTTATTATTTTTTAGCATTCTTTTCTTTTTAAATTTTGAGTTCATTTTCCCTCTCAACCCTCCTCTACCCACTGAAAAGACAAACATATACCAGTTATATATATCAAATCATGTAAAACATTTCTGTATTAACCATATCACAGAAAAAAAAAAGGCAAAAGAAGTGGCACTCATAGTTCATCAGTTCTCTCTCTGGAGGTGAATAACATTTTTTCATCATGCATCCTTTAAGATTGTCTTGGATCATTGTATTGATCAGGGTAGCCAAGTCTTTCACAATTGATCATCACAGCAATGTTACTGTTAGTATGCTCAGTGATCTGCCAGTTCTCACTTCTCTTTACATCAGTCCATGTAGGTCTTGGCCTGTTTTTCTGGAACTACCCCCCTCATCATTTCCCACAGCACGATAGTATTCCATCCATCCCAATCATGCCATACCTTGTTCAGATGTTCTGCAGTTGATAAGCATCTAGCACAATAATTTAAGCAATGATTGTTGCTTGATTAATTGGAGTTCTCTCTCTGCTTGATGTGCTCCTAGAGAGTAAGAATTTTTGTCATTCTTTTATTTGTATCCCAGGCCTGACCCAGCCCATATTGAGCATTTATCAAATGCTGGATGCTGGAGGTTTATTTGATTTATTGATTTATTTTTTGGTTTGTGGGATAATCCACTTGTCTGGTTTCTTCTCTCTGAAATATGCTCTTATTTGCATCCTGGAAAGGTCAAGAAATCATTGCTACCTCAACATCCCTTAGGGTACATCTACATTGTGTTTCATATTTTTAGCTTGGGCCTGTATTGGAGCAAAGAGCAAATGAAGATATTCCCAGGCCCTGTTTTGTTTGTGTATTTTTGTTTTGTTTTTTTACCGTGTAGCTCATCCAATTAGAGTTTGCCCTTGTCAACGATCAGAGAATGGCCAGTCATGGGCATCTCAATTGGAGATGGCCATTCTGAGATGGCATCTGTAACTCTGTGATGCCACCTAGTGGAGAAGGAGCAGAACAACTTTGGAACATTCTAATCTGAAAATAAGCAGTATCAGTCCTAGCATTTAAGAAAGGAACCTTAAACCCTACTCTGAGGGAGCTCAGTGGTCATGAGGTTCAACCCTCTCTTGTTGTGTATCTGTGTGTGTATTTAAGGTTAGGGCATTTAGGGTTAGGGTGTGTGTGTATGTGTGTGTGTGTGTGTATGTGTGTGCATAAATAAAATATGTGTATGTATGTGTATATATGTATTTGTATGTATATGAGTATATGTGTAGATGTATAGATAAATAACATCTATGTTATAGATATAATACCTATATTGTATATAATTTTGTATTTAACATACTACATATTATATTATTACACATAATATAATATAAATTACATATAATAACAAAATACATATATATACATATAACTTATATATAATCTCTCTAAGGAGATTAAAGAGTTTGTCCACAGTTACATGAGTAATTCAATTCACTCTTGTAATTCCCAGTCCAGGGCTGATGTCCGTCCAAAATAACCTTCTCTTCCCCAGGCATCCAAACACCAGCCCTCAATCCTTCCCACCACCAGATCCCAAAAGAAGAGCCACAACAAAATCCTACTTTGACTTAAACCCATTGTCTTAAACATTTCCATAGAGTCATAGAATTATGATTGAAGGTTGGAAGGGATGTTGTCTAGTCTAATCCTTTATTTAAGAAATGAAGAAACTGAGGCCAGAGAAGTGAAGTGTACAAGTATCCTTGCCCAAGATCACTCCAGTGGTAACTGGTGCAAGTGAGATTTGACCCTACAAACTCTGATTCCGAATCCAGCACTTACCCTACTTTCTAAAGAATATTTGCTAATGAATAGGTTTTGTTGAGGGAGAGGAAAATGTAAACTTCCTGAAAACTGTGTAGGGCCTCCAGTACTAAACTGGTAAGCAGTCGCAGAACTTAAATGAACGCTGGTAGAAAGTTCAAGAGTAGATACACCCTGGAGGCCACTGGGTGGCACCAACATGCATGGAATGGATTTAGAGTCTTGAAGACCTGAGTTTAAATGTCACCTCAGACACTTGCTAGCTGTGTGACCCTAGAAAATTCACTTTAACCTCTTTTAGCCTTAGTTTCCTGATCTATAAAATGGGGATAATTATAGAATGCACCTTACAGGGTTTCTGTAAGGATCAAAAGAGGTAACATGGAAAGAACACTTTCCAAACTGTATTTAAATGGTAGCTTTTATGATCATTATTAAATACAAAGTAAATAAAATAAAAACCATGTTATTTTACTTGACCAGTTAAAGTGGAGGTGGAGGGAGTAATAATAATTAACCTCAAATAGTAGGTGATATTCCCATCAGCTTCTGGACTTTGTGTCAGAAATCTGAAGCAATTTCCCTAATAAATAATGACCCTTTGGGCCCCAGGCTAGCTGAGTGATGTGGTATTTCCTGATAAAAAATGGGCAGAAGCCTCATGTGAAATCCCAGCTCTACTAAGCTGAGTAGCATTGAGACCTAACAAAGAAGATGAGCTAGAATATATCCCTGAGACTTGATGGGATGAGAGATGTGCCCAGAATATCTCTGTGAAAGAATGTATTTTATTCAAAAGAAATCGCATGTTACGAAGGACAGAGGAAATTCAGGAATGGGAGTAACAGACATAATGGAACATTTGAGGAAAGACCAATGTATACAGAAACAAAAATAGTAGACCACCTGGACCCAAGAGGGGAAAGAGAGCTTAGGAAACAGATGACAAGTGTGTCCTTACACATAGAGGCATGGTGTGATGGGGAACTTCTGTTATCCTGGCATGTGCTTGAGTTTTTTCTGTGCTAAGAGGAGAGCGGGTAATGCTTCCTTGAACTGCCTTGATAATTTTCCTCCTTCCCCAGGAAGGATCTGAAGGGATACTCAGGGATCTGAGTCTTAATAATGTGAAGGAGATTATTGTTAGGGTGGAAACAACTCCCCCACCCCCTCCAAGAATTTGTGATGGAGGAGAGGAGAGCTGGGCCTGATCTGACATGTGCATGAATTTCAGGAGGACAGATTTCCAAGGGTTCAGAGCAAGGAGAGGTCAACTAAATTTCTAGGAAGTCATCCTTGGAGGGATGGAAAACTGATAAGAATGAAATTCAAAAGTTACAAAGAAAACCAGTTCTAATGAGACAAGAGTTGGTAAAGAGACCGATGTGGATTCACATTGGACTCAATAATCTAGATGGTAAATAGACACATATAAAATACATTTTTCTTATTTTAAAATCCTCAAAGCTCTTAGCCAACTTACTTCTCACCAACTCCTGGAAGTCTTCTGCTCCCAAACAGTCATACATAGTCCGATTTGGCCAGTGTGTAGAGTATCTTACAACTGAAAGGGTGGCTAGGAACAGATTGTATGTGGCATTGAATGCCAGAATAAGAAACTCACAATTTATTCATTGGGCAATAGGGAAATTTCTGAGTAATATGATCAGAACAGTATGTTAAGATTACCTTAAGCAGCAGGACCAGGTTGAGAAGGAAAAGACCTTTGAGAGGGAAAAGACTGGGGTTAGGGAGACTGCTGAGTTCTAGGCCACTATTCTAATAGTGAAATGATGTATTGTTACATTGGTGATTGCTTTTTGGGTGTGGGTTGCACCAGATTAATGCTGAGATCCTTTCCAACTCTTTGATTCCAAGCTAGAGGGTTGGGTGTTGGTAATAGAAGATTGGAAAGATATCATGGAAATAGACTTGGTGAGATTGTGCAATTGATTGGATTGGGGGGAGGAACAGGGATATAGAAAAAGGAGTCAGATCTCTGAGGTTTTCAAACCTGAGAGACTGGAAAGATGCTGATGCTATCCACAGAAAGGGAGGTGCTGGAAAAGTGGGCAGGTTCTGTGTGGGAGACAAATTCTGTTTAGGACATGTTGAGTTTGGGATACCAAGAGTACATCTGGAGGAGCTGCTCAGTGAAAGGCTGGGGCGGCAATGGAGGTGGAGATAAGTTGAATGCTAACTTCTTGAAGTCAGGGGTTGTCCCAGCTGTGTTACTGCAGCCCCAAGGCCTCGCTGGTCACCTTGCACATACGTGGGCCTTAAGAAAGGTTGGCCAGTTGATTTGCATAAAGATGATCACTGAAGGCTTGAGCAGAAGAGAGAATTGGTCCAGGGAGGGAGAGGTTAAGAAAAGGAGATCAAGGAAGGTTTAACATGATTGGACAGGCTTTGTTCTCATAGACTGAGCATGGCTGATATGTCCGACATATGTGGAAGTGCAGGTATTTACAAAGACCTTGGGTAGTGTTGGTATCAAGTTCACATTTATAGAATTTCACATTCATGAGATTTTGTGTACTTCTCACCTGGGTGTCTAAACCTGTTCACTCTCCTGGAATCTTCTTCCTTTTTCTTAATACTCAGTTTTTGTCACCATTATGGAGCATGTACTGTGGTAACTTCAAAGTTCTGAGGATCCAGAGCCCTCCTTCTAGGTAGGGGAACTGCATAGGCCATTTAAAAGGGGTCACTCTGTTTCCTCTCCATAGTCCTTGAGGGGAAGAGAGTGCAGTGTCTTGGGTTGCCTATTTTAATGTTGTTTACCTCTTGTGATCAAAAAGTTCATCCTTATATCTAGCCACTGACTGTTGTAGTGACCTTTTCCTCCTTGCTGTATTCCATAGCTACAGAGAATTAGCATCCTCTGGGGAAAAAAATGTAGTAGTGATCAATGTGTGGATGACTAGACCCCAAAGCACAAGACTGGAAGCAATCAGTGAAGTGCAGCGAGTCAGATTTCAACTGGACATAAGGAGGAACTCCTCCCAACCCCAAATTGGAGCTCTCCAAAAATTTAATGCCCAGTAAAAGAGTTCATCCAGTGGGTCATTGAGTGTGATGGCCACTTGTCAACCATGCTGTGGGGGACATTCTTGTTTGGACAAATGATGTCTCTCATCTTTTCTAATTGAGATTTTGTTTATGGTAGGTACAGTCAAATCCCTTTGGGACTAAATTTCAACTGTCATCAGCCATTATTTAATCTAATCCACATTCTCACAAAACATATAAATTGGAATCCTTCTTACCATCCTAAGCTTTTCCCCAGACTCAGAATCATTCTGGAGTGTGTGTGTGTGTGTGTGTGTGTGTGTGTGTGTGTGTGTGTGTGTGTGTGTGTGTGTGTGCAAATGCATATGTATGCATGTGTATATTTTTATATAGTTATAACTATATCTGGATGTAGCTGGGTGGCACAACACATAGAGCACTGGACTTGGAATCAGGAAGACTCATCTTCATGAGTTTAAATCCAGCCTCAGACACTTAATAGCTGTGTTACCCAGGGTATGTTACTTCACCCTGTTTGCCTCAATTTTCTCATCATGAGCTGGAGAAGGAAATGGCAAACTGCTCCAGTATCTCAGCCAAGAATCACCCCACCTTAAAAAAACAAACAAACGAAAAACTCGAGGTCACAAAAAACTCAGACATGACTGAAACAACTGGACAAAAATTTACACAAGCAAACACACATAAACTTCAGACTGGAGCTGCTTGGTGTCAAACAACCTTTAGAGGAGCTTTTCATTGTGCCTTTGGTTCCATTCAATGAAGGCAGACCATTAGCTACCTGTTTACAATTACCAGTGAAATCCTGAGGCTCCATGCTCCCTCTGCCTCATCGCTCTTGTTTTATGGCAAAATCAAGGAGGAAAATGGAGAAATCATGCTTCATGCCACTGTGCTTAGTTACCTAGTTTGATGTGTATATGTTGTGGGTGGAGTGGGTAGTTGGGAGGGGTCAAGAAGATATTTGAATAATGTGAATCCTTTCCCTGAACAAACACTTTAAAACATATTACATTGTGAGTTTCTTGGGAGAAGGGGTGGGTTCTTTTGTCTTTGTTTGAATCCCCAGCACTTAACAGTATCTAGCACAGTGTTAGGCACGTAATAGTAGGCACTTAATAAGTGCATATCAACTGAAAAGTAAATAGAATAGTAGAATGTTTTTGAAATAAAGAAATTGTTTCTCTTTATCCTTAAACTCAGGACTGGTGCTGTGTGCATCTTTAAGTAAGGTAGGCTACATGGTATGATTTGGAGGGTTCTTCAAGGTCCAACATATCCCATCCTCAAATATCTCCTCCACTGACTTGCTCTAGAACTGGGGAATTCCCACTGTTAATTCCTTACAGCAAGAAAATCACAGGCTTAGACTCAAAGTAAACGTTGTTCCTTTAAGGTTAAGGCATTTTGCATTAGGTTCCTATTAAAAGATGTCTCTTTTTCTCAGGGGATGTAACACATCCATATCTATTAGCTTATTAAGGTTGATGAACCAAAGTTTCCTGCCAGAGAGCCAACCCCTTGAAAGGAGAGGTGTATTATTTATGTCTGAAAAGGAAAAAAGAATCAATAAAGATTCTGGGTGTAGGCAGAGGTTCTCAAATTTATTTGCCCTAAAAATAAAAAAGAAATTACCCAGCACCCCCTCCAAATCTATTTTCTTTAACCCTTTAACAGTTTTTTTCAAATTTGCATCATTTCAAAGTACTAGGACTTGCTGTGTCCCACATCGTTCCAGCATCCCCCAAGGGGCGGTATGGCCCATTATGGGAACTGTGGCAGGCATTTTTCCAAGACAGATATTTAACCTTCTGTGTGTCATGTTCGGCAGTCTGGTGAAGTCTGGATCACTTCTCAGAACTGTATTTGGTCAGTTACATACATAATTGACCGAAATGCTAAATTTCAATTAGAGGTTAGTGAAAATAAAGATGTCACTTTCTCCTGTCTGAGTTCATGGCACCCAGAAATCTATCCATGGAACCGTTGGTGATCAATGCAGCTCAGGTTAAGAATTCCTTGCTCTAGGAGAGTGTATCCCCACAATACACCACATCAAAGGGACCTACTTACTTTGAGGGTCATCAATTCTTTATGTACAAAGTTTATAAAGTTAAGTAATGTTTCTTGGTTCTGGAAATCTGGTGTGAAGAGACTGATTTCTGGTGTGGTCAAGAGTCTTTCTGTTACTTACAAAAGCTCAGTTATATTAGGTTAAAATACAGATTGAAGGAATGCCTATTTAACCTGCTACAATTGCAAGTTAAATGCACAGATCTGACGCATGACCAATCCAGTGAAGGCACCCCAGTTTTTGCTTGGGTGCTGCGCCATTTTGTTTCTCTTTGCCTCAAGTATCCTTCCGTCTCTCTCTTTGCCTGCTAAATTGCCATCTACCCTTCAAAGCTCTGCTACTTCCAGTGTATTTCTGCTTGAGACATAGTGGTTAGAGAAATGGCTTCAGACTGAGGAAGTCCTGGATTCAAATCTCACCTATGCCACATACTAGTCATGTGACTATTGGTAAATTTGCCAGTTCTCTAAGACTGTGAGTTGCATAGAAGGTGCTTGTTCGCATTGGGCTTCAAAGTCCCCTGTGCCAATGAAATCACACATCCCGGCTGTCCCTGTCCCTAATCTAGCCTTGAGCCATGGGCAACACTTTCCTGGTTTCTCTGTTTTGTACTTGAATGAATGAAATTGTGTTTCCCAAGTGCGGTGTCTGTGCTGAACACTTGACATGTGGCGTGGTTTTTGTTATTTGTGTATATGGACAATCTCTACGCTAGACTCTGTGTCTGACATTTATTATTTCCCCAGTATCTCGACCAGTGTTCTGCCTGGACTTAATTCATGAATATTTGTTCAATCAAGAAGAAATAATAATTTTTTTAAAAGTCTTAATTTATTTTTACTTAACTTTTTTTTTCTAAAATTCTATGAAGACAGCATGGTCTAGTGGTAAGAGTCCTGGTTTTGGGTCAGAAGACCTGGGTTAGAATTCCGCTTCTCTTGCTTTTTCTCTGTGTAACTTTGAACGTCAGCACTGCCTCCATCTATGTCAGATGTGGTGAGGGGTCTGGGTCACTTCTAAGGTCCCTCCCAGCTCCAAGTCGATGCCCTTTGTCCTTTCTCCTTTGCTAGCATCTCTCATTCTCTCCCTCCTCTGCTCCTTTCCTTTTGTTTCTCTCTAGCAGGCTTTTATTCTTCTCCTAGAGAGCTGGCCAGGATCTTAGGGGCAATTTACTCTGATGAGAAAAGTGAAGCCCAAAAGTTAAGTGACTTGCCTCGAATCAGTCACTCAGTCAATAAACATGTGTTATTCACTTATTATCAGTTACTGATTGGTCTAATTGACGTTCTTGTCAGCCTGACAGAGAAAGGTCGAGGCTCCGCAGGCGAGGTGACTTGCCCAGGGTCACACGAATACCAAATGTCAGAGGCAGGATTCAGACCTTGGTCCTCCAACACCACACCTGGTGCTGTTCAAGTTGCCTCCTCATTCTAGGAGATGCTGGTGGATTCCTAGAACCTCCTTCTCTGAGGGCCACCCAGGATCCTCTGGTGGATAATTTGTATAATGATGACTTGCTTCTCCAGTTCACCTTAATTTATTGCCTCTGATAGAGTTGAAGCCCTAAATGTCTAAGCCCCCCCAAACACAGCATTGAATCATCAATATTAATTGAATAATTAAAGGTAAAAAGAGTAACTGAGAGGCAGCTTGGCTTAATGGATGGAAGTCTGGCCTTGGAATTGAGAAGACCCAAGTTCAAATTCTGCCTTTGACCAAAGGCTTTGTGACCTTGAATAAGTCCCTTACCTTTTCCCAGGCATCTGGCCTTTTTTTTTGGTGGGCGGAGGGGTTGGTAAGTGACTTGCCCAGGGTCACACAGCTAGTAAGTGTCTGGAGTTGAACTCAGGTCTTCCTGACCCCAGGGCCAGTGCTTTATCCATTGCACCACCTAGCTGCCCCAAGCTGGCTCTTTACTTAAAACTTAGTTACGTAGGAGTGACTGGTCTGCATGGGTACAGGGACTGTCCATGGAAGGAGATCCCCACACTGGTGAAATCACAGTTTAAAAACTCCAGATCAAATAAATCAGGAATTGGGCTATAAATATCAGTTGTTGATTGGATGCTATGTAATAATTATACTTCATTAAGTAGTCACAGACCATTTGACTGGCTGATAACATGCTCACATTTCTAGCCTCTCCTCATAACAAAAGAGCATATTGTCTGGGTAAAACATGATTAACAATAACACAGAATGTGGATCCAGATGTGACCAGTCCAGTTCTTCCATTTAATAACTGTAACTTTTAAGCAGTAAATTTTTGTTTCCCTGATTGCAAAATGCGAGCTCTTCAGTTATTACTAAGTTGTAATCACTCACTCCTCTAAATGACCCTATATCAGCAATGTCAAATTCAAACAGAAATGATCCAAGCATAAGGATTCCTGTGGGCTGCATGTTGACTTGGTTCCAAAATATAGTATTATTTATGTTCTATTGTGTCTTTATTCATTTTGCTATTTCCTGATGACATTTTAATCTGGCCTGGGCCATGTTCAGGAATGTTGTGGTCCACGTGTTACACACCTCTACTCTCTATTTTTTTTTCCTCTAATTCCTTTTTGATCAGTATAGAACCCTTCTGTTTTACACTCATTTCCCTCCCATCACCTTTTATCGCATTTTTCACTTTCCTCCCATCTGTTCGGGGAAGTATTTTTCTTTATGACCATTCTTATTTCATGATTATCTCATTCATGCCAACTTCCTTTTTTTCATTTCTAATAAATCAGTCTGACATTGGTCCCTGCTTCCCTCTGGCTCTTTTGTTTCTTACCCATTCCAGAACTTAGCTTTCTCTGCTACTTCTCCTTTTTCCTCTGGCCTAGAATGTATCGTCAGCTTCCCTTTCTGATTAACATTTAAGTCAACACAGTATTCCTCTCTTACTTTCCTATTCTCTCTCCTGGGACAAGGGAAGACTTGCCCCCAGTTTCCTTTGGGATAGGAGATCAGGACTGATCAGAACAGAAAGAATAAAGAAACACACAAAAGGAGGAAAGAGGGATAAAAGGTTGAAGGAGGGAAGGACCAGGATGGTAGAGTGGAAAGAGCACTGGATTTAGATAATGCTTTATCTGTGTTATCTCTTTGGATCCCTACAAGAAGTCCATGAGGTTTAGGTGTGTTACTGTCTTTTTGTGTGTTGGACACTGTGCTGGGCATTGGGATGCAAGATTTTGGCTTGCATTCCTGCATTGCTACTTAATAATTATGTGACCTTATATGAATCCCTTAACCTTTAGACTCTGATTTCCAAGGTTTCTTTCAACTCTATACCTATAATCTGTAAATATTCCAGAGAGACAGATACAGAGATGGGGAGAGACAGAGACAGAGACACAGAGAGATGCAACTGCTTTTCCCACTTGCCTCAAGCAATGTATCAAACTAAGTTTAGATGACAATTAGAATGAATGTGGTCATCACTCCTTAAGGTCTGATAACTGATAAACTTTCATTAAAACTGAGAACTCTGGACCTTTCATGAGACCTGGGGATCTGAGACTGCAGTAATAATGATAAAATCTAGCTTTTGTATGGTCCTTTAAGGTCTGCAGGATGCTTTAGGGGTCTCCTTTGATCTTGACAAACCCTGTGAAGTATCAGTGCTATCATTCTGGTTTTACAGATGAGGAAACTGAAGTTGGGAGGTTAAGTAGCTTTCTCAGCATCACAAAGCTAATAAAGTATGTCTTAGAGAGGAGTCAGAGTGAGTCTTGATCAGGTCTTCTGGCCTCCCAGTTGGACATGCCATGTAATGTGCCATAGTAATTAAAGAATGGCAGTCTAACATGTCAGCTTTATGGCAGGCTACTGATCATCTTTATTTAATTGAGGTTTTGAAATTTAGTTAGAGAAATACTCATATTCATTCGAGTCCTTAGACCTTCTCTGCTGTGACCTCAGAGCCTTTCTTATAGGTTCCAGGGTTCATAGACTCAGAGCTAGAAGTTACCTTAGGAGTCAACTAGTTTAACTCCTCATTCTTTGTGAAAAAAACCAATGACCAGGGCAGTGAAGTAAGTGGCTTACCCAAGGTCATCCTGGTAGTAAGTGATGGAGCTGGGATTTGGACTTGGCTCCTCTGACTCCAAAGCTTGCACTGGTACCACTGAGCCTTCCTTCTGCCTCATTCATCCTTTTTTGGAAGGTCAGGACAAATTAGGGGGTGAGAGATCAACACGGTTCATTCACAAAGTGGTACCTTGCTTCAAGGCCCTGTGCTTCTTGGTTACAGAACAGGCTCGCTATCGCATGCCTCAGAGCTGTTTCCAGTTTTAGGGATCTCTGAGGTCTCTTCTAGCTTAGATGCCTCCAATATTTTTATTTTCTTGTTCTTTCAGAGCTGGATAGCCCAGAAGAGTTGGGAAGGAAGCGCATCTGTAGGATTATCACAAAGGATTTTCCCCAGTACTTTGCGGTGGTCTCACGGATCAAGCAGGAGAGCAACCAGATCGGTCCAGAAGGGGGCATCCTGAGCAGCACCACCGTGCCCCTGGTTCAAGCATCCTTTCCCGAGGGTGCTTTGACCAAAAGGATCCGTGTGGGCCTCCAGGTAACCCTGGCGCCTGTGCACTCATTTTGTGTTAAGTGATAGATTGTCCTGGAAACAGTAGAGTCTGATAGTGTCTGCTTATTGACCCATAAGGCCAGGTTGTGGGTTGCTGCAGGTATCTAACTTGAAGTACTCTGTGGAAAATTGATCAATCACCAAGCATCTATTGTGTGTGCCAGGCATTAGGCTGGGTGCTTGAGAGACAAAGACAAAAAGGAGACAGTTCCTGCCCTCTTAGAGTTTACATCCCATCAGGGGAGACAGCATCTACACTGTAGATACAAAGTAATTTCAGGAGGAAACTCTAATAATAAACAATAATAATAGTAAATAGAATTGATAGCTTTATGGTGCCAGAGCTCTTTATACATGCTGTCTTGTCTGATTCTTACAATAACCTCAAGAGGTAGGTACTCTTATTTTTCCAGATGAAGAAACTCAGGCAGGAAGGAAAGTTGACTTGCCCGCAGTGAGATAGCTGGTAAATGTCTGAGGCAGAGATTTGAACTTGGGTCTTGTGATTCCAAATCAGACACTCTCTTTATCCATTATACCACCTAGATGTCTACAGTAGTTCTTGGGGGATGGGAATAGGTCTGTGCTTTCATTGATAAAAGGCGCTTCCAGGTGAGGACACTTCCTGTACCTACACAGGTCAGCATCTTAGACTATTAGGTAGTCAGTTTCCAGGAGCCCTGAGGTTGCCCAGGTTCTCACAGCCAGTATGTGTCAGAGGTAGGGTCAGAGACTGGACTTCCACTCACCATGGGGTAGCCTAGTACAAAGTCTCATATAAGCACTGAACATACAAAGAAGCTTGGTGGTTCCTTCCATGCAGCTCCTTGAGGGCAGGAATGGGTTCACTTTTGTCTCTATACCCAGTGCCTTCTCCGGTGCTTAATATTGACCATTTTTGGTTGGCTTCCAGTGAAAGGTGATAAAGCCACAGCCCAAGTTTTGAAGTTAGAAAGTGTGGGACCTTTCAAACAATGATATGTTTTCTCTTACGTCCTAGATGATAGTCTAAATACTGACCTTTGAAAGCTCAATTGTTCAGACATTTTAGTCATGTCCAATTTTTTGTGACCCCATTTGGGGATTTCTTGCCAATGAAACTGCAGTGGTTTGCCATTTGTGTTTTGTTTAAATTACCTAGAAATTCTGGTTTCTGTTCAAACCAAGTTGAATCTTTTTGATAAAGAAAACTGGTTAGAAATATTGATCAATCCACAAGGATTACTTAAAAGTCTACCATGTATCAGGCACCGTGATACTGGAAATAAAATGAAATGATCTACTAATAAACCGTGCTACTGGGGGAAAAAACATGTACACACTGAAGTAGATACAACATAGATACTTTCTAACCTAGAGTTAGTTTTAGTAGGCTGTGGCAGAAGCACCCACCCCTGGCCTGGCAAGATCAAGAGAGATCCTTGGCAAGAATGGCCTTTCTTGTATGTCTTCAGCTAAGGAAGCTAAAATTTCTTTCTGGCTTAATAGAGAAATTAATTAACCAATCTATTTCAAGAATTTAGCAATTTTTAAATAATTATCAATATGAATTCCTGCTCATTTTTTGAGTCAGATCAATTTCCATTTGTTACCTATGGGCCATTCTTCATTTCTGGCCACAAATAATTTGGGGAATTTTCACTAACAAGAGAACTGAAGAAAACCGCTTTAAGTTTATACTTTCATTGATAAGATTTTCATTACATTGCCCTAGAATCAAATAGTTACAATGATTTTGCCAAAGTAGGAAGAGAAGGCAGATGGGGGAGGCTAGATCAGGTAGACCAGAATTGTATTTCACCCCTTTAGAATCTGAACGGCTTTGAGTTACTTTACCTCTGAATGTCTTAATTATTCCACTTGTAAAACTTGTCCTTGTGATACCTCTGAGACGTTCTGCATATTTAAAAGTCTTAAAAGTCACAAAACCATTCTTTGTAAGGTGTCTTATGAAGCCCCATTATCATGATTACCCTTCATACTGTAGAAACCATGGAACAAACAAACTGGCCCCATTCTCAGTTTGTCTGATTCACAAACTAGCTTAGGTTAATTAGCAAATAGATTGGTTGTCTCTGGGTATTCAACCTAGAACCAAAAGAAAGGCAGTATGCCGTAGTGGTTAGGGAGCCAAGAAGACCCAGGTTGCTTTTAATCACATACTGGCTGTATGAGCCTGGGCAAGTCACTTAATCTGTCATCAGCTCTAAGACTTTAAATCTCAGAACAGGCTTCATTAGCAGGGAAATCACAGATCTTGTTTCCCCTCTCTTTCCTTGCCAAGAAAAGCAATTAACAATCAATCCTTTCTCCTTCCCTTTAAGGAAAGCTGGGGAGGATGCAAACATTGTACTTAACAAACAATTTCCTCATTTGTGTAATATACTTTCTCTGTCTTTAGGCCCAGCCTGTTCCAGAAGAAATTGTGAAAAAAATCCTTGGAAATAAAGCAACTTTTAGTCCGATTGTCACTGTGGAGCCAAGAAGAAGAAAATTCCATAAACCAATAACGATGACCATTCCGGTGCCTCCACCCTCAGGAGAAGGTGTAGCAAATGGCTACAAAGGAGACACCACACCCAACCTGCGCCTTCTCTGTAGCATTACAGGTCTGACTCAGTCGATATAGTATTCATTCTTCTGTGTGCATTTACAGGGATGGTTAATGTTGCTGCAAGGCACTGGAGAGTCTCCAGTCCAAAGGCCTGGTCTTGTGGGTTTGGTCATGCTTCCATGAAATCGCTCACATCTGTACCTTGTACTCCCCCTGTTTTGATACTACATCCCACTGTTGGTCATCCTTCCTCACATAGACCATTATAATAGCCTCCTCATTGGTCTGACTCCTTGTGGTCTCTCATTTGTCCCCTCATGTTGTCCTTCCAAAGTGACAAGTCTCTAAGTTCAGTGAGATCACTGATACTTGTGCTCAGGCAGTGGGCAACAGTAGAATTTTCATACAGCTACCATCTTGGTAAAGTAGAAGGTATAGTGGGGAAGGCATTTTGTTGTGGACGTCATATATGATCAACACAGGGCTTCACTATTTACCCTGGTCAGAGTGTAGTTACCCATTAACAACCGCAGCAAAAATAACAATAATAGATAGCATTTTGAGGTTTGCAAGGCACTTTACAAGCATTACCTTATTTCATGCTCACAACCACCCTGGGAAATAGGGATTGGTATTATCCCCATTTTACTGACTAGAAAATTGGGGCAGGCAGAGGTTAGGTGAATTATCATGTAGTTATTAGTAAGTGTCTGAGGTTGGATTTGAGCTCAAGTCTTCCTGACTCCAGATCTAGCGCTCTGTTTACTGTACCACCTAGCTGCCTCAGTGCTCAAATAATTTGTAAACGGGATCACTATTCTCTTCTGGCCCTGGTTGTGAAGCCCTTCTCAGACTCTACTGTAATAAGGAGGAGACTACAATAGACCACTTACAGTGTGACTAGCACTGCAATGACATTTGGGGTGGAGATGGGGGGAAACAAATCCTTCTGGCAATTTCAGTGTCTTCAGATAACTTTGGCCTCATGAAGTGGGAGAGGGAAGACAGGAAGCAAGGATTAATGAAAACTGTAAGTTAGTGAACTTTTGTAACCCTGTTACAAAGCTAAGGTCTTTACCGTTCATCTTTTCAGGGGGAACGTCACCTGCGCAGTGGGAAGACATCACAGGAACCACGCCATTAACATTCATAAAGGACTCTGTCTCTTTTACGACCAATGTTTCAGCCAGGTATGAAAATACAGAGTAATTGAAAGCGCTGAGATTGGTCCAAGACAGTAGGCAGCATTACAGTCCTTGTATGGCTGCCATCTTTGTAAAGTAAAGGTCTACAGGGAAGAGTCTTATTCTCTTTGGTCATGGTATGTGATCGGTATAAAGTGGTTTTAAATTTTAGGAGCTAGAGTGTAATTCCAGAATTCTGAGTTTTCTTGACAGGAGCTACCATTAGCATGTGTCCTACGAATCAAAAAAAAAAATCTTACTCATCCCAAAAAGATGATTTTAGAAACTTGGAAATTTAGAAACTTTAGAAATTTTAGAATAAAATTATTTATAGTTCCCTGTAATAGGAAAGAAAAGAAAGAAGGAGAAATCCCTAGCTTTTCCTTAATGATATTATTGGGAAGGTTCATGTTTGATTAAATATAGCTTCCTCTCCATTCCTTTCATGTTCAAGTTGGCCCAAGGTGCACGATTATTTTCTAGAATTGTCTGTTACAGCTTCCTAATTTTAAAAGTATGGGAATATTTTCAAAGGTCACATTCTTCATTTCCTAACTCCATTTCTTGGCTTTGTACTTAACTCACTCAGGTTTTGGCTTGCGGATTGCCATCAAGTTTTGGAAACTGTCGGGTTAGCTACTCAGCTTTACAGGGAGTTAATATGTGTCCCGTACATGGCCAAGTTTGTGGTTTTTGCCAAAATGAACGATCCTTTGGAATCTTCCTTACGTTGCTTCTGCATGACGGACGATAAAGTGGACAAAACTTTGGAGCAGCAAGAAAATTTTGAGGAAGTAGCGAGAAGCAAAGATATTGAGGTGGGTCCCCTTCCTCCAACAGGGAAAGTGTTTATACAAAGACTTTAGACTTTGGAGGAGTCTTTTAAAATACAAATTGTGAATAATTGGAATCATGGCTTCAGAGCCTCATAGATAGAGCTGGAAGGGAGCCCCTCACTTTAAACATGATGAAACTGAGACCTTAGTCTACTCCCCTCTTTTTACAGTGAGGGAACTGAGGCCGAAGGAAGCCATGTTACTTGCCCAAGGTCATTCAGATAGAGTCAGAGGTCATCCTTTGATTCCCAATTCAATGCTTTTCCCATTGTGCCATATTTCCTGTTGTTTCCAAGTGAAGTAATATGTGTGATAATATGCAGAAGACTGTTTCCAAACCTTAAAGGAATATAAATGTTCCCTATTAGTATTTTTACTAAATTATTCCTATGCTCTTTTTAAAAAAGTAAATGCTTTCTGTGTATGTTGGCACATTCATGTTTAGCAGAGTGCCTGGCATATAGTGGGCACATAATAAATGTTTGCTGAATGACTGACCATCAGGGGTTGTTAATTCGAACCTATATAGAATCGCATCAGTGATCACCTAGGAACCCTTATACAGAACATGACAAATCATCATCCAGCCTTAACATGAAGGCCTCCAGTGACAGGGAGCCCAAGTCACCTTATTGTCTCTTCTTGTACAGAGCTGATTTAAAGAAAGAAATCTGTTTCCCAAGACATAAACGATGATACTAATGAAGGCCAACGTCATCATGCCTTTCACCTTTGTGCGGGATGGCTTGCTTTGCTCCGTTCTGGGGCCATAAGCCATATTTGCAACTACTCTCTTTTCCTCATCTTAGAAATGCATGCTCTTTGTGAAAGGAGGGGGACAGAGGTTACCAGGGGATGGTTGCTAAGTGAACCATGATAAAAAAGCCTTCCAGAACAGACTTCCTATGGCAGTTTTGGTTGGAATGGCTGAATATTTTTCATGTTTGTTTCTCATTCCTGAGAATATAGGTAAACCTATTCTGAATGGATAAAAGACAGTTTTCTTTCTCTGGTCAGTGTGTCATGTCATCTTTCTATATGGAGAATGCTATATTATTAGGAGGATGTATTTCAGTTAAACTTAGCATAGCAAAATGAGCTGTGAAGTCAGCACATCTGGGTTTCAGTCGTAGAATGGGCATTCATTAGCTGGATGGCCTTGGGCAAATTGTTTAATGTCTTTGAGTTTTTATTTCCCCATCTGTAAAATGGGAGTTAAAAAATACTGAAAGTATCTGCTTCTTAGGGTTATCACAAGGTAATCATTGTGGTGTAATGGAAAGAAGAGTAGGCAAGTTACTTAACCCCTTGGTGCCTCAGTTTCACCATCTACTATATAAAGGAAATGAACTCATTGACCTTTAAAATTCTTTCCTGCTCTAAATCTGATCCTGTGATTAAACTGAAGTGACCTGGGTTTTAATTCTGACTTTGACACTTACTGTGTAATCTTGGGGATGTCACTTTTTTTTCTCCAAGCCTCAGTTTCCCTATTTGACTCAGTTCAATTTTTTAAAAAAATGCATGGCTACCATGCGCAAAGTTCCTGTGATTGGCACAAGGGATATAAACTAAAAGAATGAAGTTTAACTTCGGTTTTGTTTTAACCTAGGTCCTGGAAGGAAAGCCCATTTATGTCGATTGTTATGGGAATCTGGCTCCCCTCACCAAAGGAGGACATCAGTTAGTCTTTAACTTCTATGCTTTCAAAGAGAATAGGCTGCCATTTTCAGTCAAGGTGAGTTAACCCCAGTAGAGGTGCTCAGATTGGAAAAATGTTTCCATTTTTGAGGAGGGAAAGATGTACTATTGATTCTTTATGATGGGTCTCATCTACAAAAATGGTAGTCCAGTGCTATACTTTATCCTTTTCCGTATGGAGGCTATTTTAGTGAGTGTCCAAGCTCAAAATTTTCAGCAGCCACTGTTACCTTTTCTGTCACATCCAAATTGCTGATGTGCAAACTCACATCTCTTAAGTTAAATAATTAGAGAAAAGAATTCTGTGTGCCTTGTCTTGAAGAAAGTACATGTAAACCATATGACGTAGAGTCTAGACAGGTATTCAGATATTCTGACTCTCATGGAGTCTGCAAGGCTCTCTGGGTTGACATTTCATCGTTCCTCCCATTCTCCTTTCCTTCCACTTTTTTAAAAAGGGGGGGGCGGTTTTCTGGAAATCCTCACCAACCCAGCACACTTAACTTCCACATGGACATCCTCCCTGCTAATAATCTCTTTCAGTAACAGTCTACTACGTACATTTTTTTAGATCAGAGACACGAGCCAAGAGCCCTGTGGTCGATTGTCATTTCTGAAAGAGCCAAAGACAACGAAAGGATTGCCCCAGACAGCAGTTTGCAACTTAAATATCACCCTTCCAGCACATAAAAAGGTATCTCTTCCTGCTTTGCTTTCATGTGACATCCTCCCTCCCTCCCGCTACCCTCCCGCTAGTCTTAAGGAAGTAGGACCTTGAAATGTTAGCTGTGGAATGACTGCTTTGGAACATGATTCAAGCGACCCAAACTCCAGTTTTATTCGTCTTTGTGTGGAGAAAGGCTTTAATTCTTGTGACTGTGGTGTTGGATCCCTGTGGTTGTTCTGACCTGGTCTTCTGTTTGCTGCTTATGCTTCGTTCATGCTTTGAGTCATGTCACCAGTTCATTTGCTGTGGGTGTGCAGCTTCTAGTTTCTTGATGTTGGCGTTTTTGGATTTGCTTTGCTTTATAAACCAGCTTGCCTTTTGTACTCCCTACTCAGTCCTTTTCATATCCTGATATTCTTTTCCCTGCTGCCCGTTATAATATTCCTTGTCTCTGCAATGCATCTTGGGACCAAAAGGAAACAGAGTCAGATCCAGATGATGAGGTAATATGACCACTTCTGTTTTTATTTTATCAGAAGTAGAATAGAATTGAAAGCTATTTAAGAAAAGTACCAGAAAGCCAAAGGGTGGGAATCTAATAAAGCTAGGGTCTAGGTTTGTGTCTTTTTGGCCGGACTTTTAAGTTCAGAGACAGAGTATTTTGAGTATATTTCCATAAAGAATGGATCCCTTTTGCAAAAATGTATTTTTACAACTCAGCTTCTATTAAAAGGCTCTAGCCAATTTAAACTGATGACATTAAAAAGAAAAAGGAGCTCACATAATATGAAGATATCAAATTTCCAATGGGACTCTTTCCTGTGTGCCACATCAGCTAGATTTCTACCACATTAGCCCAGTATTTAATATAACATAAATATATGAGAGTTCATTTTGGTGTCAGCTTGTGGGGAGCTGGAGTCTCCATCCACAAAATCCAGGCTCATACCAGAGCCATTAGTATTTCTTCACTGGCTGTTGATAAAAAGTATTTTCCATCCAACTAAGAGGCAGTTACAGTTTGGAAGGAGTTTGGAAGGCAGTTGATGGAAGGAACCGTGGACTAAGGTGATGGAAGGCATATGTTCAGATGCCACCTCATGTGACTTTAGAAGAATCGCTTCCCCTCTCTGAACCTCAGTTTGCTTCTCTGTAAAATGAGGGGTTTAGACTAGGTGGCCTCTTAAGATCCCTTCCAATTTATTAATGTACAAAATTACTTTATCCTGGATATATCTAAATACGTATATCACAGATGAATTGAATATATAGATAGATAGATAGATAGATATTGATATGATATTGATACACATATGTATATATACAGACACACATATGTCCATATATACACACATAAGCATACGTATATCTCAGAGATCCCATAGGAGAATAAAGAGCTTGAATCAGAATCAGTAAGACCTGGGTTTAAGTCCATGCTTAAACATGCTGGCCACTGTGATCCAGGCCAGAGCACATTGCCTTGAGGGAATTTTGTCATGGAATTGACTGTGCCAGTGAGATCATAGGTCTGATAAAAATGATCCACCTACCTCTGTGTGTGTATGTACGTGTGCATGTAGGTGTGTACATATACAGATACCTATACTCCCATCTAGCGAAAGATTGGGTTCTGATTTCATTCTTCCCTAAAACTGTTGTAGCTCTCCCTAAGTTACTCTACAGTTCAGTATAATAAATACCACAGACCTTTATTTAGCTCCTACTATGCGCTGATCACTATGCCAGGTATTGACCTTGCCAGTAGGATTTTTTTTTTAAACCCAAACACTTCACTGAGTCATAAATGACAGTACCGATGGATAGAGATACAACTGATGTTTTTCCTAATAAAAATATCAGGACTCTTTTAAATTTGTATCTCCTCATTTTCTGCCAAGAACAGATTCCTTCCATTCCTTTATTGATTGGTCCATTATTGTATTCTTTTAGATCACGTTTACCTTGTGGCCTATGCATACACTTAGGACACACTGAGTTTGAAACAGATCCTCCTCAGCCTAAGATCGAGTGTGTCATGTTTTCTGTCTCTTTGTAATTCCTCCTAGTGTCCTGTGTTGGTGCTTCTCTACCTAACTAGCTGGGCTTGTGGGGAGGCGGGAGGAGGAGGCTTTGGGGGAGCTTTGTAGGTTTCCTAAAACGTTTAATTAAAGAGAGAGCATAATTTGAGAGGTTATGTTAAGTGACATTGTCATGAGCACATTTCAATGCTTTGCAAACAACACAAGGAAACTCAGTGGGAAAGAAAAAATCGACTTTTTACATTTTGTTTTTCTCGCAGACAGAGAAAGCAGACCGTCGCCAGAGTTTTGCATCTTTGGCCCTACGTAAGCGCTATAGCTACTTGACTGAACCTGGAATGAGTGAGTTTCCTAACATATTTACTAACAGTATATTTATGAACTTTTATAAGAAGAGACATTTTTTCTATATTCATTGAATTCTTGGTGTCATTTGGAAACACAAAAAGAATGAGAAAATTTCTGAAGGAAAAACCCTTTAATAAATTGTAAGCTCTTTGCTGTAAGAGTTTGGTTTGAAATGGGGTGGGGAAGGTGGGGAGAAAGCAGCTAGTTCATTACTCCAAAGCTATATTTTAAAAAAGGTCATTGTGAACTGTTTTCCCTCAAAAGGATCCATTTTTCTGTCTTTGTCAAATTATCACACTCTCATCCCAATTAGTTCCTAAGATCGTGGGTCCAGAACTAGAGAAAATCTCAGATGCCCTTCAAAGCACTAGATAGTAATGACCATCACCATTTTTATTTATTCTCAGTCACTTACTTGAAATGCATTCACAACAGTAGTGAGTAGCTGGGTATCTTTCTTATCCTTCATTCCTAGTTAGATCTTAATAGCCCATTTATGATTGATCATCTTTTCTATAGTGTTCTACCCCTTTACTTTCCCATTTCTTCTCCTTATGATAACATCAGTTCCCTAGCTCTTCCATGTTGAATCTGCTATTGTGTTTCTTCGACACAGGAATTAGCTTTTCATTCCTTTGTTATCTAACCTTCCATTGCATTTTCAGTAATACCTTCAGTTCATTTGGGCATCTGTTGTCTTTGTAAAGTATCTTTATTCTTTTGGGTACTCTCTCTGTGGTCCTTTGACACCTTCCACCACCATCCCTCAACTCATGTAGAGGATGCCCAACTAGCCAGTAATCCCATTAGTGCATGTAGAATTTAGCTATAATTTGATGATTGAGCCAATGATCCCTTTGCATTCACTTGTTCCAGAAGGGGCTGATTTAATTAATCAATTAATTAATTAATGATTTATTAATTAATAAATTAATTAATTTAATCAATCATTCTATCAAATATTTATTGAACACCCCTCACCGACATATAGACTAGGACTGGAAGGAACTCCAAAGATCATTAAGCCCCACATTTTACTGAGAGGAAAGTTGAAACCAGTGAAGTCAGTGTACTATCCAAAGTGCCACTGCTAATGTTAATATTTGGGCTGAGTCTGGAAAAAAATCCATGTCTCCCGATTCTTGGTCCATTTATACTTCACTAATGCCTGCCCTTTCGAGAATGGAATAGAATAGAGAAACATAAAATAAAAGTCTTTGTCCCCAGGGAACCTGCAAACTGGCTAGAAACATAACTTATACACACACACACACACACACACACACACACACACACACACACTAATTAGTAGTATACAGCCATTAAATTCAACAAATCTCAAATTCATGTGTAGAATTCTGTGCTAAAGCTGGGGGACTGGGCAATGGCATGGGGGAGATACAAAGTTGAGATAAAAGAATCTCTGACGTCCTGGAGCTTACCATGCAATACTAGTTACTGGCACTGTGGCATGCATCATGGATAGGAAACAGGCCTCAAAGTTGAGAGGAAACCCTAAGCCTGGTTGTGTGACCCTGAGCAAGATACCCAAACCTCTCAGTTTCCCCAGGAGACCTTCCAAGAATACAGATTACACAGCAGGAAGCCTTCTGCACTTTACAAGTAAAAGCACAGGTCTAGGTAGACCAAGCATGGCACAGAAATAGCCTTCTTAGATAAAATTGAGCATTATACTGATTCTAGTGAGAATGGCAAACTCTCCAACTCTGAAGTTCAAACTTGAGTCCAGAGAAAGCAGCAAAGTAATGGGAAAAGATCTTATCAATATTTTTGTTCTGAAACCCAAGAACTAGAAGCTAGAACCAAAAAGGTGGCCTAAGATGCCAGTGGGCATCTCAATTCTGGCATCCCTCTCATGTTGTCCTGGGGGGTTGGATTCCTTGTAGGAAGGAAGCCTCCACAGTCAGGGAAAAGGGAGAAGGACCAGAGGTTTTTGGACTTGTTTTCTCAAGAAAGCTTACCCCACTTTCCTATTTCCTGACAAGCTCTCAAAATACTCTGAGCCGTAGAATTACTCCAGTTCTGTTTTTCAAATACCATTGGGAATATGCATTGCAACTCCAATAATTATATGAAATTCTGCCTGCTTTTTAATCTAGCACCTAGGCCATATAGTGATAGTGCTGACTAGGTACCTCGTTGATATCCCTTAGATAACATCTTTAGGCTTTTCAGCTTTTTCTTGGGTCAGCATTGAGTGACCATGTGCCTTGGAGGCTGAGCCATGCATGGCCTACAGACTGATAGAGTAAAGCAAAGTTTCAAAGAATCTCTGGCCAGGGGCATTGGCCACTATTTTCCCCACTCTCTAGGAAGTGCTACTCATGCTGTTTATCTTTGGCTAAAATATTTATAACCTATCCCTCTCAACACAGGAAAGAGAGGCAGCTAGTTTTTTGTGTGTTGAGAATGGTAAAGGACTAGTTCTCAGGGATGGAGAGTAAGGGCAGATTAGAAGAAGAAAGTGGATCTTACTTTATGAAATTGTAGCCATAGAGTTGGAAGGGTTTTCCATTAAAGGTTTCCTACTTCTAACTCTGCTTTTTCAAATCAGGAAACTAAAACACAGAAAGGTGAGTTCACTTGCCCAAGGTCACACCAGGAAGTAGGTAGAGAGAGACTTGAACCCAGGTCTCTCATATCTCCAAGTCCATTGTGCCTACTACTGCCACAGCAAGCTGGCTCTAGGACCAGAGCTCCCTTTTCTTCCAAATACACATAGAATTGAAGACTGTTTTACCAATCGTAGAGTCTTAGTCTATTAGATTTGGAAGAGACCTTAGAATGTAGAATGTCAGAGCTAGGAAAGGCCTTAGAACACAGGATGTTAATAGAAAGAACCTTAGAATGTAAGAGCTGGAAGAGAAATCAGAACACACAGTGAGGGCTGAGAGAGACCTTAGAGAATAGAATGTGAGGTCTGGGAAAGTCATGAAAATGTAGAATTCAGAGCTGGAAGGGACCTCAGAATATAGAATGACAGAATCAGGGAGGACTGGAAGAATATTGGGACAGAATATTGAGACTAGAAGGGATTCTAGAACACCGAATTTTAGAGTAGGAAGGTGCCTTTGAGATTAGCTTGTCCATCTGCCTCATTCTACAAATAATTTGTGAAAACTTCTTCCCTAGAAGGAAGTGTCTTGCCCAAGGTGCCCCAGCGAATTCAGACCCAAGAACTTGGCCCCAAAAACGGTTTTTCTCACTCCCTGGACTGTGCTCTAACCATTATATTGCATATAGTGTGCTATTTCCTCTAGAGGAAAGCAGGAAACAAGAAATGGTTTACAGGACTTCATCTTCCAAAGCAAAAATGTTTGTAGCCAAAAATACATTGCCAGTTTGTAGCATTCACATAAACAAGAGTAATATTTCTAAGTAGTGGTGACTAACAAACCAGTGTCCACAGAGCTGAGATTGCATCCAAATGATCCCTTCATCTTTAAACCCAAAGAATTTCAAAATCACCATCTTTGTATTTACATCAGATGATGCACTTACCACTAACTCATCACATTCCCCAGAGTTGGAAGGTACAGTTGTGGAAATACCACATGAGTATTAGGGGTCCTCATTCTAAGGTTGAATCTTCCTTAGTTCTTCTAGCTTTCTTAAGAGTAAGATGAAAGCACCAGAAAGGATGTTTTCTGAATATTTGAATTTAAATGTACACTAGGAATGAACATCTTCACCCTTGTGGGAGTAGCTGCTAATCCAAGAAGTGGATTGTAGCATTGTTGACACGGGCACACCATGAAGAGGAACATAAAGAGATGAGGAGTCTTCCGTTTGCCCTTCGCATTTCAATCTTATTCTGAGCTGGTGTTTTTTTGAAGTGAGACTTTGATGAACTTTGAACTAGAACATTATCTTCTTGGCAGCTGACTCAAGTCCTTATCGGGAGCTCGGTCTGATGTACCAAGCTGTAGACGTAGAAAAGGCTGAGGGCTTGGTCAACCTTGACCTTCATTGAGCTCACCAACTTCACTGCTAGATTTTGGCCCTGTTACCTGAAGACTAGCAATATGACCTCGCTTCCCAAGTGGGTATCTCTTCAGGCATCATGGCCTGAGGGCTTTGGATGGTCTGGGAATGAAACCCCTCTTCTGAAAATATTCTAGAGTTATTTACAACTTTGCAACTGGTAGATCTGGTGGGGGTGGAGGGTAAATAATAAGTAAGTAGACTGTACTTACTTTAGATGATTAAAAATGTTGAAAACACACACTGAACCTTTGGTGCTTTTGTATTTCCCTTATGATACCTTTTGAGAATTGAAAGTGAAGGATTACCAAAGTTTCGGTAACCATGGTGATAACAGTAACAATAATAATGTTACAACAACTCTCTTAGATGAACTCCGGGGTGATGATGGCTGTAGAAATGGGTGTACTTACTGGAAGGTATTTCTTGATCTACAGTATTAGGTACTGGATTTTCTAGAAATCTCAAAAGGTACCAGGACACCACTTTTCATGGAAAAAGTGTACTCTTCTTTTAAAATGCCTCTTGTGGAATATTTTTTGAGTGTATAGATGATGCATAGAATATGGCATATCAACTGTATTACATCCTTTGCTTGTTTTTGACATGATATACTGTGCATGATACCGTTTTTTTGGTTGCTTTGCTTGCTTACGTTGATCATGAATCATATTTTTTTCATTTGTCAAGTGTGAAACCTGCTTATTTATGCCATTTCATGTTATTTTTTTAAAGTTTATTTATTTTAAACAAATAAAAGGAATATACTGCATGGAACAAAACAGATGCAAAAAATTCCTTTTTTTTTCATTTAAATTCCAATTCAGAAACTTTCTTGCTCTTATTGGCTTTATGAGTGTGAAGCATAACCGAATTGTGCATGGAAGATAAAGATTTGAATTCCGGTGGCTTCACAGTTTGCACATCAGTTGCCTGTCACTTAAGATATCTTGGGTTCTGCATGAAGTAGGCTTTGAGTGGCTTTTGACAAAGTTTTCTAGATACTTCTGTCAACCTACACGAGTTTATATTGTTTTAAATAGGTGCAATCTATGCCGCTAAAAGGTGCCAAAGGGAGGACATTCTAAATTACTAAAATGATAATCGTTTGGTTGCACAAACATACAGGCAAAATGGGACCGCTAGTGTGATTTCAAAACTAGCATATGAGAAAGTCAATAGGAAGTAAGAGAAGAATTTTTGGTTCTGATTATTTTTCTCATCCATGAATCCTTTCTTTGGGTTTTCTTTTTCATTGTTGGCACATTTGGTTGCTGCGTGCTTTCTGTCTTTGATTTCTCATCCATCACTCCTTATTTTTATATTTTTCTGTATCTTTTACTTTGGATCAGTTAAGAATCCGTGGAGCATTTTTTTACCTTGGTTTTTTTTTTTTTTTTGGTCATTCTTTTTGCCTCTCCCATTCTGAATCATACAAACAATTGTACTTACTTTTATAATATTTACAAAATTTACTGACCAATTTTCTTCTCTGGTCTCTCTGTTTTTCAATCATTTTTGTTGATTTTTATGTTTGATTTTGATTTTAAAATTTAAGAAACAGTTGAACGGAGTGCAGGAGCCACGAGATCCCTACCCGTCACTTGCTCCTCATACAAGCCTTTCTTTTCTACGAGACCCTATCAGTCCTGGACAACAGCTCCAATGACAGTGCCTGGACAAACCAAGTCAGGCTTGACTTCTTTGTCTAGTTCTTCTTCTAATACTCCATCAGCTTCTCCATTAAAGTCAATATGGTCTGTTTCTTCTCCTTCTCCAATCAAATCCACCTTAGGCGCTTCAACGACATCTTCAGTTAAATCCATTAGCGATGTGGCATCGCCAATCCGATCCTTCCGGACAGTCTCTTCACCAATAAAAACAGTTGTTTCACAGCCTCCCTACAATATCCAAGTCTCTTCTGGGTCACTTGTTAGAGCTCCCACAATAACTGAGGCTACAATCTCTCCTTTAAAAGGGCTGGCATCCAGTTCAACCTTTTCCTCTCGGACCTCTCCAGTGACCACAGCTGGCTCCCTTTTGGAGAGGTCATCAATTACCATGACACCCCCAGCATCCCCTAAGTCCAACATTAATATGTATTCTTCAACCTTGCCCTTTAAATCCATCATCACTTCCACACCACAGCTGGTGTCTTCCCCTTTAAAGTCTGTGGTGTCTCCCGCTAAATCGGCAGTCGATGCTGTTTCCTCCACCAAAGTCATGGTGGCATCCTCTCTCTCATCTCCTGTGAAACATATGACTGGGCACGCAGAGGTAGCATTAGTTAATGGGTCTATTTCACCTCTGAAGTATCCATCATCTTCAGCTTTAATTAATGGAGCCAAAGCCTCAGCCACTGCCACACTACAAGAAAAAATCTCTGCAACCACAAACTCCCTCAGCTGCGGTGTGAGTGCAGCCACTGATACAGTTGAGAAAGTGTTTTCTACCACAACCACCATGCCATTCTCCCCACTCAGGTCTTTTGGATCTTCAGTGCCATCTGCTTTTCAGTCCATAAGAACTCCGTCTGTAAGTGCGCTATACACATCCCTGGGGTCATCGATATCAGCAACTACCTCATCAGTAACTTCATCAACGATAACCGTGCCCGTATATTCTGTAGTCAATGTTTTGTCAGAACCAGCACTGAAGAAGCTTCCAGACTCCACCTCGATGACAAAATCTGCAGCTGCCCTACTCTCCCCCATTAAAACATTGACTCCAGAAACACGTCCTCAGTCCCATTTCAATCGGGCATCGTCCCCAATCAAGTCATCCTTGTTTCTCGCACCTTCTGCTCTTAAACTGTCCACACCGTCCTCTTTATCTTCAAGTCAGGAGATACTAAAAGATGTAGCTGAGATGAAGGAAGATCTAATAAGAATGACTGCTATCCTGCAGACGGATGTGGTTGAGGAAAAACCATTCCAACCAGAACCAACCAGAGAGGGGAGAATTGATGATGAAGAACCATTTAAGATTGTTGAGAAAGTCAAGGAAGACTTAGTCAAAGTTAGTGAGATTCTTAAGAAGGATGTGTGTGTAGAAAGCAAAGGGGCATCCGTAGTTTCCAAAAATGACAAAGGACACTCCCCTGAAGATGACTGGACAGAGTTTAGTTCAGAAGAAATAAAGGAAGCCAGACAGCAAGCTGCTCCGTGCCCTCTTGCATCCACACCAGAAAAGGTCCAAATAAAAGCAAAAACTATGTCTGAAAAGGATTACAACTTGACCAAAGTAATTGACTACCTAACAAATGATATTGGGAGTAGCTCATTAACGAACTTAAAGTATAAGCTTGAGGATGCAAAGAAAGATGGTGAAGAGAGGCAGAAAAGAATTTTGAAGCCAGCAATCGCTTTGCAGGAGCACAAACTTAAGATGCCTCCCTCCTCCATGAGGCCTTCCACCTCAGAAAAAGAATTGTGCAAAATTGCAGATTCCTTCTACGGAACTGACACCATTTTGGAATCTCCTGATGATTTCTCTCAGCATGACCAAGATAAAAGCCCCTTGTCTGATAGCGGCTTTGAAACGAGAAGCGAAAAGACGCCTTCTGCCCCCCAGAGTGCAGAAAGCACGGGTCCCAAACCACTTTTTCATGAAGTTCCCATCCCTCCGGTCATTACAGAAACAAGAACAGAAGTGGTTCACGTGATCCGTAGCTATGAGCCCTCTTCGGGAGAGATCGCCGAGGACCAAGAACAGCCTCTGTCGCCCAAACCCTCCCCACCCTTTGTGGAGCTGGAGTCAAAGCCGACCACTTCTAGTATTAAAGAGAAAGTCAAAGTATTTCAAATGAAAGCCAATGGAGAAGAGGAAGACCGTAACCGGGCGGCGGGCAAAGGCGTCCGTGTGAAAGAAGAAACTCACATAACCACTACTACACGGATGGTGTATCATTCACCACCAGGTAGCGAAGGCAACTCAGAAAGAATTGAAGAAACCATGTCTGTCCATGACATCATGAAAGCCTTTCAGTCTGGGCGAGACCCGTCCAAAGAACTGGCAGGTCTGTTTGAGCATAAGTCTGCCGTGTCACCAGACGTGCACAAGTCTGCTGCTGAGAGCCCACCCCAGCATGCAGAGAGGGACAGCCCAATGAAACCCAAACTGGAGCGTATAATAGAAGTCCACATCGAAAAAGGTAACCAAGCCGAACCCACTGAAGTCATTATTAGAGAGACCAAAAAGCATCCAGAAAAGGAAATGTTTGTGTATCAGAAAGACTTATCTCGGGGCGATATTAACCTAAAAGATTTTCTACCTGAGAAACATGAGGCTTTTCCTGGTTCAGAGGAGCAGGGTCCACCAGAGGAAGAAGAGCTAACGGCAGAGGAGTCCCTGCCTTCATACCTGGAGTCTTCGAGAGTAAACACTCCCGTGTCCCAGGAAGAAGACAGCCGCCCTAGTTCTGCCCAACTCATGTCTGATGACTCTTACAAAACGTTGAAACTCTTGAGTCAGCACTCAATAGAATACCATGATGATGAGTTGTCAGAACTAAGAGGGGAGTCTTACAGGTTTGCTGAGAAAATGCTTCTCTCAGAAAAGCTAGATGTGTCTCACTCTGATACTGAGGAGTCGGTTACAGACCATGCTGTACCCCTTAGTGTGGAGTTACAGGGGTCTGATAAGCGATCCAGAGACAAAGTAGCTCCTGCCCCTAAAAGAGAGATTCTCTCCAAAATCTATAAAGATGTTTCTGAAAATGGTCTAGGTAAAATGTCCAAAGATGAGCATTTTGATAAAGTGACAGTGTTACACTACTCTGGAGATGTTAGTAGCCCAAAACACGCCATGTGGATGCGATTTACTGAGGACAGATTAGACAGAGGTAGAGAAAAGTTGCTATATGAAGACAGGGTGGACAGGACCGTTAAGGAGGCAGAAGAGAAACTGACGGAAGTGTCCCAGTTTTTTCGTGACAAAACAGAAAAATTGAATGATGAGCTGCAGTCTCCTGAGAAAAAGGCCCGCCCCCAAAATGTCAAGGATGCCCCTTCTTCCCAAAGTTCAGCCAGTAGCAGCCCTGAGAAGTTACCACTGACTGAGTCATTGACATCCAGTGATGACTGGAGTAAAGTGAGGCAGCATGGGCATGATGGGAAGGGCTTGCCTAAGGCTGAGGAGAGGAAAACTGCCAGTCTGCCCAGCAGTCCTGAACAGAAGCTCCCATCCAAACAGACTGAGGACAGCACACCGCCAGGGGAACCTAGAGGAGGTATTTCACAAAGCAAAGCTTCTGAAGCTGGCTTCCAGCTCAAACAATCCAAACTCAGTTCCATCCGGTTAAAATTTGAACAGAGCATCCACCCAAAAAGTAAAGACATATCTCAAGAAGAAAAAAAGCTGGATGGCCCATCCAAAATTCCAATTAAGAAAATACAAGAAAGCAAGCTGCCTGTTCACCAAGTCTATGGTAGAGAAAAGCTACAGAAGGCAGTGGGTCCTGCAGATGCATGTGCACCTTTGCAAAGGGAACTACCAGTAATGAAAGGAGAGCAGACTCAGAACGGTGAAATAGTTGTAGATGAAGCTGGTTCTGCCGATGTCGAGAAACCAAGAACTGAAATGTCAAGCAAATCAGACCATTATTCTGAGCAGCAGTCAAAAGACTTGGCATATAGTATGAGCTCAGACTTGGCAACTAAGGGACCATGGGACAAAAAGATTTTTAGAACGTGGGAAAGTCCAGGGGCTACTAACCATAAGGCACAGAAAGAAAAACTCTCACATGTACTTGTTCATGATGTACAAGAAAATCACGTTGACCACCCAGAGAATCAGGGTCTTGAGCCAAAGAGCGAGCTGATCTCTGTGTCGGAGAGAGAACACCAATTGTTAACAAATGGAGCTCACTCCGAAATTAAGGAAATGACTGTAAAATCTCCATCCAAAAAGGTTTTGTATAGGGAGTTTGTGGTTAAAGAAGGGGGGCGCACCACCGAGACTGGTGACCAGGCACCCCAGAAAAGCGAAGGCACGGCCATGTCACACATCCCAGTCCGAATTACTGAGGAGAGGAAAATATTATCATCCTCTGCCATTTCCGACGGTTTCTGTGACCAGTCCAAATTGCCCCAATATGAACTGTCCCCCAAATCGCCCCAGTCCAGTTTGAGTAAAGAGACATTCGAGACCCATCAGCTCAGTTCTGTAGAAGAGGAAAAGGTCACTTATTCCGAGATCAGCAAAATCTCCAAGCATCAGAGTTATGTAGGGTTGTGTCCTCCCCTGGAGGAAACTGAAACCTCCCCTACCAAATCTCCAGATTCCTTAGAATTTAGCCCAGGCAAGGAGTCTCCCTCCAGTGATTTATTTGACCATAGTCCTATGGATGGATTGGAAAAGGCTGCACCATTAGCAGAGACAGAGGGAGGGAAGGAGATAAAGACTTTGCCCGTTTATGTTAGTTTTGTCCAAGTAGGAAAACAATATGAAAAGGAAATACAACAAGGAAGTGTAAAGAGAATAGTAAGTCAGGAGTGTAAGACAGTCCAAGAGACCAGGGGGGCATTCTTTACCACCAGACAGCAGAAACAACCCCCCTCTCCCCAGGGGAGCCCAGAAGATGACACTCTAGAGCAAGTGTCCTTCTTAGATAGTTCTGGAAAGAGCCCTTTAACCCCAGAAACACCTAGCTCAGAGGAAGTGAGTTATGAATTTACTTCTAAGACACCTGACTCACTTATAGCTTATATACCAGGCAAACCCAGCCCAATCCCTGAGGTTTCTGAGGAGTCAGAGGAGGAGGAGCAGGTTAAGTCTACTTCCCTAAAACAAATGGCAGCCGTTGACCTAGAAATGTCCAATGCTCTAAACAAAGACTCTCCTAAAAGGTCCAAAGGTAACAGAGTTGCCTATATCGAGTTTCCGCCTCCCCCACCATTGGATGCAGACCAGGCAGAGCCAGATAAGAAGTCCTCTTATTCCCCTGAGAGGGAGGTAGAAATGACGGAAGTCAGTCTACAGGATGAGCATGACAAATACCAGCTAGCCGAGCCCGTCATCCGAGTGCAGCCCCCATCTCCAGTTCCTCCCGGGGCAGATGTCAGTGACTCCAGCGATGATGAATCAATCTACCAACCAGTCCCGATTAAAAAGTACACTTTCAAACTAAAGGATGTGGAAGATGATCAAAAAGAGGGTTCCAAATCCAAAAGTTCTGAAAAGACACCCACCCTGAAAGAGTCAGGAAGTAATGTCCCTAGAAAGGAAAATGAACTTGACATTGGCCTTGATTCACCACAAAACGAAGTAGCACAGAACGGGAATAATGACCAGTCCATCACTGAGTGCTCCATCGCCACCACGGCAGAATTCTCTCATGACACAGATGCAACCGAAATCGACTCTCTTGATGGATACGACCTGCAAGACGAAGATGACGGCCTCACAGAGAATGATTCTAAGCTTCCAAGTCAAACCATCGACATCAGAAAAGATATGTGGAATACAGAGGGTATTTTAAAGCCAGCTGACCGTTCTTTTAGTCAAAGTAAGCTTGAAGTGATTGAGGAGGAGGAGGGCAAGATAGGGCTGGAGGAAGAAAAGTTCCTCTCCAAAGGCTCAGCATCAGAAAAGACTCCTGATAAAACCGAGCAGAAGTCAGGGACCCAGTTTTTCACATTGGAAGGCAGACATCCTGATAGATCTGTGTTTCCAGATACCTACTTCAGCTACAAGGTAGATGAAGAATTTGCAACCCCTTTCAAGACAGTAGCCACCAAAAGTCTAGATTTTGATCCTTGGTCTAATAACCGAGGTGATGATGAAGTGTTTGAGACAAAATCAAGGGAAGATGAATCAAAGCCATTTGGTCTGGCGGTAGAAGACCGTTCTCAAGCCACGACCCCAGATACCACCCCAGCCAGAACGCCAACTGATGAAAGTACCCCAACTAGTGAACCCAACCCCTTCCCATTTCACGAAGGAAAGATGTTTGAGATGACTCGCAGTGGCGCAATTGACATGAGCAAGAGGGATTTTGTTGAAGAGAGGCTCCAATTTTTCCAGATTGGTGAGCATACTTCTGAAGGGAAGTCAGGGGACAAGGGGGAAGGGGATAAAACCATGGGCACTGCCATCACACAGCCACAGTCAGGGGACACTACAGTAGAAACAGACCTAGAGAGAAAAGTAGAGGCAACAGCAGTTGAACACAAACCTGCCATTCAGCCCAGTGAAGAGGGTCAGGAGGCAGCACTCAGTAGTAGCCCACCAGAGAAGCCGCCGGCAGTGGCCACCACTTCCAAAGTCGATCCCAAGCTGCGCACACCAATCAAAATGGGAATTTCCGCTTCCACTATGACCATGAAGAAAGATGGCCCTGGAGAAGGGACAGAGAAAGTAGAAGCTATGCTTTCCAGTGGTCAGGGCTTAGAAAATGAAACCGTAACAGTGATTCCAAGTTCAGCAAATAGCCAGAGAGACTTTAGGCCAAAAGAAAAGCTTGATTTTCAAAAAGATAATTTTAATAACAACAACAATTTGGATTCATCCACTATGCAGACAGATAATATTGCCAGTAACGTAGTGCTCCCAGACCATTCCATAGCCACTTGTACCACTGAGAAAGCTAACCCAGTCAAAGGCTCTTCAGGGGCACATCAAGGACACTGTCTAAAAGAGACACAGAAAGTAACTGAAGAACAGAAAAAGAAAAAAGAATCACTAGAGCTTAGGCCAAAATCCAAACTGCCCATAAAGGCTACCTCCTCCAAAGATGCCTTCCCTCCAAAACACGTTCCAAACAAGGCAGTGGGTAAAATGAGGCAAGTTAGTAAACCCGAGAGAGCCAAAACCCTTAATTCTTCTCCATGTCTAGAAGTAAGGTCCAGGATCCCAATAAAAAATCCACACAGAGAGAACCTAGCTTTAGTCCGAGAAACAGGCACCAAGCCCAAACCAGGCCAGCTAGAAAGAGGCAAGATCAAGCAGCTTCCTTCCAAATTACCAGTAAAGGTAAGATCTGCCTGTGTGGCCACAACCACAGTGAAAGTCAGAAAAACCCAGCTCAGGGAAGTATGTAAACATTCGATTGAATATTTTAAGGGAATTAGTGGTGAGACGTTAAAGCTCGTGGACCGCCTGTCTGAGGAAGACAAAAAGACGCAGCCCGAGGGGTCCGATGACGAAGACAGTACGTCCAGAAATACGTCCTCCTCAGAAGTGCCTCGGGTTTGCCCACCTCCCATTACACGGAAGTCTGCTAGAGATAAGAGAAAGGAGGCAGCGTCATTAAAATCAAAGAATGGAAAAGCCGGCAGTGAGAGAAGGACTGGTGAGGATGAAGGCAGTCAGGTTTCTAGAGCGCTTTTGGCTCTCATCCTGGAGATCCAGCCTAGTCTGTAAAACTTTCCCACTTGTTGATGCTAGTGCATGACGTGTCGTGATTGCCTGTGGAGTGAATTAACTGTAGTGTTCATTGTCCTTGTCATCTGTCTGTGCTGTCTTAGAGAATCTTCTTTCTTCCTTTCTGAACAAAATCTGCACCGTAGACAGCTAGGGAAGCATGCTGAAACCCATTGGTGTCATTCAACGCTTTACGTTGGGCTCTAACGAACACGACTCTCTGTCCAAGGAGAGGAACAACAAGGGTTTGAACAGCCCGTGTTAGTGTCTTCACCAATCCGAGGACTAGAATTGTCATAACCGTTTGTAGCAAATTCATCAGCATGTTTAACTCCATTATACAACATCCATTTAGTCGGACACTTGGCCTTATGCAGGTGGAAACATTACAAACTATGTCAAAAAAAAATTCATTAAAATTAAAAAAAAATTTGTGTAGGTAATTAGGATACATTTGAGTTTCAGCAATAGCCCCTCTGTAAAACCCAAGTACTTCTAAAGCACAATTTTCCAACATCATGTCTTTCTCTTTAAGTATTTTAACTAAGAAATTGTACATCGCAGGTCCACAAAGTCCTTGTGAACGGACAGATATCAGAATGGCCATTGTGGCTGATCACCTGGGGCTGAGCTGGACAGGTAAGTGCTTGCCCACCTACACAGAAAGAATGGCAAACCTTCCTATCCTGCTCCCTACAGATCAGAACAGGAGGGAGGCAATGTGAAGTGTTATTAGGTGCTACAAAACAATGTTTCTCCTCATGACAGGTTCTTTTTCTTTTTTAATGTCTGATACTAAGGAAACAATAGCAAAATTATTTTAGAAATCATGATCAAGGAGTTAATTAGGTGAACTTCCTTTTAATTCTTTTGGTGTATAGTCAGCTAGCCCTCTCACTCCTCTGTGCCAAAAAGGGAAGAGATTTGTATAATACAGAACAATTGCCAGTCATGCCGAAACGTGCATAAAAATATAGATGTCCAAAATCCGTACACATACATGTAACTGACCCTTATGGAAGACTCTGTAGAGGATTTTTAGACTTGAGAAGCCTTCATGTTGTGTCATTTGGTCCTCATCCCAGCTCTGGGAGGTCTATGCTAATCTTTTCCCCATTTTATAGATGAGAAAATTGAGCATGAGAAAGGTGCAGCTTGGCTCAGCTCACCCAGCTGATAAAAGTGGTGGAAGTTAGGAAGACTTGAATACAAATCCCATCTCAGACATTTACAAACTGTGTGGCTATGCACAAGACAGTTAATTTGTCTGAGTCCCAGTTTCCTCATCTGTAATATGGGGATATTAGTAGCATCTATCTCACAGGATTGTTTTGAAGATCTCAGTGGGACTAGGACTTTTGGGGCATCCTATAAATGTAAACATGTGTATGTAAAGTATACCAGGCAAAGTAAGTACCAGGTAAATATGAAATGTTATTATTGTTAAACAGTTAATACACTGCAAAAACTTTAGCGCTTATAGTGCTCATGATTGAGTGTACCCAAGAAAGTAATATAGTTTTGTATTGGGGAAAAGGAGGGGTCTCTATTTGTAAGATCCATGATAGCAAAGCCTTTGTCTTAGTTAAATATTGTGTCTCCCCCAGTACCTTCCGTATTGTTCTGCCCACAGTAGTTATGTAGCAAATTCTACTAGGTGAATAAAGGAGTCCACGGGAACAAAGCAAATGGCCTCCTGTTTTATGTAAAAATCCTAAATTATATTAGCATTTTGGATATAGCTAATTTTCAGGTTTTGCTTAGAGATGATTACAGTTATATCCTGCAGGTGAGAACATAATTGCTTTCCTACCAAACTAAGGGCTTAGGTTTAATCCCCAGGAGGGTAATTTGGTATTACCAGACATTGCTAATACACATCAGTTCTCTTATTTTCATTATTGGTGCCTCATAACAAACATTTGCAGAAGTATGTGATGAAGCCATGATGGGTGGTCTTCAAAATCCTTTTCTTTTTTCCTCTGTTTTATAGAACTGGCAAGAGAACTGAATTTTTCCGTGGATGAAATCAACCAAATCCGTGTAGAAAATCCAAATTCTTTAATTGCTCAGAGCTTCATGTTATTAAAAAAATGGGTTACCCGAGATGGAAAAAATGCGACAAGTATGATGAAATATATTATTTTACCTTTGACAACTCTCTTCCTCCTAGTTTACGGGAAAACCATCCAGGCCAGTGGATAATCCTTTGGTCTGATATATCGAGATGTATTTGTGAAAGTTTAGTTTATTATTAATTTTAAGTTTCTAGTTTGACTTTTAGAGAGCCTTAGAGGATGTGTGTGTATATGTGTGTGTGTGTGTGTGTGTGTGATCACTTGAGACTTTTTATATCACAATTGTAACTTAAAATGCCAGAGTTGGAAAAATGCAGCAATTTTTGGATAATCAAGAAGCTGAAAAACTCTTTGAGGTATTATTTAATAAGTTCTGGGTGGGAAGAGAGGGGAAAGAATAGGGAGACAAAGAGGAATTCACAGTAAGAGACAGAAATCACCTTATTCACATGAAACCAAGTATTTCTTGTGCTGCCATTCCACTATCTCTCTCCTCCCTCCCACCCCTTTCCCCCATTCTTTGGACTGTACAGATAGCCAAACCAAGACATGTAGAACTATGACTTGTGAGTAATTTGCCTGGGTCAGTACAGTACTGTAAGCAAGTACTATAATTAAATTTTTAAGTATCAGATGTGAGACTAATTGTTTTGTTTGCCACCTTAAAAAGCAAAACTCGATTTAGTATTTGATTAAATGGCTTGTAATGAAAGAGAAGGAAGAATGGTTGGAAGTCTTGGTACTTTGTACCTGATTTCTGGGCTTTCTATGCCATTCTTATGAAGTGCAGCTTGCAGAGTACTTATCAGACTGCTGACTGTGTCCCTCCTCCCATGGTCAGAGCTCTGAACCCTGTCTTTGAGAATCTTTGACAGCAACTCAGACCTTGGGGGAGGCCACCTGGGAAGATATGAAGTAGACCTGATAAATGGGGGGGAGAGAAAAATGATGGCATTCCAGTTGTCCCAGTCATCTTTTCATCCTTTTTTCCCCTTTTCAGCTGATGCCTTAACTTCTGTCTTGACAAAAATTAACCGAATAGATATAGTGACCTTGCTGGAAGGACCAATATTTGATTATGGAAATATTTCCGGCACCAGGAGCTTTGCAGAAGAAAACAATGTTTTTCATGATCCCGTTGATGGTAATTGAATCTAATGTTTATTTAATCATTTAATTAATTTGAAAACTCAATAAGTCGAGATGGGCACTCAAAAAGAAAATGAATTGTGATTCTCTTGTTTTTTTAATTTCTCATCATGGCATTTATCCTGTTAGAATCACAACTGTAAGACATTGGTTTGCGTGGAAATGTTGGGCTAAAACCTCAAAGTATGTTCATTTTTATGGGGCATGAAATACAGAAACCAGAGCCTCTACAGTGTTACCTAATTTTGAAGAATGTCTTGATTCTTGGGCTGTAAGGGCTGTAACTAAAAGGCTGATCCTCTAAAATAAGAAAATTCCATTTCTAAATGGTAGAATAGCTAGTTTCCTGAAAATGCCTCACTTGGCCATTTTAATTTGTTTCTTAAAAAAATGAAAAAACGCCTTATTACTTCAGTTTTTGTCACCTGAGCAATATGCTGGATCAAAATGAAATAATTACATAAACCATTGTGATAATAGTAGGATTTCCTGGTACTGAGTGGTATAGAGTGAGTGAAAAACCATTTAGCACAGTGCTTGGCACATAGTAATCTCTTAATAAATATTAACTGATGAATGAAAAACATGTAACCTTCATAACTGAATTTATTTGTATTTAAATAATGTAGTCATTTTTTATAGGCTGACCCAATACATCGTGATGGAGAAAGGCATGTTTCTTGAATTGTAAATGAATGCAACATTTTCAGTATAGTGGACAGAGATAAGAAATTATTAATAATTTCCCCTGGATGAACTATAGAGAATTTTTATTCCTATAATCATTTGCATTACTAGGATAATTAGACAGTCACTCAGCCTTTAGCTGTTATTTACAAATTATTTTTATTTTATGTCATATTTTATATTATTTTGTTTTAAAATAAAAGTTTCAGATATTTCAATATATTTCAAATATTTGAAATATTTCAAAATAACTAGTTATTTTATTTAGAAATAACTCTTGGTGTTAAAATATCGAGAATTATTTGTTAAAAATCTTATGTTTTATTGAAAGTGAGATTCTCTCAGCTTCATAAATTGAAATTCCTGTCTATGTTAAGGTAGCAAATAGAAAGTTGGAGTTTTTTCTTGGTGATAAGGGTTGGGAGTAAAGTTGCTTTTTAATCTGTGGCCAGAGTTTTGAAAATATATTTAAAGCTTTTATTGAGAAAGGAGAAAAGCAGGTCCATGTTGATAATTTTTTTCCACTATTTCATATAGGCTGAGTGTGTAACTGATGAAATTCACTAATTCATGTTTTCTCTGTATGTTATGTGCTAAGGTATAACACATTCAAATTATTAGATAATGTTTGCTGTTTTCTGAAGGCAAAGGTTGACACCAGATGAGAACCATGCCTTAGTCTCAATATCCATGAGAAGTAATAGTAGCAGCAATGACTAAGGTTCAAACTTATAAATATAGTGAAGTCTCCCAACAATTCTGGCATCAAAAGTCATGCCATGAGTATTAAAAAAAAGTGACATTAATTGAACCCCTTTGGACTGGCCCAAGTTGGACTATTTTTCTATCAGATTTACTATTAGAGCAGTGTATAATCTTCCACGTTCTTCATTAAGAAGTGAATGTTATAAGGGCTCTTATATAACATTTTCACAAAATATCATCTGTCTGATTTCTTTTAAAAATTATTCAGCCAGATAAATTGGTGGCACCATATCTTTCTGGTCATTTCTTATGTCAGAGTCATCAATCATAATAGTTTCAGGTTAAGTTCAGGGAGTTTGGTTGATACATATTTAATTAATTATTCTTTTACAATTTACATTTTTTTAAATGTGAGCTTCCCTGAATCTTTTTTTTGGGTAACTATCAAATTTTGCAATGGATATACCAAAAAAAAGTCAGAAATACTCATCATAAGCACCGGTATTGTTTACATGACAAAAATTACTTGATTTGGAATCATTTCCTGAGATTGTGCTTGCCTACTTGGGCCAAATTTTCAGCCAGACTTTAATCTGAAAGCAGTCTTGCTCATAATCATACCGTGCAAGTCTAGGGAGTAAACTGAATTTATAGGAAGATACCAAATCCATACTTGTATCTAAGACTGCCTGAAAATTTAGCCCTTTGTCTTTGTGGGATACTAATGGAAGAAATAAATGTGTTCTGTTGCCAGTTTATTCTGTCTCTCCTCTGAAACCTCCCAGAGCTTCCTTTCCTCACCAAGACCAGACGGCTTTTGACCTTTCTCTGAGCTAAGGCAGAAAAAAAAGGCAATGTAGTCTTTCTAAAAGAGAAAAGGATTTCTCCCTTTTGGGGCAAGTTGGTCAGATGTTCAGGGTTCCAGCATCCTTTGGGTTTCCTAGTGTTCATCGTGTGTGCTCAGACTAATCCTCGGTGAGCCGTTGCTCCCACGTTCTCATTGTTCATCTGTTATTTTCTCTCTTTCATTTGATCAGTGGTTCTGATTGTTCCCATGACACCGAAATCACCTCAGTCGCCCAGATCGCCAGGAACTCCCTACTCACTCCAGTCCTCTCCTCTGTATAACTTTACTGGGGCTGAAGTTTTCATCTAGAGCCTTTCCAATAGTTTCTGCTTTTTAACCTTTCTCCTGTACTTTCCCCCTTTAGAAGTCACTTGCTCTGCTTTTGCTGAGGATCCTGTAACTTTCTCTGCTGGTTTCTTTTTTTATCTCGGTGTTCCCAACACCTAGGACAGTGCCAGGCTTTTAGTGGGCACTTGATTGGCTACCTTTAAATCATATCATCTATGCTGACTCTGACATTCATGCAAAGTAACTATTTTTTAAAAGATGTAGAGTCAGGTGGCATAGCCATGGTGTGGGGTTTTTCAAATAGGATAACCAAAAAGGTGGAAATAATTACTTGTAAAAATTGGTTCTCTTAAGATCTGCTCTATTCATTGCTCTTGCAAGGTGAAATTTGCATACCCCTAAAAGAAAAAAAAATTGGGGTCCCCAGAGTGTGGTGGTTATTAGCAAGTTATCAGAAATTGGCCACAAATACTCTTTCACTTACTGCCTCGGTGACCTTGGGTAAGTCACTTTCCTCCTTTGTAAAAGTAGGGATTTTGATTAACCAACCTCTAAGATCCCATCCAGCTCTAAGTCGATGATCCTTTTGCTTAATTAATAGCATTTTTTAATATATATTTTGCACTGAGTTTGGTTGGGGGATTTTGTTGTTGTTGTTCCATTAAATTCAACTAAGTTAGTAATTTTACTAACACCATTTTATCAACTCATCATGCATTTTCATAATTGATATAATTTGAGTCATTTTATGTCTGGTTTTGTTATATCATGATTCATTCCAGTTCGTCCAAATGTACTGTCTTCCATAGGTTATCCTTCCCTTCAAGTGGAACTGGAAACCCCCAGTGGGTTGCACTACCCTCCACCCACCCCTTTCCAGCAAGATGATTATTTTAGTGATCTCTCTAGCATAGAGTCACCCCTTAGAACTCCCAGTAGACTGAGTGACGGGCTAGTAACTTCCCAGGGAAATGTAGATGGCACAGCACAAGGACCTCCCGTTGTCACTGCCGAAGACACTTCTTTAGAAGACAGCAGGCTGCACTTCTCGGCGCCTCGCCAAATTGTTCCTGGAGGTGTGGATGTCGAGGAGAGCCAGCTGGAGGATGTTTGTCTGAGCAAGTATCCTCACCACCTCGGAAGCTTGGCCAGGGTCCACAAAGATGTTGAGCTGTCAAAGGAAATAGAAAAGACTAGCAAAGTAAAAATGAGCCTTAAGCAGCAAGAGAGAGGAAACTCTGGTCCTGAGGAGGAGATGACAGAAGAAAAATTGAAGTGTGTCTTTGAGGATATTCAGCTGGAAGAAGGAATGGAGTCTGAGGAGATGACAGAAGAAAACGTTCGGGCTCTGCTCAGAGGGGTAGAGCAAGTCGAACGGGAAATGTATTCAATTACAGGTTGGCAGAACGAGGCCTCCACAGGCAGCTCCGAGCCACCGATGCCTGGTCGCAGGATAGCTGGTGGGTTACTGGATCGACTGGATAACAGGTATGCATGTGTCCACGAGGGAGGGAGAATGAGGCTTGGAACACTGAGGTTAAGATGAGTGATCAAAGTCGAGAGCTTTTCGTCGTAAAGTCTTGGAAGCTCATTTCTGAACCTCATCATGTTTCCAGACCCTGAAAGGCCCAGGAAATTTGTTCCTCATGATAAACTGGAGAAATAAAATCTCCAAGTGAAAATTTTGTTGATGCTTTTGCAGGATGCTGTGCCAACAAGATGTGTTAGCATATATATATATAATGTGTGTGTGTGTGTGTGTATGTGTGTGTGTGCCTAGACTTTTTTCCTGGTTCTCTAACTATAAAACCAGTGATGTTTCTAATACACAGACAGTGCTGCCTTTTGGACCACATATGCCTAGGATTTCTATTCTATTCAGGATAGAATAGTCTCTAGTGGTGTTTAAAGCCCATGGTTCCATGCATCTTTAGTCAAGAGTACTTAATTGGATGAGAAACATGAAGGAGACTCAGCTAGTGACTTCAGGCCCTGCCAAACCCAGGAGCTGAGGAGCAGTAGCAGCCAGTGTGTTATTAGACAAAGAATGCTGAGTTTGGAATCAGATGAGCTAGGTTCAAATCCAAGTCACCTAAATCCTCCAGGTCTCTGGTTCTTTGTTTGTAAATTGAAGGAATTGTACCAGATGACCTCTAAAGCCTCTTTATACCCTGTCCATGATACTATGATTATGATCCACATTTCTGTCACACCCAGAGGCCCCAAATAATGCCACCACCTCAGTTCACAGGGAGGGTAGAGACTGAGGAGAAAACCTTCCCAATCTGTCCCAACTACTATGCCCTAGGATAGCACATCAAGCCCTGGATTAACCACTTGTTCTTTGATTATGCTCCAAAGGGCGGTCTTCTTTATACTTTTTTTTTTTTTAATGAATTGAACATTGCAAATAGAAGGTCCCAACCATTCCCACATACTTGCATTCTTCCAATAACTTCACGTGTTGATTTTTATCCTTTCAGGAGAGGTGCTCTTCCTGACGGTTGGTGGGCTTTGAATCCTAAAAGAGCATCAGCGATTAAAATAGCAGCTGCTGACCACCTGATGCTTATGAGACTACTTTTATTTCAAATACTTGATCAACTTTTTTTTTCCTCAACAATGAGCAGGGAGAAATTGTGGCATCATAGAGAGATGTTGGTTGCAAACAAAACTCTAACGTGTTAGACTTGGCAAACTAAGGGCAAAAGGAGACAAAGCTTGATCTTTGTAGAAGGTCAGTTACATCAACAGTTGCGTGCATCCTTCAGCTCGAGGTCTTATCTACGGCAGTTTCTCTCCAGGGCAAGGGCGCAGAGATCTTAATTAGACAGGGTGTCGCTTGCTAAATGTTTTTTTTAGACAATTCAGTCAACTTCCACTTAATATGTGAGGGATTAGCTCTACACCAAAATATGTACTGCTGAATGAGCATCATCCTTCGAAGTAGTCACCCTACGAGGGCCCAGACTTATTGCAATGAGTCTTTCATCGCCTCCTTTGTGATCTTTTGGAGGTAGTGAGACAGTCTGCTTCATTGCTTTGTAATCTTTCCTCTCTCTTTAACAAAATGGGCACTGTCTCCCCAGCCAGAAGGAAGCAAGGTTGCTGTATAGGTTAGAACAGTTATGAGGAACATGTGGCCCTCTAGATCCTTGGGTGAGGATTTTGATTGAGTCCAAGTTTTACAGAACAAATCTTTTTATTGTGTTGTAAAATTTGGATTCAGTCAAAGGGCTGCTCTTGAGGACCTAGAGGGGCTACATGTGGCCTTGAGGCCAAAAGTTTCTCACACCTGGGTTAGGACCTGGAGGTGGTAGTCCAAACATGATGAGATATGCTGGTCATTTCCACATTTGAGGGAAGCCAGGGAGCTCCTTCATTGAACGCTGGGTCCCAACTTCATAAGGTTACAGAAAACCCTCAAATGTCAAAAAAAAAAAAAAAACCAAAACCCACTTCTATTATGCTCTATTCTGTTTTAAAAGTATTTTTTAAGAGAGTAAAAATGTGATTTGTAGTAGTTTAGAATTCATGCTGACAATTCTTTGTCACGTAACACCCTAACAGTTTGTAATATCCCTGTTTTTTTCATCTTTTCCAGCCCTGACCAATGTAGGGATTCTATTACCTCATATCTCAAAGGAGAAACTGGCAAATTTGAAGCCAACGGCAGCCACCCCGAGGCCTTTCCCGAAACCATGGCCAAGTCTCACATCCAAGAATCACAGAACGATGTCGGAAAGCCAAGGGACAAGGAGCCTCTGAAACCAAAAAGCCCAGGTTCTGGTCGCAGCGACGGGCCAGCAACCTACCAGAAATCTGTGGAAGAAACTAGCAAGCATTTAGCAGATGAGATCAAAACCTCTGTGCCTGTCAGTGTGAAAAAGATGAATAGGACTTCTCCTGGGGATGCAAAGCCACGGCTGAACCTCCATGAGGAAGAGGGAGCTGGCGTGCCTGAGCACAAGGTACAAGGTCCAATTCCCTGGTGCTTACTAATTAAAGGTTAACTTCTTTATTCTGTTACTCTTGAGAATGGTCATGCTATCTTTGTGGCCCAAGGATTTTTACATCTATGTTAAAGGTCTGTGAGGTGAAAATCTCAAATTATGTGATAATGGTTTCTCATTCACAAAGAACCAAGCCAGGAGAAAGCTCACTGAATCATCCTCTTCCCTTAGCGAGACCAGGTATAAGTGACCTGTCCAGTCTCATGTTAATTGGCAGGTCCAAATCTAGGATCCAGGTCTTCTGATTCCTAACCTGAGTATCCTTCTGCCCATCTTATCAAGAGGTAGCGAGCCTTTTCATCAAGGCCATCATTGCTCCAGTTTAATTAATATAATAGAATTCATTTCATTAATTAAATATAGAGGCAGCATGGGATGACAGAAGGAGCACTGCATTAGAAAACAGGAGGTCCAAGGTTGCATCCCAGCCTTGACATTGCCTTCTGTGAGCATGTTGCTCTGAGCCTCAGTTTCCTCATCTGTAAAAATGGGAATATTAAGAATTGTGTGGCCTACCTCATTATAAGTAAGAGAAGTGCTTTGTAAACCTTAAAGTCTTATAGAAATATGAACCATTCATATAAAGACACGATAGTAACCAGCCAGACCTGGTAGCTTCCCCTATAAGGCCCTGTGGTCGTACAGCAGCTGTTTTTTAACCACAAAGGCATTTAGAAGCAGGAAAATATTTCTGCAACCTAAAACGAAACAGGAGTTATTCACCATTGAGAAGGGATGGTAAGAAATTAGTACAATTCCTGGCATTTTGTGGCCTTGTTTAAAAACTTTTCTCCATTTGTTTTTATAGGTCTGATTTATGAAAAATGGAAGGGAATTTAGGAATTTAAAAGCTGGAAGTTATTTAAATGGTCTTTATTTTTGTGTAGATCATTTTCTGAATGTTTTAAGCATATGTCTTTCCTTGGTATAATTATTTGCTCGAGTCAGTATCTAGGAAAAACTTTCTTGGGGGTATCTGCCTCTGTTCCCTTCCAAGTATATCTTCATATTCTTTGACGTTTCTTAGAACAGTAGTGATAGAAAGATCAGAAAATCTGGAAATCATGCTGCTTCCTTTAGCTGCCTCTATCCCTCCAATTTTTGTACTTCTTTGATTCATATATTGGACACCATGAAAATATTGACACCCTTTATTCAAGCCCTCACACCTTCCAGGAATTGTAGTCTAGCCTGGAGTCTTCAAAGAGAATAGTGAAAGTTCTCTCATCTGTTTGACATTTTGACCATCTCCTTTTGGTCTCTCAATTGGAAGAGAGGATTTTCTTAAAAGATTCCTTTAAGGCTAACTTATCTACCTTATGAATTAATGATATCCTTTGATCTTCTTCCTTTTGACTGCTACAACCCACATTTCAGCTATTTCTTTTCTTATTAGTAGAAGAAGTGAAAGGAGGTTAATTCATTCTTTGAGCACTAGCTAAGCTCCTGTGTATCAGGCACTGAGCTAGGATGTCAAGAATATAAGACCATGATAAAATAGGTTTTCCTTCATGGGAGCTTATTTTCTGTTCAAAACTCATTTTTGCTACAAGAATCAGCAAGAGAAAATGGGGAAATGATTGTCTATACATGTGATATTATTTAGGAATGTTAGTTGAATAATAATATGGATGATTGATAGGCTAAATCTGCATTTCTTCACCCATTTTTTTATGGTGGCTCTTTAAAGGCAGGACATTCCTAGGCATCAGTTCCCTTTTATTTTAGTTTTGACCAGTACAACAACTTGAAGGGTAGTGTGTTGTAGTGGATATCGAATTTTAGAAGCTATGACTACTCATTGAGTTTATATAATATGTACTATAGTCCACATATGTTTTCAGAGGGGGCCTTTAAAAGGTTACCAAGAGAGTTCTCATCCATAGGTGGAGTCAAGTAATCAGGCATCTCATGCAATAGAAAAGAATGAGCATTTGAAAGATTCGTTGGGCTTTTCCTTAAAAGAGTTTTCATCCTCATCATAAAGAGGAGCCCCAGCGAGTCACTTTCAGCCATAATCAGTAAAGGATTGAAAAGCAAGGTGAAGGTAAATTGCTTTCTTATTTATACAGAGTTGAGACCCACACACTTCCCACCCCAAATAATATGAACCTAAACTAAAATATGTCAGAGGGGTCCCTGCTGTACCCTCTGTGGCTACAGCAAGTGTAGATCAGAAAAATCAACTGTATCATCTCAGAAAACAGCCGCCTTTTTTGTTCCCCGCAAAAATCAGGTTAAAAGTCCAGGTGTGGCTCTTACACGGATCGCTGCCTGCTGTTACCAGGTAAATAACCACCACTTCTCACCCCAATCCCTGCAGCTGCTCATGGCAGAACCAGTGAGGAAGTCCTTGCCCACTACCCTCTGTCTCACTTAATGAGAAGCGTTCTCTCCACTGTGCCCCATGGAACAGGCAGGGAGCAGAATGGAAACTCTCCCATGCCACCACCATGGTCTTGGCCCACCTGGGAGAGCTCCCTCTGAGACCGTTTTATGTGACTACAAGACCGTCCCTGCCTTGATTTTGTAATGGTCATATATTTTACTCTTTTTTTACAGTTTCCAAGTTGTGGTCTTTATGTCTAAAAAAAGTGTTCTTGACTAATTTAGTATGTGGCTTTTCTGAGTTTTTTTCTTCGTTTCCTCTTTCTCCTCATTAATGCCACTTTCCTAGACTGGTAACTTTCCTTGGGAAGGATCAGTTTTGCACCCATTGGCATCTCTTCTTTCACTGGCATGTTATAAGGAAAGGACTTTCTAATCCTTATAGCACTGTGGAAAGATGAGTTAGTATCATTGATGTTGTGGTGGTGGTGTTGTTGTGATCTGCATTATGGTTTGACTTAAGTAACCCTTCAGAATGCCCTAAGTTAATACTTTAGCATTTCAGGTAATTAAGGCACAGCAGGAATGCTAAATTATTCACGTGCAGTAAACTCCTTCAACGTTGCCTCCTTCCCTGGAGAGAATTAAGTGGAAGATGAATTTCCTGAAAGGCCAGGAAAGATGTCACCAAGACCTCTAACAACTAATCAGTTCTTTCTCCCTTGAGAAAGCCTGGAGATATCCTATCATCTGCTTTCAAATAATTTTTCCCAAATTGAGAACAATTGATACGGGCTAATCCTATACTGTCCTGGTATTTTTTTTTTCTGATTTCTCTCTGTGACTGCCGGCATTTTTATTTTCTGTTCCTGTGGACTTTGCTACAACTACTGTCCATTGGGCCATTATATTTTAGGGGTATATAAGTATACTTAGAAAATAAAGTATTATTTCCAGAGCCCTTCCACTGAACATTGGAAATGGAATCATCTCAATGAATGCCATTGTACACTATTAAAATTGTGAGTGAGTATATTTTTTCTTGACAAGACAGTGACTCTCACACAGTAGGCACTTCATAATTATTTGTTGAAATGTAATACATTTTCCCAATTTTGTCCTTTTTAAATTTATCTTAACCTAAGGGAGTGCTGTTTTAAGGAATCACTACATCTCCAGATTTTAGTTTTACTAAAATACTCCATTTTTCTCCTTTCATCTCAGACTTGTTCTGAAACACGTACCTACATATACAGACATGCAATGTGATATTCATGAATATATTGTGCTGTATTCATGAAATAACCCACTCCTTTTCATTTGTAGAATTTACAAGAATGATAAAGTAGATAAGTAGACATAAATTTTAAAATGCCATTATGGTTATGTACAAAAATTATATTTTCTGATAGAATACTGTCTTAAATCTCTAAATTTCCAGTAGGATTTTCAAAAATCTCAGCTTCTTTGCTGTAGCTGTATTGAAATTGCTTTCGTCAAGAATGCTGACTTTAATTATCACTTGGTGTTTGAATATATAAAAATTAGTTCAAAATAAAACTTTGTTTCGTTTTTGCTAATCTGAACCAAGGAGTAGCAATCGTTTGCAACATCTCGAATAGTTTTTGAAGTCCTACAGTTTGTGATTTTGTGTGTGTGTGTGTGAAATTCCTTCTCCCAGAATTTCCCCATTCCCTCTCCTCTCTTCTCTCTTCTCTTTTCTCTCTGTCTGCACATGCTGAGGTTTATCAATTCCCACTCCAAAAGTTTTTGCCACCTGGATGTTTTTTCTTTTCCTACCAATTCAGGTATTTATCCATTCACTATTAAACACTTCATGTGTGCAGGGCACTGTTTTAGCCACAGAGCCTTCTAAACATGAAAAATTTTATTTCCTCAAACTACCAAAAAATGAGGAAAACAATTACTTTCTTGAATTCTCATCTTGATGTGTCTCTTCTTTTAAATGTGCTGATAAAATTCTGCCCCAAATGCATTTGTCAGGATGATAAAGAGAGCGAGAGTTATTCAAGCTCAGAGGAGGAACGGAAAGTCACTACCAGGATTATCCGCCGACGTTTGATTATAAAGGTATCCCCCAGTTGGACTGGTGTGGGAGACTCTGCTGGACTTGGGGGAAGTTGCTTCCTAGTTGATTTTGGTATTTAGCATGTCTTGCTTTTAAAAAATGGTTAGATTAACCACCCCTGAAAGTATTCCTAGAATACTAAAACAACTGTGTTGCATGGTAGAGGGTTTCTGTCTACACCAAAGAGTGACCTTTAGCAGTAAGTGAGTATCTTCAGAAGACCTTGGCCCTTAGGTTAGACATGTTTTTTGAGGTGTGCTGGATTGCATGAAGAACTCATGCATCTTGGAGAGAGAGGTAGCTTAATGAAATTCAGGACTGATGGCTCCAAATGCCTGCACAAGGATGTGAGGAATAAGATTAGCACTGAAGAAAGCACCTCTTTCCCCTTGGTCACAAAAACCTATTGCTCATACTTCTAGCTTGCGAGATGACAGTCAGACCTTCGTTAATTACAGGCTGATGGAAAAGGCATGGGGGAGTCCTGGTGTATGATAAAATGAAAGTCAAGGAAGCTTTCCGTGTGTGTGTGTGTGTGTGTGTGTGTGTGTGTGTGTGTGTGTGTGTATGTGTGTATATATAATATATATTTTTATATGTGTGTACATACACACACACACACACACACGTATATTTATATTATATATATTCTTCCAAAGGATCAATTGTGTCCTATGTCAAACTGGATAGCGACCCTGGGGATGGGTGGGGGGACACTTAGCCGCTATAAGAGAACTAAAGGCACCCAAACCTAGATGCTCTTAGAGTCTAGGTTAAGAAGTTGTGAAGGGATCTTGATGAATTTAAATACTACCTGGACTTTATCTTTAAACATGTCGAGGCCCAGTGAAATATTTCTTCCTGCCTATAATCAGCTGAATGGCCTTTAAAGATAATGTTGTCATGATTAGAGAATGTGGGGAAATATGGGGATATTTTCACAAAGCTTTGAGTAGAACAGTGTATGGTATTCCTAGATTCACATACATGTGTCAGGATACACGTATATGTGTATACATGTGTGCATGTGTGTATGTATTTATACCTGTGCATATAAACTGATCTGCATATAAGGACCCTTGGTTTTCTTTTATCCATGTCTTTTATATTTTCATTTATTTTGTTAAATATTTCCCAGTTACATTTTAATCTGATTCAGATCACACTTGTACCCATACACATAGACATGTATGGACCACCTGTGTGACCCTTGTGTTCTAGGAGGCCTTCGGTGGACCTTCCCCCCAGGGAGATGGTCCTGTTCCATGCTCTTGTGTATGTTGCTGGGCGGTGGTTTTTATAAAGGACAGATGAATAACAGAGAGCAATGTCCCAGATTTGCCCTTGGACAGTGAGTTCTTTCAAAGACTTCTAGAATAATGAGAGAAAATAAGCCATCCTCTGAGATTTTATGTGAGAAGAAATCCTATCCAAGGAGATTCCCACATTAACCTTAGGCCAGAGGAGGTCTTCTCTCACCATCAGGAGGCAGCTTCCTGCCCAGTTTTACATGAGCAAAGCCCAGTTATTAGTGTCTGAAATACCTGACCTGTCATACTAACCCACAGTGAGACAGTTGGAAAAATCTGGATTTAGAGCTGGAAGGAGACAGATTGCCTCCTCTGTCCCCTCTCTCATTTTGCTGACGAGGAAGCTGAGATGTGGAGTTGCGGGAACTTGCTCCAAGTCACAGTTAAAAGGCCCATAACATGTTCAAGGTCAGGCCCTCTGTCTCCAAATCCTGCCCTTCTTTAACTTTGCTCCTAGTACAGCATCTGGCACATAGTACATGCTTCTATCTAGCCATCACTGATTGGTTGAATCCACATGACTATTACATGTTGAAATTCTTTACCTTATCAACTCTTAACTGCTTCAAGGACCCATGATTTCCCCAGTGTGGGTTTGAACCACTCTCTGCTGTAATAGACAGTCATAGTAAGTGTCTGCCTCTAAAAGAATTAATTAGCTGGGGAGGGGAGCCGACCTTCTGGTGATGAAGGGAGCCCAGGATCAGCTCTGCACTGCCATATGGCCCCTGAGGAGCACATTAACACACAAATCAACTCTTTGAAACATGGAGCCCCCTGTGGGCCATTTTGTTGGCAACATCTAACACTCAGGTCTCTAAGTGATTCAGAGGAGAGCTCTGGAGTCCAAGGATGTTGACTCAGATCCCACTGCTGATGTTTATTACCTATGTGACCTTGAGTGAGTCACCTAACACCTTTAGGTGTTACAGAGCTTCCTCCTCTGTAAAATGAGGGGGTCTGGATTAGATGAGATGCCCTCTGAGGTCACCTTTAGCTCTAGATTATTAATTAGCAGTCTTTATTAATGCTAAGTACTAGGCACTGTGCTAGGCACAGGGGATGTAAAGACAAAAGTGAATTGTCCCTGCCTTCAGGGAGATTCTATGGAATCTCTTATCCTGTGATCCTGCGACCTTTGGGTAGATGGATCAGATGGGTGGATCTGTTGAGGAATAGATATTACTCAGTGAGAACAGTGACTGAGCAGTTTTGAGACCCCAAGAATGGTTTAACATTTTCAAAATATAAATGTCTGTTTGGAATCATGCCCACAGGAAGCAGAATAGTATTTTTCTTGTTCCTCTTTTTGCATTTCATTTGGAAATTTGGAAAGGGAAGTGCAAATGTGTTTTGATCTACAATTGGGAAAACAATCCATTTTGTGTTTGGTGATTTCTTTGGTGGGGATGCTCCCTCTACCAGCCCAGATCAGTCAGTCAGCAAGCATTTATTAAATTCTCATCATCATCATTATTAAAAGCCTCTGGAAGTGTAGAGAGTAGTCTAAGAGTCTGCATTGTGTGTGGCTCTCTCCTGTGGCCCACCTCCAGGTGATGTGCCTCTTCGCACTGGCCTAAGCTTTTTTGGATGATGGACCATGAAACAGCATCACCTCAGTGCCACAAGGAAGCATTAGATAGTGGAGGGAGGGGAACCCAACAAATTAGAAATGGCTACAGTTCTAATTAGGCTTTGTATGTGTAAATACATCAAGTCAGTTTAATTGAATGAGAGTCTTGTATTTTAAGAACATTTAGGAAGGAAACGTGCCCAGTAATTTCATTTTGCATTGAAATATGAGACATAGCATCACTATAAAGATAATATTGTTCGCTTCCTCAGCCACCTACTACCTGGACCCCGATGGTCTTTGACCAGTGCCTTGCTTAGAGAAAGGAATCCATCTTTCCACCTAGACCTATGTTTCTTTTTGAACAGGGTGGGCATTATCTTGCAATGACTGTAGATAGAAGCCCATGAATAGCCCGAGTCATGGACTAGATGTGGAGAAAGGCATCAGAACATCAGAGTGGCATTTGTGCACAATGGGTAGCATGTTCTTTTTCACTTTATTTCCAGAACATGGATGACCTTCCATTTACCTACATCTACAAGCCTAGAATTTTAGGGCTGGCAGAGACCTTAGAGATGACCTTTTTCAGATCCCTTATTTGATACCAGGGAAACTGAGGCCCCAACCTGCTGACTTCCCAAAGGTTGCTTGTAAAGGAGCAGAGTCAGATCCTCACACTCCAAATCTGACATTCTTTGTCTGAGTACAGGAGTATTTTATTCTAGGATCCCTGAACTTTTTGTTTTAATATTTTGAGAACTATTTAAATAGAATTACTTTGCTTTCTTTTCTAATCATTTGTGTATTATTTTGGGCATATGAGAGTATTAATCTGAGATTCTGTAGGTTTCACCAAACTGTCAAAGGTGATATACAGTACATATAAAAGATCAAGAGCTCCCACTCTATTGCACAGGGCTCCTGACTCCCCCCTGCCCAAGTCCAGTGATCTTACCTTGACTATAAGGACAGAGATTTATATTTGAAATGGAACTCAGAAGTCATAGGGTCTAATCTCTTCATTTTATAGATAAGTCTCACAGAAATGAAGAAATTGTTTAAGGTCACACAGATGATCATAATGGAGTTGAGATGTGAACTCAGGCCCTCTTATTTCCAATGCAGAGCCTCCTGCAAACCAGATGAAATGTACTGGAAATATTTGCCACATAAATGACTTCCAGGAGGAGGGCCAAACCAAGGAGGGCACCCCCTCACTCCTCTTCCTTCAGACACCTCACAAGGTGGTTGTGAGGAACTTTAAAGTGCAGGAATATTATTAAAATTAATCACAATTATTATCACTGGGCCTTGTCAGTAGTTTGGTAATAGAATGGCCTCACCATAGTGAGCCTACTCCATCATCTTGTCTAGAGGGATCAGAGGAGTGACTTGATGCAAATCTTGCTAAAATCCAGGTGACCAATGTCAGCAGCTTCCTCAATCTACCAGCCTTGTAAGGCTGTCAAAAAAAGAAGAATATGGGTTAGTTGTGGCTTATGGTTGTAGAATCTTTGCTGGCTTGTTGAGATCTCTATACGTGTGTCTAGACATAGAAGAAATGAGACACATATGTACTCATGCAAGTTACTTGAATACCAAATACCAAACAGACCACAGTAAGTTAACTTGGGCTCTAACAAGCTGCCTTGTGGGTGGATGGAGCCCTGGGCTTGGAGTCAGCAGACCCATGTTCGAATCTCATTCCAGGTCTTTCCAGGCTCTGTGTTCCTGAGAAAGTCACTTTCTGTTTTCTCCCCCTCTAAAATGAGGAGTTTAGGTCCAGAGAAGTTATTTGAGTTTATCAGATAATAAAAGAAAGTGAGTTTGAACACTTAAGGAGAAGTGCCCAGGAAGAGAACAGGAAGAGCACTGCATTTGGAGTCTGAGGACCTGTGTTCATATCCATACTCTGCTATTTCCCACCAGTGTGACCTTGAGCAAGTCCTCATCCTTCTCCAGACTCAAGGGAGTCAAACCAGAATGAGGATAGATCACTGGTCCCATTGCACGGGTTTTAAAAGAGAATGGTACATGAAACATTGGTCAGTTTGGGGTTTTTGACCAGTGTCAACTGGTGAGGTACCTGAAAAAAGGTTTTAAAAGTGAGAAAAATGTGTAAGACTTGGTCCTAGTTGGGGTATTATAAAAACACAAAAACAGATTTTTCAGTATCCTACACTAACTATAGTAAGGACAACAAAGTTTTGTCTTCAGAGGGATGACTTGAACTACAGCTCTTGAGTTCTGACTGGGGGTGTTAGATGTTTCTTTACAAATTAAATAATTTAAGAGGTATGGGGGGCAGGACAGTGGGACAGACTGGGTGTCAGGACTCCTAGATCCAAAATCCAATTCTCCCATCATCTCTCTGACCACAGGTGACTCCCTTTCTGGGCCTCAGTTTCCTTGTATGCAAAATGAGGAGGTTGAATCCCATTGATTTCTAAAGTCTCAGCTCCATGTACTGTGGTCCTATTGTCCAGCTGGTTTCTGAAGGCCCTCCTAGTTCTGTCATCTCTGATTTTGTGATTCTTATTCTGCCCCCTTCAGATTCTACATCCTTGTTTCTTGTAGCTAATCATCCTTCATGCACCTGTACAAGAGCATGCATTTTCAGTGCTGCCTACAGTCATGGAACTGGAGACTCCTGCACCCCCTAACATTACAGAAGTGTTCCATGAGGCTCATAGAGTAGGGAAGTCTACCCAGTGCTCAGTCACTGGCTTCCCAGAACCACTTTGTGTGCTACAAATATTTGATTGGTGTCTTCATATTTTTTCCCTGGTCCATCTTATTTCTTAAATTCTGGCAGTGCATGTGTATGGCTTGTGGAGTGGTGTGGAGCTCTCAGAATGCAGGTTTGATTTGGTTGCTAATCTCTGTGACACATTCTTTAGGGAAAGGACGCAAAAAACATTCCCGGTGAGTCTGTTACAGAAGAACAGTTTACTGATGAAGAAGGCACCATCGTCACAAGAAAAGTAATGACCGTCCAAGTTTTGTACTCCTCTCGTTACTCAGATTTTCTGCATTCAAAAAAATAAGCTTGATTTTTTTTTTTGTTTCATCTTTATCAATGGGGAAAAAAAATCTATTTTCCCTTATTGATCCCCACAGATCACGCGGAAAGTATTAAGACGTATCACTTTACCACAGGAGTCGCCATTGGGTGAAATGGTAATGGTGGGTGCTGGCCATGAGGGGGAAGGGCCGAGGACTAACTGAGAGCTGTGTGAATGACCTCACCCATATGGCTGAAAGAGTGGGTGGGCTTTCCCGGTGTGGTGGAATGGAATTGTCTCCCCTTGGGAATGAGAGGCAAGAATGGGTTTTTCTGCTTAAAGTTCTTCCAGAATTCCATCTCCTATTCAGCTGAAGACAGAAAGATGGGATTCTCTTTAAACAAATAAACAAGCTTTAATTAACTGATTTTAGCTGTTCCTGTGTGTGCTTGGCACGGTGCTGGCATAGAGGAGGCACTTACTAAATGCTGATTGGTTGATTGTTTACGTAGGCATTGAGAGCGATAGATTGTTCCTTACCAGCTTTCCTGGGAAGAGACATAGAAGGAAATTTGGGGTTTTGTAATATGGAAACATAAGAAAATAGGGTGATAGCAAACCTAACATGGAAGGTCAACCCACCAGAGGAGCTTCACATGATGGATTTGTGGAAGCCCCATCTCCAGTTTACCTGTTGTTTGAACTTGTCTTCTGTCTGTGGCACAGGACAGTGAAGCCTTGTCTCTCACTTACTCTTTCTCTGGCTTCATTTCATGCCTCCCTTTTCTCATAATGCCACCTTTTCCTTAGCTTTTTACAAACTCTATTTCATTGGTATGGGGAAATCCCAATGAGGAAACTCCTTTAACTGGGACAGGTCAAAATTTCTTCAACATACGGTGTTAGAGCAGATGTCCTTGACCTTGGGTCTGTGAATCTGGTTTTTGTATATATATATTTAGATAACTATGTTTCAATATACTTGACTTTCTTTGTAATTCCTTGTGTTTCATTTTATGTATGTGAGAAAAGGGTCCCGAGGCTTCTCGAGATGGCTACATGTGTTCACGATATAAGCTAGATTAAGAATGCCTGTCCCCGAGAGTTGCCTGGGTAACCAAGATCTCGTTCAGCGTCCCTCAGCCAGGATATGGAAGAGGCCAGATCTCCCTGACTTCAGAGTCAGCTCCTTATCCTCTCTACCCACCGCCTCTCCATAAATCCCTTTCCCTATACCAGTAGAATGATAATACCATTGGGGGTTGAGGGGAAGGCTATTGTAACAGAAGGTAGCAATGAATAGAAATTTATCATTAAAAAGTAGGGGAGAAAGGAACTGCTCTGTGTTTTCCCTTATAATATTGTAGAAAGTGAATGTCTGTAGTTCATAAATTTGTTTCTGAGGCATATCCCTTAATAAGAGACACTGTGCAGTTGGAGGTCTAGCCTTGGAATCAGGAAGACCAGGCGTTCAAGTCTCACATCTTACAAATACTGAAACAGTGACCCTGAGCAAGATACTCAGGGGCAGCTTCTCAGTGTCCTAGACAAGGCTGTCGGCTGCAGAATGTGTGCAGCTCCATAATGGTAGAGATCATTCCCACCTCGTGAGTTCCCCACTGATGAAATAATAGGACCAGGGTAGGGGAAAGAAATGATAAGAAGAAAATAAATAAAAACTTGTAGGGGCATTATGGGAAAAGAACCCTTACCTAAAATTGGAGAAAGTTTTAACCCCACATATTTAGGAGGGGAGAAGGGAACATCCCTTAAATCCATATTGGTTCATTGTTTTATGGTACTTATTCTTAATGAGCACTTACTGAGTTATTTTTCAGTACAGTAGAAAAAGGTTTCTCTACTGGGTCTGCCCTCGAAGACACAACTTGGCAATATATGGGGGCTAGGGATGGTTTTCTTACAACTTAGCCACATAAAAAGAGCATACCAGGAGTTTTCTTTTCATCACTAACCTACTCACTTTAAAGGAATGCTTGCTGTAAAACAAATGTGTTGGCATTTGGATGGCTTTCTATTCCATATTGTTGGAGCTATGCTAAGCAATTAAAGCAATGGACTGTGCAGAGTTTGGGAAGTGATGTAGTGAATGAAACTGCTTTTAATTACCCTAATACAGCCTCGTGGGACTCATGGGGAAGCTCTGGTTTATAACTCCAAACTTGTTCTGCATAAAATCTTAATGAGTACATTCTCTTTAAAGCAGGGAGAAGGTTATAAGGTGAAGACAAAGAAAGAAATCCGCCCTGTAGAAAAGAAGAGCCACTCATAAGGGCAGGACGGAACGGTCAGTCGATGTCTTTCTTGAAATTTACAACCCGATGACTTTATGAATCAGATGACCCTATTGTACCAAGGGAAGCAGACCCAGTGGAGCTTTCCACTAAGCACATGATTTAATGATGGGGAGTCATCTTCCCTTTGAGTTTCTTCCTTCTTTCCCTTCTCTTCCTTCTCTTTCTTCCTTCCTCCTCCATTCTTTCTCTTTCTTTGTTTTTCTTCCTTCCCCCCATTCCTCCCTCCTTTCTTTTCCTTTTTCTCTTTTTCCCTTCCTTTCTTTTTCTTTCTTTATCTTTTCCCCATCCTTTCTTTCCTTTCTTTCTTTCTTTCTCCTTTTCTCTTTTCTCCCTTTCTTTTTTCCCTCTTTCCTTTCTTTTCTTCCTTCCTTCCTTAAATAAATTCACAAATAGTCTGATTACTCTCTCTTTTCTTAGAAGAGTAAACAAAAGAACTACAAAGTTCACTTAATGATTTTACCCCTTCTATTTATGATATTACCAGCTGAGCCCTGAAATGTCTTTGTCATTTGTTTCACAGCCCATAAACTCTCTCTTCTCAAATTAGACATGCATCTTAAGAACAAATGATATGTGTCCAGAGAGATGGAATTCCTACTTTTTTAACGTTCCCCTTCTTTCAAGGATCTGTAACTTGTGAAGAAATCCAGTTGCCTAATAAAATTTAGCAGGCTGACTAAATATTTGCCTACCCGTAATTCTCACCCAATAGTTCCTGTGATTTGTATCAATCTATCCACCCCTTGGTGTTTTCGCAGTTCAGTAACTAACGACTTGGTTTCTATTGAAATAAAACTAAAAGCAAGTCTGAATCAGATTTTCATTGCAGTCCCTTTTTATTGTTTTCTTTAGTTTACATGAAGTCAGGCTTGTTGAAAAGGATGTTTAGTGTACCAAGTTTACTGGTACAAAGAGTGCCAGGCCCTTTACCTTTTGGGTGTGTCCAGTTCATGGTACAACATCAGGCTAGTTGAAAAGAATGCTCCATGTGTAATTGGGATTTTTTTGTGCTTAATGTTTCATAGTCTTTGTTTTAATATGTCATTTTCATCTCATTTTAGTACTTTATTACTGCTTTTATTTGTAGCATGATTTTATGTAATAACATTTATTCATAATAAGAATAAGGATAAGAACTGAATCTTACCAATTATCTTAGTTGCCTAATGCACCAACCAAGAGGTTGTCATGTGTCCAGGGTCACACCACAAGCAGGTGTCAGAAGCAGAATGTGAACCCAGATGTTCCTAACTCTGGTCTGGTGCTTACCTCATTGTGCCACACTATCTAGTTGTGATATATCCCACCTCAGTGCTTGCTACAGGGTCTGATCCATAGTAAGGGCCTGAGAAATGCTTGTGGCTTAACTCTCACTGGCCCACCTGAGGCTGGGACTTGCCAGGAATGTAAGTCTCTGATCTTATCGAATTGCTTTATCCTTCTGAGGGACTCTGTGAATACAGAAGTGACCTTTTCTTTTATTTTTAACCCCAGCCCCAAATATCTTATGAAGAAAGTCACTTCTCCCTTTTGCAGAGCTGACCCTGAACAACCAGGCTAGATTAGAATAGGAGGGAGAAACTCAGGCTACACCAATTTCAGTCTTAAATTGAAAAATAGCTGCAGGGGTTCCACAAGGGAAATGAGCAGGGCATATAGGCTAGAAATTCAACTCACATGGCTCTGTGGCAGTTCACTATCCATTGAGGGTTTCTGGAATTCTGGCCCAGGAACAAGGCAATCTCATTGCTGAATGGAAGCCCGAGAGGAAAGTCAATGGACTAGTGACATTGTCAGTGCTTTGAGAGCAAGGACAAGCAGGACCACAGAGTCACAGAATTTGAGAGTTGGAAGGGACTTCAGTGGCCATATAGTGAGTTTTCCTCTTTCATGGTGGATTTTACTGTAGATGAGATTCCCATTCAGGCATGGATTGGACTAGTGGGATTCTGAGGTTCCTTCTAACTGTGAGATGTGGAATCACAAATGGGTAGAGAAATAGGAAAAACCAGAAAAGGGTGATGGGTTGGGAGAATAGGAAGGAAATCCAGAGGCCTGAAATGTGAACAGGAGGAAAGACCGGATTCAGTAGGTCTAAAGGAACTTGAGAAAGTAGGGAGATTGTAGTAAAAAGGGATGAGTTTCAGACTCTTTAGCCCTTCTCTCTGATGATAAGATTCAAGGAACTACTAAATCAGAGCACAGGGAAGACAAAGAGGTCAGAGAATGGTGTTGATTAGATCTCAAAGTCATGGAAGATGTGGGCAGGAGATGGGAATAGAGAAGAAAACTGAGTCAAATATTGGCCACATTGAGGGAAGTGGGAGACTGGCCTAGAGATAGGCAAGGAGAAAGGACAAGGGTGTGGAGAGGGGGTGGACAATGGGGACTTGAAAGAAGGAAATTGAATGGTGATGGCTAGTGGAAAGTGGATGTGAGAAAAGAGGACTCAGTGAGGGAAAGAAGGAAGGAGAGAAGGAGCAGTTCTCAGTGCCAGAGTCAGACTGGTAGCATTTTCATCTCAGGAATGTGAAGGGGAGTGGAGGATGCGGATGGGTCTATGAAGATAGAAGACAGTTTGTTCAAAATAGGAGAAATTCCACAAGGAAAATAATAATAAACTCTCCTCCTCATTAATATAATGCCTTCAAGTTTGCAAAGCATTTTTGTAGAATAAGTTTTAGCTGGAAAGGAGTTTAGAGATATATTTCCTCAAAACAATCCTGTAAGGTTGCTTATGGTGTAAGGGTTGAACCTGTGATTTTATTAGTTTAATGAACTCCCAGGTGAGAAAATTCCCTCTACCACTGCAGGTTGACACCTTCTCTACCCAGAATCTCACATCCAGTAGGTGTCAGAGGTGGCACTTGAACCCAAGTTTAATTGGTTTTGAGGACAGCTGCCTATCCAACACACGTTTTGCTTCTCAGGGCTTGAAAGTGTACATATCATTCCCATTTTACAGATGTGAGAAATGAGGCTCTAAAAGGCTAACCGTTTCACACAGTCAATAAGTATATATGGTGAGAATAGAAGAGTTGAACAGGGGAAATGAGAAGAGTGAAGCGGCAGATAGGTTGTGTTTCTATCTTTATACTTTCAGTGTCTGCCTTGCACTGTGCCTTGCAGATGTTAGATGTGCAGTATGTTTGTTAATTTGGATTTGTTCAAACAAGTAGGTTTATAAAGTAGAGAGGAAGGAAGCAGGGAATTAGGACGTAGGCTTAGGGCATTGATGAGTAACGCAGGGGAGTCAGAGCTGAGAGGCAAGAATTTTGTTATTGGCAATTGGAGTGTTATTCAGAATATTGGTGTGGGCTGGGCCTCTGAGCTTTTCTTCCCTGTACTTCCCTGATTGGCCTCATTAATATTCAGTGAGCTCCATTTTCATAAACACAATATCCCTAACTCTCTTACAAATCGTTTATTCTGGTAAGGCATTCAAATGCTGTTCCCTCTATCTTGTTCATTTTATCAGTTTTCTCATCAAATTCTTTCTTCATCAATAGTACAAAGGTCAATTTCATTCCCGCTCAGCTGGTAGGATCCAAATTCATGAGGTTTTCGTCTATGCTAAGCCTTGGAATGAATCAGGTAGTATTTATTAAAATGCCTGTTATGTGCCCGTACTGTGCTCTGATACAAGTACACGGAATGAAACCACTCTACCCACCAGGGGCTTGAACTCTAGTTGGGGAGACAGCATGTACTTATATAAATAGAACAAATGTCAAGAGAATAGGTAGGAAAGACTGGAGGGATGGACTTGAAAGACCTATGGTTGCAAGAAGGAAGTCTTATTGGATAACTGCCTCCCATCTTCATGTGTTTGTTCATGCATTCCTTGGCTGGAGCTACCAAGTCCCAAGAAGAGACTCTGCCCCGTGTTGCAGCTAAGCTTCAGTTGTGTGTGTATGTCCACCAGAGGCTCATCAACAGCTGGCCATACCACAAAGGACAAGGCAGCTTAGATGCCCTGAATTCTGGCTTGACAGGAAGCAGCACACCATGTTGGGCTTAAAAAAATGAAATGTGAAAAATAGATTTCAGAAGTGAAAACACCCACCCCCACCCAAAGCACAAATGGAGAAGTGTTCTTTTCCATATTTAGAATGTTTTCCCAAGTAACAGACTATGTATTCAAGTGCTGCCTGTCCTCCCCCAACTACCTACAAGAAGTGGCTTGCTATCTGACTTGGCTCTTTTTAAAATGATTTCCTTGCTTTGGAGATCTGAAAGGCATATAAAGCCAATAGAGAAAACAGTCAAAACAACTGATTCTTTTTCTAGATTTGTCTGTACAAAGGGAAGACAATTTGAAATTCTCCTGCTGGAATCCAAGTTGGATGAATGCTGCCTCCCTCTTCCTCTTTCCATCAAGTGGTTCTTTTGTTTCATAAAAACATTTGGATGTTTTACTGTTCATGCATCACAAACACTGAACACCTTATTCAGCTCAGGCTTCCAGAAAAGCATATTTTTTCATGCAAATTATATTTGGTGCAACGCCCTTTGCCCATTACAAAAAGTGCCTTCTCCACATTGGGATATTGGTCCCAAATGCAAAGCAGCTTACAGCAGTAGGACCAAAGTATTTTGAAGGTATTGCTAACAACAAATGGATTTATTTAGAAGAACTAATGTAATTGACAAATATTCTTCCTTTTTGTATCATCTAACCTATCCCCCACCCTATGTGATTTAATAATAATAATTTCAAAGTATTCAGAACACTTTTTTATTTTTAGAGATAAAAATGTTTTCCTTCTTTCAGATGGCAGAAAGAATATTCCTTTTCATCTGAAAGTATGTCGGGGAAAATCGTAACTTCGGTGCGTTAGTATAAAAGGCATAAATGAAAGAGGAAATTAATGGTATTTCTGTAGAGAACAAGGCAGAAGTAGAGAGTTATTGTAGAGTATATTTAATAAGCTTGTTGCCAGGAAGAGGTAAGAGCTTAAGAAAGAGATTTCTCAGCAGGAGTTCTCTCCTGACTGCGGGGTTGTACCCCATACCCACATAGGTCACCTTTACTCCTCAACACACCTACAGAACCATCCACGGTGGTGTGAATTTAGAAATGACAGAGTGGAAATTGTCATCTTAGTGCTGAGTGATTCCTTCCTTGACTAGTAAATGCCAGACCAATTATTTTCCTCCTCCATAAAGATCTCTTTCTTAAAATTTTTCTGCGAGGTACTAATATGTTTATCCTATTACCTTTATTACTTTTCTAAGAGAATATATGCATGCATTGCCTATATGTATATATCATACATGTGTATATATGTATGATATGTATATATGTGTGTATGTATGTATGTATACAAGTAATATTAGTTGTTTGAAAACATTAACCCCATGCCAATAGATAAAGAAAAGGCCTTGTTAGATAAAATATGTGGTATCATACATTCATTCATTGGTTTCTCCTTTGACTTGCAGTGACACCTAGAACAAGGTCATGTGCAAAAGCTATCCTCTCTCACTGATTGTTTTCCTTATTTTTCCACAGGAATATATACTTTTACTGCCAGTATTCAAGAGAGAGAGTCATGAAAGAAAAATCAACAGGAATTGAAAATCTACCAAGGAGAATGTGTGCGTGCGTGTTTGTATGCGTGTGTGTGTGCGTTTGCTGCTTCCACACATTAACCGCATGGTTTTTAATGCAAAAAAAAAGAGAAAAGAAAGAAAAAAAATGGAAAGAAAAGACACGCCCCACGCATTTTAATTTCGCATGAGCATGGAAATCCCCTCTCATTCCCGGGATCTGAGAGCGCACCATTCGTGACGCAGCACACACACAAGACACTGACCACACTCTTACCAGCTTCATTTAATGTCATCACAAAAGATAGCAATTCCTGTGGCCAGATGGGACAGAAGACAATGACAGAAGTGATTGAAAGATGCTCAGATGGCTAAATCCACAGCAGTTCGCCTTATTTCTCTTGGACCCAAACTGTCAGGGCATAAACACTGTTTGCTTCTTTTTTAAAACATCGGTAGTTTTGCTGTAAATAAATAACACTGTATAAATTCTAACAGAAAAATAGAATAAATACGAATAAGGCACTGCCTCTTAGGACACAGACGAAATATCACAAATGCATTTAACAGACTAGGTGGTCCAAAGGGCTTCACCTATGGGGGAGACTTGGGGCCGGGGATGGGAGGGAGTGGGGATCTTCACTGATTCTTGTATATTAGCAATTATAATGTTTGTATATGCAAAACTGCTAGCTTGATTTTAAAAAAAATCTTTAAAATCTGCTGCAAATTTAAATGATTCCCAAAATGAGGAATTCTGTAGTTCTGTGAAAATTTTTCTGCAGAGTACTAATATTTTGATGCATGTGTATCACCTTATTTTGATTAAAATTTTTTCCAATTTTGCAAACACTACAGTATACCGCGACACAAAAGAGATTTTATCTGTAAACACAACGCCCTTCATCTAATATTTGTTGCTGTTGCCAATTTTTCAATGAAACAACCTAAAAAAAAGGAACAAAAAAAAGACACTACCATAGTTGCTTTTGGGGGGGAGGGGTGCTAACTGTTACTGCTTTACAAAGGGGGGTTAATGCTTGCAGCTTTAGAGATGGGTTGGTGCTCAATAGAGGCACAAGTTTTGGTATTTTTAAAAAATGAACTGAACAGAAAATATTAGCTTATAGACTGGCAGCACGCTGTAAAATTATTACCGTCTTGTGTACTGGCGCTCAGATGTAGAATCTTCCAGCAAGCCAATCATCTGTAACCATTCTAGCACTGTAATATTAGGTTCTTAAGGCTGCTGTGTTTTAAGGGGCATTTTTATTTGGGTTTTGGTGAAATACTTTAATTTGTTGATTATATTCATATCAAAACAGCATTCATTGACAAATAGCTCTAATGACATATGTATGAAAAAAACCACACTGGATGATCTAGTTAATTATTTAAGCATAAAAATAAATTGTGTTAAAACTCTTCACTGATGCGTGCTCTGAAGTCTCCTTATGCTTGTCTAGTCAAAGGTAATTATCACCTGTTTTTCCTCATTTCCATCCTTGGTGCACCAAAATCTCCCCTGCAACACAGTACAGAACCCTAGCTCTGGAGTCACAGTCCTGGGTTCAGATCCCACTTCCGATAGTTACCTGGGTAACCTTGGGCAGATCGCTTCCCCCAGTTTCCTCATCTGTAAAATGGGGTTAGACTTCTGAGGTCCCCCTATCTCTATGATCTGATGAACTTGTGTATATGATTTGCCTAGCTTCACCATCTGCCACAATTCCACTTTATGTCTCGCAAAATGAAGCCAGTCTCCAGTTTTCAATTTGATCATTCCAAAAGAAGAACCTTCCTTAATTTCTGACTGCTCCTCCAAAGAGGAGAGTTTATCCATCTTCAGCATGAGGATTATCTAGTGAAGGTCACGGAGTCTTTTCTCTTAGCTGTGGTGTCCAATATTTTCAATGTCTGATGAAGGTCATCCTGCCACAATTAACCAGACCACAGGAAATTGTCTTTTTACAGCTCTCCAGTAATCCTAAATAGGCAAATGGGGAGGCCCGAGTCAAGGGGGAAAGAGTCTCAAACCAGTAATTTGCATGGTGTGCCTATGTTCAAAGGCAAAAGGTAGTTTTGTAAAATCATAGAATGTAAGAGCTAGAAGGGGCCTTTAGAGATATGTAGGCCTGCCTGCCTGAGAGATTGGGTTATGTTTTTTGGATTTTTTTTAATAATTTATAAAAAGTATCACTATTAAACATCAGTGCCACCAATAAAACTTGACTTACAACTTTGTGTCTCCATCAGGTTTCCTTATTAATAGCCGTTTACCTTTCCTTGTGGATGATCATAGTATATAGTCCATTCATCTGGTTTTATTTTAATTTACATCAATAATAACAGCATTTATATAGCACTTTATGGTTTGCAAACCTGGGAGATAGGCACTCATCCCCATTTTATGGATGAGGAAACTGAGGCTGTCAGAGGTTTAAATAACTTGTCTTTAAATAACTTAGTCTAAAGATTTGATACATCTTCATGATTCCTGTACGATGACCCACATTTCTTACAGGTGCCCATCTTAATTTCATTATTCTATCCTATTAATTTTATATAATTATATTAATAACAGAATAATTATTATGCTAATAATAGTTCTGTTATATTAATTTTTGTCCAGACCTGTCATTTCATTAATATGAGGAATTCCTCATTATTTTATTAATTTTTTTTGTTCAGGCATGTTGTTTTATTAATATGAGAAACTCCTGGTGAGGAAAGTCCCTCCAGTGCTGTAGATCAACCATTATTCTACAATTAAGTTTTAGAGATTTCCTGATGGTACTAAGAGGTAAATCAACTTCTGCCCAACATCGCAGCCCAGATGTATGAGATAAGCCTTGAATCCAGGTGGTCCTGACTCCCCAGCCAGACTTCTGTCCACCATGGCCCATTTCCGTTCTATATTTGTCACTTTCGTTGTTGGTTTTAGCCATCCCACATAGGACATTCAGTTGCTTTCTTTTCCTTTTTTTCAGTTGTAAATATTGCGAACTCCCTTATCCCTCCCATCCCACCCCACTCATACCAGAAGGACTAGGTACATCAATTGATGAAAAAAAAATTTTTTATTACTTTACTATAATTTATATATCAGGTCCTTCAAGGCCTTCTCAAGCTCCACTTGAGAGAACTGAGACCTAGAAATGGTAAGTGACCTGCCCAGAATCGACCTACTAGTGAAGTAGCAGAACAGAGCATCTATTCTATGAGTTTCTCTGATTTCTATGAGTTTCATAACTACACGTAAAAATCTATAGCCAATTTTAAGTATGGCCCATGGAAGTTGGAATGCTCCCAGAGAACCTAAGAGATTTAAAAATAATAATTTTATAGTATTCAGAACACATCCCAAATGGTCATGGAAGACTCTCATAGTTCTAATCTGTGGTCTATGAGATTGGATCTCATTTTGAAAATGTAATGGAATTTTCCCCAATCCCAAGTCACCCACTGGCACATAAGCCCATCTTTTAAAGGTTTTTGTTCGTTTTCACATTATATCTCTCCCAACATGTGCCACTTCCTGCCCAGAGAGCTACCCTCATATAAGAAAGAATGAAAGAGAGAGGACAAGTTCAGCAAAATTAATCATCAAACAAGTCAGATAATATAGGTGGTATTCTATAGCCCCTCCCTTCTGAAAGAAGGTTGTTCATTTGTGTCCAATACTTTGTGACCCTGTGGACCATTGCATGCCAATATTGTTCATGGGTTTTCTTGGAAAAGACACTGGAGTGGTTTGCTGTTTCCTTCTTCCATGAATTAAGGTAACCAGAGATTTAGTGACTTGCCCAAGGTCACATAGGTGGCAAGTATCTTGAGGTCAAATTTGAACTCAGGTCTCCCTGACTCCAAACCCAGTGCTCTAGCCATAGGATCATCTAACTGCCTTTAAAAAAAAACATTAGTAGGTATTTAAGTACATATTTATTTTCCTTCTTGGAGACCAAATCTGTTCATTATAATTTCATAGCATTTAGAGTCAATTTTTGTTTGTGTTGTTCCTGACAGTGACATTTTTTTCAGTTACATGTTTTGCTTTCCTGGTTTGGCTTCCTTCACTTTGCATCAATTCATGGAATGCTGCCTTGTGTACTCTTTATATGTATTGTTTCTTACAGCATAGTACTGTGCTATTTCAATCCTGTACCATGATTTGTTTAGCCATTCTCCAATCAATGCCCAAAGATTTTGTTTCCAATTCTTTGCCACCACCATTCTCTCTCTCTCTCTCTCTCTCTCTCTCTCTCTCTCTCTCTCTCTCTCTCTCACACACACACACACACACACACACACACACACACCGCCACCACACAATTCTACTAGGAATATTTTGGGGTATATGGGATCTTTCTTTCACTGACCTTCCTTGGATCGCTTATGTCAGTAGAATCTCTGAGCCAAAAGGTATGGACACTTTCATTATTTTCACAGCTTACTTCCAGCTTGCTTTCCATAACGTGAACCAATTCACAGCTCTACCACCAGTATGCTTAATATGCCATTCCACAATTCCTTCAACGTAGCCAATTCTCTTGAGAGCTTTATAAGTTTGCTCTGTGTGTGAGAGAGAGACGTAAAAGCTCAGAATTGTTTTGAAAAAGCCCTACTTATTAATATTAGCATTCTTCCAGGACTCCTGTGTGACTACAAGTCATGAAATGCTTCCATCTCAGAGATCAAAAGCACTGAGGGTTCTGAGGACACTGAAGGAATTCATGGTGGCTAGATGTTGTCAATGATGAGGTACCCAGGATAATGACACAAAAGGCAGCCTTGGAGACCTTATGATGTACAGGAGAAGGGGCTAGCCACGTGATGAACAACATGAAGTTTGCCCTAAAAAGTGTTAAAAAGACACGTGGGAAGGCTTTCTGGGTGTCATATGGACCCTCTACAGTGGAGTCAAGGCAAGATGGACTCCCATTGAGAAATATATCTATACTTGAGAAGCCATGGTTCTTTCCAGGAATGGTATATCTGCTAGATCAAAGGATGATGTAGCATTTTTTTTTTCAACAATGAAAATCTGACCAAGGAACGACTCGGAATTAACATTGGTTCAAGATTCCTATCAAATGTTCATAAAATGACTCAGGAAGAGAAGGGGACCCTCCCTCACCTCCACCCCCACCAAACCATGACCTGTCAAATTACATAGAGAGGTAAGATCCACCTGCCATAACCCTCTCTACTCTACAGCTGCCAATGTGCTTTTCCTAAAGCTCAGGTCTCACCATGTCACCCCCCCCACTCAATAAACTCCAGTTTCCTATCACTTCAAATCAATCAAATACTAAATCCTCTTTCAAAAGATTCAAAAGCCTTTCATGACCTCCCTGCCCAACCTTTCCAGTCCTCTTACACCCTACACTGCTCCCCCATCTTAATCACAATCCAGTACCCTCAGCTTCCTGGCTGTTCCTGAGACAAACCCTGTGTCTCTTGACTCAGCATTTTCTCCGCCCTTCCCAAAGGCATGCCAAGATTTCCCTTTTCATCTCTGACTCCTGGCCTTCCTGGCTTCCTTTGAGTCCTAGCTAAAATCCTAAAAAGAAGCCTTTCCCCATTTCCTCTAATTCCAGCGCCTTTCCTACGTTGGTGATTTCCAGTCTCTCCTGTGTATAGCTTGTCTGTACAGTTATTTGCATGTTGTCCCCACTATTGGATTGTGAGCTCCTTGAGGGCAGGGATTGCCTTTTACTGTTCTCTCTAGCCCCAGAACTTAACAAAGTGCCTAGCACATAATAGGCAGCTTAATAAAGGCGTATTCGCTGACTGACTCAATTGTTGCTTAACTTTTTCTTATGAAAAATTAGAGAGCTGCAATTGACTAGAGTTTCTCATGTTTATTTCAATTGCTAATTTCACATTCCTTCTGGATTCTACGAAGGCTGTGATAAAGCAAAGAGATCCTTGTTTTGGACTACTGACCGTCATTATTTCTAATCAACACTCAGCCTGGCTGCTTTTTTGGACTTTCTTGCCTTGATAAATACCAGTACAAAGGACTAATGCTCTCTCCCAATGTTTCCTTGCTAGATAAGACCTTTGAAACCGCGTGTGTGTGCGTGTGTAGAGACACCAATGGACAAGAGACAGAAACAGAGAGAAAAAGAGGGAGAGAGTTTATGCAAACATGGCAGCTAGGTGGCACCATAGCGGAATTAGAAAGACTCACCTTCATGAGTTCAAATCTGACCTCAGACACTAACTAGCCATGTGATACTGGGCAAGGCACTTCATTCCTTTTGTCTCAGTTTCTTCATTTGTAAAATGAGCTGGAGAAGGAAGTGGCAAACCACTCCAGCATCTTTGCCAAGAAAATCCCAAGTGGAGTTGAGAAGAGTCTGATACAACTCAAAAATGACTGAACAACAACAATGTGTGTGTGTGTGTGTGTGTGTGTGTACATTTATTCTAATTCAATTCATTTAAACATCTATTGAACATATAAGCATATACACAGTTTGAATGAATTTTAGCATTCTGATATTAGTTAAATATCATCTGGATTCTGAATCTGTTTCCTTGTCCTGGTCTAAGATAGGAAAGTGATCCTGCCATTAACATAATAATTATAGCTTCTATTTATATAGCACTTTAAGGGTCATGAGCTACTTTACAAAGTATTGTCCCATTTGATCCTTGCAACAATCCTAGGAGGTAGGAACTATTACTATCATTCCCATTTTACAGTTGAAGAAACTGAGTCAGGTAGAGATCAAGTAACTTAGCCAGGGTCACACAACTAGCAAATGTCAGGATCTGACCTCAGCTGTTCCTGACCTCAAGTCCACTTTATCGACCTTGCTGACCAACACATGTCGGCATGTAAGGCAATGATTATCACATAAGCTAGATCCTGACTTACTAGGGATTTTGTAGAGGGGATTCATGTTTCAATACTCCATTGGTTCACTTGACTAGGCCTCACTTTCCAATGCTGTAAAATGAGGAGTCTTGACTAGAAGATCTCCAAGGTACTATCCAACTCTAAATCTAAGACCTGCAGTTAGAACCTATACCTTCCACTTCTTTTGAACCAGACTGGAATTCATTTGGATTTTTTCCCCAAAAAGTGACTGGTCAAGGTCATTGGTTGTCCTTAAGTGTTTCTGTCACGTGCCAATGATTAGCTTCATAACTTTTGGCGCTATAGTAAATTTTTTTTTAAAAAACTAGAAGTCCAGATATGAATCATGGATGTGGTCTTAACACACCCACTGAGTCACTTTGGAGAGTCATTCTGAAGAATACCAGTGAGTTGCCAGGTACTTTCTGATTTGTAGAAGCCACCATAAGCATTGTTTCTTGGATATGGAACAATTTTTCATGCAGTCACCAGAATGTGGACATGTTAAACTTCGCAAGTTTTTTTTTTTGAATTTTTGTTTTTCAAGGGACAGTTCTAGAGACTGTGGGAGGTGGAGGAGGGTATGGGAAGCAGAGAGAAGGCGTCTTCATGATTACTTGGTAGATATTTTTAAAAGACTGTTTTTTTTAACATAAACTCTCTTCCAGCAATGCCAGATGACTGTGAATCATGGGATAAAGAAGAGGGCCTGGAACTGTGGTTTCCTTAGTATAGGAAACTCCCACATGAGGAGACTCCCTCCACCTATGCAGGTCAGTACCTTCTCTTCAACTTAGCAAGTCTTAGCAAGTTGCCAGGGGTACTAAGAGGTCAAATGGACTGGCCAAGGTCACATAGCCAGGATGTATCAAAGGTAGGATTTGCACCCAGGTCTTCCTCACCCCGAGACCAGCTGTCTATCCACTAGTCCATGATGCTTCTCATGGGATGCCAACCACAATCAAAATCACAGCTACCTGCCTTCTGTATCATGGAAAGAAGCGGTATTATCAGAAGGCATTTTTAGAAATATATGGACCTAGAAACAGAGACGGTTGGTCCAAAGGTGAGAGCAAGCTTGCCTATGTGAACAACCTGATGAGGAAGATTCCTAGTGGTCATTGCTTCCTTTCTATTATAAATTTAAAAGCATTTATTAAGTGTTTGCTATGTATCAGACACTTGGTTAATGACCAGAGACACAAGGAAAGGCAAACATTATCCTTCAAGTTGCTGATGTTCTAATGGGAAAGGCACCATCACTCTTACAGCAAATGACTACGTCCATACAAGATACAAGCAGAGCAGATGAACAGTAATCTCAAAAGACAGGGGTTGAAGAGATTGAGAAAGGCTTCTCTCAGAAGGTGAGACTGGAGCTGAGATGGAAGGAAGCCTGGGAGATCTAGAGACAAAGGTAAGAAGTGAGGAGGGTGTGGGCAGCCAGTACAAAGGCTGCCTGAGAGCTGAGGTTGCTACCTCAGCCACATAGCCTGCAGGAATGTGGGGAAGTTTGCTTCTCTACAACACCCATCCTGCTGGGCTCTTTTCCTCCCCAAGTTTCACAGGAAAGAAGACCAAAGCCACAAATTCTGCCTGTAATGACACCATTTACCACTTACTCCCAAGCCTGTGCTAGCTGTCTTCCAGTGGCCCATTCTAGGAGTTACCCACCTTGGTAGCAAAGTCAAGCCGTCTGTGACCTGAAGGGTCATTGAGGTTGAGGTTGGGCAGTAGAAAATCTCCTGAAGAAGCCACAAAGAGATCTTACAAGTGGTCCTGTACTTGGGTACCCTGCATCCTTCTGTGGAGTGGGGGCTATTGAAGATCCAAACAGGAGTGCAGATAGTTCATCTGTCTGTCTCTTGGATGCTGTGACATCTACCAAATAAAAGGCTAGTCACTGGGTGACTAAGGGGGCAGCCACTCACATGGCTTGTATTCAACTGCTAACTACAGTTTAGAGCTGGAAAGGACCAGAAACATCATCATCTAATCTAACCCCTTCATTTTGCAGATGAGGAAACTGAGGCTCAGAGAGGAAACATAACAGAGCTCTTTAAGTTTTGCAGAACATTTTCCACTTATTATTTCATTTGACCCCCACAACAGTCTCAGGAGGTGGGTGCTGTTATTATCAATGACATTTTACATTTGAGAAAACTGCACCTGAGAGCAGTTAAGGGTCCTACTGCTAGGAAGTATCTGAGGGAAGACTTGATTTCAGGTGTTACTAATTCCACATTCACTAATTTTCCCCCCTGGGGAGGAACTCCAGATGAGGAGCTGGAGGACAATAATACTCAGAGGAAAGGGGGAAGTATACTACAGGATCACAGCCACTTGTGGGAGGGCCTAGTACTATCCCATTTGGGGCAACATCAAACCACCTAGAGTAGGACTTCACCTTCTTCCCCAATCCTTGCCTCCTCACTCAGTGTGAAGGTGAAGTGATGGCTAGGACAATTCTTCTTTGATCCAAAGAAGTCATTTCCCATGCTCTCCAAAGCCCCCTGATCCTGAACACCAAGCACACTCTGGATTTGAGCTAAAAGGAGAAAAGTGAGAATATGAGGAGGGGAACAGAGGAAACAGAGGGAGGGGAAAAGAGAAAATAAAAGGGGGAGGAGAAGGGAGAGGAAGGAAAGGGAAGGAAGGTGAAGGGAGAGGAGGAGAAGGGGATGGAGAGAAAAGAAATGAAAAAGGAGAGTGAATTTCAAGAACAGAGGATTTCAAAGACTATCTGAACACACAGTTTTGAAAAGTGTGTAAGATATCTGATCACTTCCAAGAGTAATACAGAATGAAGGCGATGAAGGAATGGGGTTGGCGGTGCGTTCATTGTGGACCCAAGAATCCATCTCTATAAGGGGTGACTGGCCAAGAAGTGCTCACAATTTTTGCAGGTGCTTCCAAGAGATTTTGTACCACTTGGTGCACACCAAAAACAAAACCTTCAGTCAACAAGCATTTGTGAAATGCTTACTGTGTGCCCAGTAGATGAACTTAGACTTTACATCACAAATTATTTTAATAGGTATTTTAGAAAAAGAAAGGCAGTGTAGCGTAGTGAGTAGGGAGTTATCCTCAACCCAAGAAGGATTAAGGTAAAGTCCAACTTCTGGCCCATATTGGCTGTATGACCCTAAGCACGTCATTTTTCTTAGTACTCAAAAGCAACTAACTCTAGGTTTCAGAGACAGTGCTGACCTGCATTGGTAGAGAGATTTTCCTCACCTGGGAATTCCCTATGCCAGTAAAATCACAGGTCCAGTCCCAACTCCCTATTTTAGTGAGAAATTTAAAAAAAGTTTCAGTCTGGGATTAGGAAGAGGTTCATCATACCTTCTCCTAAAAGCAATTTGCATTATGTAGAAATCTAATCAGACCTTTGAGTCACAATTTCCCAGAATCTCATGTAGATTCCATGCTTGCCTCCTGATTTTGTTGTTGTTCAGTCCTTTCAGTTATGTCCAATTCTGTGACCCCATTTGGGGTTCTCTTGGCAGAGATACTGGAGTCATTTGCCATTCCCTTTTCCAGCTCATTTTGGAGATGAGGAAACTGAGGCAAACAGCATTTAAGTGCCTTACCTAGGATCACACAATAAGTAAGTGTCTGAAGCCAGATTTGAACTCTAGTGCAAGGTGAGGAGGAGGAGAGGGAGACTATTTGGAACTTAGAATGAAGGGAAATTTTTTTTAAAGAGTAGCAAGACATACACTGACAAAGAAATCCAAAATGAAACTCACCTGGAACCCACAGTAGCAGCCCCTCTGCCCTCTCCATCCCATCCTGGTTTCTGTTTGTTCCTAGGTCTTGCCTTCTCTAGTTAAGATTTTCTATTCTCTTCAGCTTGTTAATATCTCTCCATTTACATCCTCTCTCACAAAACAGCTTTGATCTAACTGGTAAATATAAATACAGAGCAACTGAAAGGTTTGTGTCCCATTGCTAAGAAACAATTGTTCAGCCATCTCCACACATGCCCCTCACTAGAGCCTGGATATGTCTCCTGCTCTTCCAAGATTAACTCATTTCCCCAGCCTCTAGCTTCTATGCTAGCATTGATTATGCAAAAAAGTTTAGCTACCACTTTTAAAAAAATAAATAGTAGAATAGATAACCCGATACTGGAAGGAAAAGCAAAAAGTTAGGGGAGCCCAGTTCATTGGATATCCAGAAGTCCGTGGCAGGCACTGCTAACCACAGGAGCAAAACCTGGCTTTTTGGCTTGAATTTCTTCATCCTTCCATAGTGTTAATGGGGTATAAGATCTTCCCCACCCTTTAATAGGCTGCACATGGAGCCCTTAACAGAGCTCTGGGTCACTCTGGATGCTGATTTCCAAATTTCTCAGCACTAAGCCAATCAAGTGTAGAGTCTTTGATTGGAAACAGAATATATTGTGTAGTTGGAGGAAAGGTGTCTGGGGGAGAGAGAGAAACTGACTGAGGGAAGAACTTACCTAGGGCAACTTGTTTGCAAAGTTAGTGTTACATGGATTGGTGATGAGTACCTTACTAATTCTTACCTTTTGGTATCCTAATATTCCAAATAAATATTTTGGTTTTTTCTTGGAGGAGGAGAGTTTATTTTATTTTGTGAACCAACCATGGAGATACCCATATATATTCATACCAGCTGCTATGGTTATCACATGCACCTTCTGGGAAAGAGGGAGAGACATTTTGAAGTTTCTTAGTGTGATAGCATCTGTCCACATTTCAGAGGCAGGTAAGAAGGATCAGGTCTCTGAGAATGTTCAAGGTAACAGGCTCGTGTCCCTACTGACACAGCAAAGTGCTCATCAGTCTCACCGGAGATGAGTCTTTAGAAGGGTAACAGAATGCCTCCTTCCGTGGGACCAACCTTGCCTCCCTGGGTCCCACTCCAAACTCTCGGGCCTTTTCTGTCTCTATCCCAGCAACTTTCTCACCCTGGAGGTAATAGCAAATAGGTAACATCCATAAAGCACCTACCATGTGCCAGCCATTGTGCTTAGTGCTTCACAAATATTCTGATATGATCCTCACAACAACTATGGGAGGTAGATTCTATTCTAATCGCCATTTCAGAGATAAGGAAACTGAGGCAAACAGAGATTTTTTTAGGGCTAACTTGCCCAGGATCACACAGCTAATAAGTGTCTGAGGCCAAGTCTGAGGCCTTCCTGACTCCAGGCCCGGCATTCTACTGCCATCACTTTTCAGGCCTTTAGATGCCTTCCCCCCCGTCCCCTTAGAAGGTAAGCTCATTGAAGGTAAGGACTGTTTTTGTTTTTGGTTATACTAGTCTATTCAGCAGTTGGCACAGGCCTAGTACAGTGGAAGTCCTTGATCAATGCTTTATCTGTCTGTGTGTCAAGACAGAGGACACCAAATGAACTTAACTTTCTCTTCTCCTTTTTCAGGCATCTTCTCCCAGGATTCTCTGAGCAAAGTCCCACAATTGCCTTGTTCCATGATGCCTATGCTGGTGGATTCTGGACCAGTGCCTACATGGCAATGCTGGGCTATATGCTCTAGAAATGAGTTGTTTGTATATATCATTATTCCTGCTGTTGTTACAGCTCATCTCCACAACAGTGTTATCAGTTCCTCAGAAACTAAGCCTCTATTTGCCATTTCTGTCTCCCATGTCCCCTATGTAGTTTGGTGGTCGCCACAGAGAGAGTAGTCAAGAAGACCTAATTTCACATACTTATTAGACATATGGCTTTGGACAAGTGATTAGACTGTTTTCTCATCAGTAAAATGAGGGGGTTGGGCTGCCTGGCCTCTGAAGCCCCTTCCTGCTCCAAATCTATGATCCCATGTTAGGCTTGCCAGTCTATTTTACAGTTACAGAAACTGAGGCTCCTAGAGGTGGAAATGACTTGTCCAAGGCCACCTTGATAAATATTTGTTGACAACTTCCTGTAGGCTCATACTTCATTTTTTATTTTGGTTAAACTCGTCTAGAGTTAAGCCAAGACACATTTCATCAGTCTATGGATGCCCAGTTCTGTCTGGGCATCCGGCCACATCCCACAGGAGGTTGGCATTCAGATATTATGAGCATTAGACAGGAAGCCACAGCCCCATGGCCTGGGTGGCTGCCACAGTGGAAGAGTCTAAAGAAAAGATATGTAGAAGACAGAGGGCCAAACTAGGACCCAGATTACTCATACTCCAAGAATCCCTGACTTCCTTTGTGTGGGAGGTCTTTTCAACATCCTTCATCCATTCTGTGTTCCTTGTCCTCAATATCTCATTGATTTCCTGTCTTTGTGTCTTTGCATAGACTGTTTGTCCCCTGTGCCAGAAATGCACTCCCATCTCTTTCTCTGTTCTCATTCTAGGCTCAGTTAAATTGGTGATCCTCTAGAACAAGGGTTTTTAACCTCTTTTTCCTGTATCATGGACACTGCTGTTAGTCTGGTGAAACTTACCTCTTCTCAGATAATATTTTTGAATGTATAAAATATAATGCATTGGATTATAAAGGAAACTGACTTTATAAGGCACCCCACAAATCAGTGCAGTTTTAAACTATTAAAGCTTAAAATTAAAGTACTGAAATACAGTTATCAAAAAATTAAAACAAATTCATGGAACTTTACAAATTTTACAATAACCCCTATTTGAGGAAGCATATCCTGATTCCTGCCAGGTGCCAACCTATGGAATCATAGGTTCAGTCCCTAACCTATCCCTTTGCTAAGTGCATCAATATCCCCATTTTATAGCCAAGCAAACTGAGGCTCCAGGAGATTTAAAAATCTCTATAAGTAATCACTGGCATTTATATAAAGCTTTAAGGTTTGCGAGGTGTTTTCATATGTGTTAACTCTTGGTCCCCTCTGCAACTCTGAGGTTATGACTCGGCCAAGGTCACAGAGGTAGTTAGTGTCAAAAGGAGGATTCAAACCCAACTCTTCCTAGAGGACCTTTCCACCTCCCCAGGATGGGTACTTTTGCTTCTAACTTTGGTCAATGTCTCAAATAGTCCCCGCTCTAGTGCCACGGTCAGTGACTCATCTTGGAACATCAGACAAAGCTTCCTCTGGTGAGGAGAGCTGGCTTCGCTCCTGGTCCCAGTTAGGACTTGCCCCACAGAGCTTTATGAACCAGCTCCTGGGCAGCCTTTGACGAGAGAGTTCTCACTCCTTCCATAGCCTCATCTTGAGAGAGAATCTCACTCAAGAATCTGTACCTGGAAGGTTGCAGGGACTTCCAGAGTGTGTCACAAGTGTACATCTTAAAATTCTTGTCCATGAAAAACTTTTCTCATAGTCTCTGAAGCTGTCTGACCCTATAATTCCTGGTCATATTTCCTTAGACATCATCTGGTTCAATGATTCCATTTTATAGATGAAGAAAGTGAGTCACTAAGATGGCTAGTAACAGCAGAGACAAGATTCAAACCCAGGACCACATAGACAATGACTGTAAAATTATAGATCGGCCCCCTCGTTTCAGAGGGCCACATGGGGATTTCAGCCAGGGTCCTCTGATTCCACCACACTGACCCTGAGGCATTTAATAAATACTTATCAATAAAGTTTCTCTGCCTGGGATTGTGACCTTTGGACTGGAAATGAGAGGATAAATGTAGAAGAAAGGGAATCCCTCTATCTTAGGTAACGCTCTTCTCAAGCAACATTTGAACCTTTGTCTCTTGACTCCAGAGCTAGTGGGCTGACTCTCAAGCTTGGGCTCCCATATTATTTTTTCCTATTGTCCTTGGGTGAGAAAAGTGACTTTCTGTTCTTGAAGTTTGGGTCTCCAGGGTGAAGAAGGTGGGAACTGCAGGCCCAGAGTGATCCTGGATCTTCCTCCAATTGACCTGAGTCCCCTTGTACCACCAAAGATGTGTGCCATTTTCCCAGATGTGATGACAGCCTTTCTAACCCACATTCTCTCAACCTCCATGTTTCTTCTCATGTAGACTTCTCTTGAGTAGACCCTTGACCCAGTGGTTTTCCTCAGGAGCACAGGTCAGTTTTCCTTTCCCATGGCCAAGTGTTAACATGAGTCACCCACAAGAAAGAATTCCTGAGTCAGTTTATTATTTTATACCTCACTTTATAATTTTGTAATCAGCTTCTTGAATATCCTATGGGTCTCTCCAAACAGGCTTTTTTAAGGCAAAGTCCCATTTTCCAATGCACCGGACATAGTGCTGGGGAAACAAGACAATGTGACAAACATTTATTGAGGGCCTACTGTGTGCTGGGCACTATGCTAATCATTAAGTATACAAAGTAAGGCAAAAAAAATCATCCCTGCTCTCAAGGAGCTCACCATCTCATGATAGGGGAAGGAACAACTTACAAAGAACTACATACTAGTAAGATACATACACATTAAACTAAAGATTATCACAGCAAAAGGGCAGGGAGGAAAGAACTTTTAAATGGTGGACTTTTAGCTGAGACTTGGCAGAAATAAGAGTATCCAGGAGGTGGAGATGAAGAAGAGAATTCCAGGCACTGGAGACATGCCCAGAGATAGGAGATGGAGTATCCTGAAGGAGCAGTAGCCAGGAGGCCGGTGTCACTAGATCGTAGAGTCCATGCAGCAGGGCAAGGTATAAGAAGTTGAGAAAGACAGGAAGGCACTAGGTTACGAACAGCTTCAGAGGCCAGATACAACTGCCTAATGGAGATAGATTCCACTGACAGTTTGCTCAAAGAGGGCTCATTCATTCCTCAGGGCTTGTCCTGTCCTTGGGTAACTGAGAGCCAGCTGATTGCAACTGAAGGAGAGGACACTAAATTGTACTTTTGAAGGAAGGTGCCAAGGGCAATTCATGGGCAGAAATGTAAGGCATGGTTGGGAGTTCAAGAATGTGAGATGTTGGCAAACCAAGCAAGAGAAGCAAAGTATGCCCCATTTGTACTTGAGCCTGAGTCTATGAATCATGAAACATGCAATCTCTGGACAGGTGTCCTCCCCCATGCCAGTAATGCCCTCCCTCCTTGCCTCTATCTCTCCAGTTCCTTGCCCATCAATCTCACTCAGGTGCCCCTTCCCCTTGGGGAAGCCTGATCCTCTCTCCCTCTTTAGATTCTCTCTTATTTACATATCTCATAAATATATGTTATATCCTCCAGAATTTTTTGTATGTATTTATTTTGTATATTCTCACATGGTCACATTGGTACAATGGTACAATGTAGACTTTTTGAGGACAGGGATTATTTCATTTTTGTCTTTGTATATCTATCACTTAGCATGACAGACCTTAGTTTAAAAAGCCCATTGCGTGTAGGGTCAACTCCAGTTGTCCTATCCTAAGCCTTGCCACTGGACTCTGACAACCATGGAAGAGAAAGTGAGGCTGATGACAATTCACCTAAATCCAGTTCACTTGCAGATCAAGACATCACCCTCCCAAAGTCATTGGTCTTCTTTGAGAACGAAGAACCAACAATAAAAATGCCTCGCACATAGCGGTCACCTAATAAATTCGTGTGGACTTGAATTAAAGTCAGATGCGAAGCCCTAATGAAAGTGTATTCACTTATTTTCTATCTGTTTTGGGGGATAGAATGGGGTGGAATAGTGACATTTTTCCCTTGGCAAATGCAAATCATCTTGCCTTTCTGAATCTCAGTTTCTTCATCTTTAAAATGGAGATTATAATATTTGTACTGTCTCCTTCATGAGCTTGTTATGAGGGAAGTATTTTATAAACCTTTATTGCTATGAAAATTTGAACTAATAGCAGTATAAATAATAAAATTAATGTTGTTAATTCTCTTTTACTTGGAAAATTCTTAATATATGACCATGTAAGGAAATCTAAATTCATAATTAAGTCATCATATCTAATTTAATAGGAATCAGTACCAACAGAAGATTCACAATAGGCACAGAAACAGAAAGCTTGAACCAATAAATGTGGGTAATGACCGTTAAGGAGAGCCTCTCCTTCTACGTGCTCCTGGTTTAGGATGCTCCTGAGGACAGAGAAGGGAAAGGGCTCAGTTTTTGTTTTGCTTCTTTGTTTTTACATGCATTTACTTGACATATGGTTGTCCCTGTACACGTTGACACCTCTGTTAGGATGTAAGTTCCATGAAGCCAGGGACTGTTTCATTTATATCTTTGTATCTTCAATATCTAACACAACATGGGACAGCCCACAGACTCATAGGAACACAGACATAGCTGGAAGGGTTTGTAGAAGCCATATGTGACTCCCCCATTTTACAAATAAGGAAATGGGACCCAGGGAGGGGAAGTGATGACTGAGATTACACAGGAAGTTGTAAAACTGATTTGAACTGAGGTCATCAGGCTAAATCCAGCATTCTTTCCACTGTACCCTCATGGACCTCTAATAAATGCTCACTTGTTTGATTTTCTCTGTCAAGAATAAGGACCTTTGGCCTGGAAAAGTCAAGACAAACCTGGTTCTGGAAATGGATACCTTCCTCTTCATATGGGATATCATTGGGATGAATCATTGAACAATTGATTTTCCAAAACAGAACTACGTCAGCCTCCTTAAATTCCTACCCCAGTAAAGTGTGGAGGTGACTTGGGCCCTTGAAGTCTATGTGAAGGGAATATAAACACTGGTATTTTCTACCAGGCTGGTACTGCTTTAGTTGGTCAATAAGCATTTAATAAACACCAGCTATGTGCCAGGCATGGAGCTGAGTGCTGGGGATCTAGAGAAAGGCACAAGACAGTCCCTGCCCTCAAAAAGCTTACATCCTAATGGTACAGTCAAATGAAGTCCTGACACCAGAGGGGCTCTGCTGTCCAAGGACCAGAGGCTATTCATCATTATTCTGACCACAAAATGATTAGCTATTTGACCATGAGGTCAATAAATAGCCCTGAGTCCTGTGTGGCCTCTTTCTACTTCCACAAAGACAATACAGTGGGAAGATCAGAAAAAGGGGTCAGGGAGTGCTAAGATTAGCATGGTTTGTAGATCACTATAAACATTAATGAGCAGGTGCTCCAGATGTGAGATCTTTGTCCAGTGACCTACAAAGCAGCATCCAAATGCGAAAACAGAGCCCCAGAACACTGATAGCTTTGCAATCAAAATCTGAAGTCAGAAGAAGTCAGACTAAGTTAAATCAAATCAACAAGCATTTGTCCAGTTCGTTTAAGTTTGTGTGAAGTGGTGGAGGTCCTAAGAAAGGCAAAGAATTGTCCTTGTCCTCCAGTAGGGCAGGACAAGATAATGTGTTAATTAAGGAGACCACGTGACAACTGTGTACAAGTAAGTTAAACACACAGGATAAATAAACAATAAGGGGAAGGTACTTGCATTAAGGGAAACTGAGAAAGGCTTTTTATAGAAGGTAGAATTTTATCTTCAACCTGAAGGAGCTTGGGATAGCCAGGAGGCAAAAGAGAGGAGAGCGAGAATGCCAGGCATGAGGGACAGAAAGTGAAAATGAATGGGGATGGGAGGTAGAACCTTGTGTTTGAGGTACTGAAAAGTGGCAAACGTTACTGGATCATAGTACATGGTGAAATAGTGTAAGGTTAAATATATTAAGGCACGGTTGGGATGAGGAAGGACATGAAGGGTTTAAAAAGTCTAACACAGGATTTTATATTTGAACCTGGAGTCAATAGTAAACTTATTGAATGAGGTTGGAGTGTGACAGGACTGTGCTTGTGCTTTAGAAAGATCACTTTGGCAGGGGATTCTGTCCATCCTTTAGGACAGCTAAGGAGGGAGATCTACTGACAGGCTTCTGTAGTAGTCCAGGTCTGAGGTGATAAGAGCATCCTTGGAAGGGAATGGGAGAGAAGCAACAGACTAATTCACATCTGGGAAACTGCAGTGTTTCCAATGACCCCAGACTTCTCCCTGGAATCATGCCTCCAGATGTTCTCTCGGTGATGCTGTGGGGTCATGAATCTTGACTTCCCACAACCTCCAAAGAATCCACATTTCGAGGGGCCACCCACAACCAGAGAGTTCGAGAAGACTGCCATAGTTTTCCAATGAAGACTAATTTGCAAGGGAGGAAGTGTTTGATCAGAAAAGTTAATGGAATGGCCACCAGTTCCCATGAAATGTAAATGACCCAAAAGAAGGCACTCCATGTGTTGGATGACTCCTCCATGGAGAATTTATAGGAAACCATAGACAAAGATGAAAAGGCCAGGGCAGGTTACTATCTGCACTGGTCGAGGGAATGTGTACCATATCTGTTGAAGCAGATGAGTAGTGCTGATCATAACTCAAGTCTTTAAGACAAACAAAGCTCTCCATGTGTGTGTCATCTAATCTGAGTCTCACAATGACTCCATAAGGAGGTAACAAGAGGCATCGTTATTCCTACTTTACAGATGGGTAAACTGAGACTCAGAAAAATTAAGTGACTTGCTCAGGGTAACAGAGTAAATAAGAGTCAGAGGAGGGCCTAAAACCCAAGTAGTGACTACCTATTCCATGCTTTTCCTCACTTCCATAATGATGCTTTCTCAGAATTTCAGTCAGAAACATTGAAATTATACAGGATTCTGGGAATTTACATGATGAACATTTGAGTACCTAGATAGGGGCCATCAACATGGGAAAAAGGTTATTGTTCAGTCACATCCAACTCTTCATGACCCCATTTAGTGTTTTCTTAGCAAAGATACTGGAGTGGTTTGCCATTTCATTCTCTAGCTCATTTTGTAGATGAGGAAAGTGAAGCAAACAGGGTTAAGTGACTTGCCCAGGGTCGCAAAGCTAGCAAGTGTCCAAGGCCAGATTTGACCTCAAGAAGATAAGTCTTCCTGACTCCAGGCCTGGCGCTTGCTCTATTTCACCTTCTAGCTGCCTTATAGGAAAGGCAGGTGAGGGGAATTAGAGACTGTAGCTGAGGAACATGTATGCAGGATGGTGCTGGCAGTATAATTATCAGAGGGGATGGACCCAGATATTCCTGGATCCCCATTAGCAGAGCAGCCCTAGCCAAAAATGCATGAAGTATGTCCTTGTAGAAACTCTGGGACGTGTCATGAAAACTCAGTCATAGGCCCCCACTGATGACCTCTGTCCTCCAAAGCCCCTCAATACCCTCCAACATGCACAGGAGGAACCACAGAGTTAGGGCTAGACCTCAGAGGCCATCTTGTCCAAGCTCCCTGTCTTACAGATGGGGACACTGAGGCCAGGGAGGTTGAAGTAACTTGGTCAGGGTCATATGGACATGAAGCCTCAGAAAGAGAGTCTGAACCCCAGTTCTTTCACTGTAAAACCAGGGTTCTTTTTCTAGAAAATCTGTGCCTTGCAAATCTGAGATCTTCTGACTGTGTCCATGCCTGTAGGAGGGACTAAGCAAAGTAAAAGCTTGGAGAATCAGTGTTCTGGGTCTGGAGATGATGTCCTCGCCCATCTCTCTCTCTCTTCACATCTCCCTCTGCCAGGTTCACCACCACAACTCTTGCTAAGCAGCTGTGTTCATGTCTCACTCACTTGAGCTGGCCTTCACATTCCTCCTCACCACATTTCGTCTACCTTTTCCAGCCTCAAAATCACTCTCCTTCAGATGGAAAATGAGGTTGGGGGAGGGAAGGCAGTTCTATTTCTGACACTGGCTAACATCACCACCTCAGCAGCAATCTGAGACATCTCTTGGTCTTTGTCTTCAATTCAGTTGGATTCAATTAACACTTATTAAGTGCCTACAGTGTTCCAGGCAGGCCACCAAACAGCCAGGGCTGCAAAAGAGGCAAAAGACAATCTGTTCCTGCCCTCAAGGAGCTTATAATCTAATGGAAGTTGACAAACAAATAAAGGTATTCAAAATCAGTTCTATCTCACTCTACACTTACGCAAAATATCCTCTGATTTATTCTTTCCCATTGTTTAAAAGTCAGATTATTCTGGAATATACAATTATATCTATTTGTATATATAATATATAATAATATATTACATAATATGTAATAATATATTATTATACAATGATATATAAGATATAATTTATATGTAATAATATTATGTATAATATAATAATAACTGCTGCTATTTTTAGGGTTTTCATGTCTGTTTTTGCCTCAGTCTACCCGTGGGAGCTTGGTGCTACTAGTAATAAAAGCCTCACTTTCCAGATGAGGAAAATGAGGCTTAGAATCATTGAGTGATTGGTCAATGGTCCTACAACATCGAAGGGGGCTTTTAATGAAATCTTCTTGCCTCTAGATCTACCAATATTCTTTATTATCCCATTCTGTCTGTCTGATGCTATTTAGCCTCCTTTGTACTATTTTTTATGTCTCCATTTTCCTAGGAGTTCTTTATAGTTTTGAGTTCACTGGAGAGCCCTCTATGAGGATACATCACTCCTTTTAGACATCTCACTTTTTTATTCTTCATTGGGATCCTTGGGAATAGAACTGTCAGGATATTTAGAAAGTTTCCTCTTCAGCCTTCTTCCCTTTCAGAGTCTCAAGCCATGAAACAATATCTGTCATTGCTTTAAAATGTTTTTAAATCTTTTTTTTTTCCAAAAGTCTGTCTCTGATGGACCAACATCCCCCACCCCTGCCTAGTTAGCCACAAACTCCAAAATGTCACCATTCCAAACCATTGAGTCAGTCTGCCAGGACATGTATTTTGAAACACTTGTTAAGGTGTACAGTGAGCTGAGCACACAGCTTCAGAGAAAGAAGTGATGGGCTTGATACATTTTTGAGATTGCATAGCTCAGTCATTGATCCCAAATGTTCACTGACAAAACCCATCTCTCTGGGAGTGCTCCATGGCTGTGATACGTGAAGTACTTCATTATCTGAAGAATCAGACCTCATGAGCTCATGAAGGACTTCGGAAGCCATCCATAAATGCACTCATTTTACAGATGAGAAAACTGAGGTCCCAGGCAAAGGTCATGCACATGATCATACATCTAGGACTGGCGGTAATCATCTAGTCTTTTGACTTGACCTTACCTCTCTGTTTACGCTTTTTTACGCCACACTTTTTTACCTTCCCAGGAAGAAAGCCTCTGTAGCCCCTCTGGGTAACTTTCCAAGAAAAATAGTAGCTTGCTATCAAGGGAAGACCTTTGGGACCGGTCAGTATCACAATATCTCTCTTTAGACCTGATTACCTATGAATTGTTGGGGGTAATACTTTAGAGGGAAGCAGGTGAATCAATAGAGGAGTTGTTCTCTGGTTTAACTCACTCTAACCACCATATCTTCTACTAAACCCAAAGGAATTAAATCTGTCAAGAAAGACTGCAGACTAGAGGTCCTTATCCACAGACACACATGAAATGACAAGTCAAGTACTCAGAGCACAGTTTGTTCCATCTCTCCTCAGGGTTCTAGATATAGCCTTGAAGGGTTAAAGGTACCTTTCTTGTGGTGTAGCTCATAAGCCCCCATCAGTAGGCTCCTCCCCTCAATTATTGATTGATTGATATAAATTAGCCAAACAGCTTTCAGAAACTGAAATTTACTCTGGTGGTGTAATTTGCACAAAATATACTTCCAGAAGTCTGTGATACTAATTTCCCCCAGCATAGAATCCAGGAGAAAACAGACAAGTTTAAAGAGTACATGTGGCAGAGGAGAAACAAGCTCCTGGTTGCTAGAAGTCTTTTCCTCTACTTAGTGGGATATTCATGAAATTGCCCCTAAAGCTCCTTATAGAGCTTTGAATCTCCTCATTGTATCCAGCTGATTCCAAGCTCCTACTGCAGACATTACCAGATGCTGCTGTTCCACTGCTAAGACGCCAATGTAAAATTCCAAATCTTCTAACCAAGGGCACAGGGTGGGAAGAAGGCTTTGACTGAGGCCAAATAATTCTCCTCCTTCCCTCCACCTCCCCAACCTCCAAGTGCTTCTTTGTCAAACGGTTGGCTGGAATGCTTTCTTCTAAATTACCACTTGCTCCAAATCTCCTAGGTTCTGAACTAACTCCTAGTTTGATCCACGCCAAGGGTATGACCAAGTCCATCAACTAATCAGAACCAATCAGAATGACCCTATTAGGGTCATTCCAGTTTATTCAATGACTTTTCAGGAGATTTTCATACCTAAAGTCTAAATTGATTATTTGAGATGTGTTCTTATGTGGCAGATAATCAGGGCATCAAATCTAATCACTTGCTTTAAGTGGGATGAGATAATTGATCAGCCAACTCAAAGACCCTTCCTTTCCTAAAGGACAATAGGCTTTCTCACTTGAATGAAATGAAGAAATGAACACATATAAGAACTTTCCAAGTGTCCTACAGGGCAGTGTCAAGTGCTAGGAATATAAATACAAGAGAATTACAGTATTCTAATAGTGGAAGACAAGTATCCAGGAGCAGGAACCAAGGAAGGGTGTTTTGGTCTGGCGAGTCACAGGGTTGGTGAGTGTAGCCAGAGGACAATCAGTTGGCATGCCCTTGCCAAGAGTAATGGTGGTGTGGATTTAATTATATTTAAAGTCAGAGGTAGAAGGCAGAATATATCAAGAAGGTGACTTGAGTGATGCATGGTGGGTATTTGGAGCTGGCTAGATACAGGAGACTGAATTTGCTCACACATGCATACCAATGAAAATAGCATGACTCCAGAGCAGGAATTTCAAAATTGTGCCTTAGCTTTTTTAGGGGGAAGGTACAGAATCAGGGTGGTATATCCAGGGTGATGCATGAAAGGAAAAACTTTTTTTTAATTCTTCTTAGAAAAAACAACGTTTTTGTGAACCTTTGGTGAGCTTTAGAGAAAGAAAATGAGTGGCCCAGGTATGCAGGAGTTAAACAGATAGTTGGGATAGCTGCTTGGAGGTGGAGACACTATCAAGATGATGATGCCAGCATGTCAAACCCTCACGTGCTCTCTCCTCAGCTAGGAAGACAAGAAGCCTCTGAACAAAGCCTGTTCCAGCCTGTGAGCATGAAACATGATGCTGCTTCCTTCCCTGCCCCTGCTCTGCCTCCACTTGCCTTAATATAGACTCTGACTTGAGAGCAGATTTCTTTTACTGACCAAATCCTTGTTCCTGACCTCTGTGTTTCTGACTCCAACCTGGTGACTCGACCCTGACTCCTCGATTCCTGGGACCATAAGATTTTAGATTGAGAGCTAGAAGATCAGGAACCGTCAAATCTACCCCTTCATTTTACCAAAGTGGAAACTAAGAGACTTTCTTCAGGTCACAAAGATAGCAAAGGATTTAAACTAGGGTTGTCACCTGAACCAGGGCCCTCTGACTACAAACCAGATACCCCAGGCCAACTTCTGTTTCTTTGACATTTTGGATTGGTGTTTTTGACCTTGCCCTCTATTAACCCGTTGACTTTGGAAAGCTTACATTGAGAATGTTTTATGTACATCTCGCACAATGAATCCAGATGTAAATGACCTTTACTAAAACCAAGATTGAAGAAAATATGATTCTCCTTAGAATACGTAGTTTTCTGTAACTCCCTCCTCACAGCAGAGAGGAACAATGAGTTATATATTATCAGATGACATCATTGTATGGAAAGATGGTTTTTCCTGATTTTTTTTTTGATTATTATTATTACAAGAAAGGAGTCAATTTGGAGAGTGCCTGAGAGAGGGGGTGTTTCCAGAAATGACTAAAATATAACAAAATGTATCCAAAAATTTATTTTTAAACAAATGTGATGACTATTATAAAAGTTTTCACAGATACTTGGTGACCTTTAAATATGATCCTACAATCTAGGTAAGGACAGTTCTACTGACACTATTCTATCCTTTCTCTTCCTTCTTCTTCTCCCATCTCTTGTCTTTCACCAATTTATGGATCCTTTTTAGTTTCATTTCTATGAAAGCTAGAAAAATCACTCTGTTTTCTCTGCTGTCTCCTCACTACAAACTCCCTTTTTCTTTTAAAAATCTTATTAATTTTTACCTAGTTTGAGAGTCAGTGATACTTAAACAATTGACCTGGTTTCCAACTAAATAGACATTTGGGGAAAAATTATGAATCAGGAAAAAAACAATGAATATAATGCATAGCCCACAACCAATTAGCAAATATTCATTGCCTTTTCAACCCTCAGTAGAAGGTAGGCTCCTGGAAATATCTGGCACATAGTAGGTGTTTAATAAAGGCTAGTTCGGGCTTTGTAGATGCAGCTAGATGGAGTGGTGGATAGAGTGCCAGACATGTGAGTTAGAAAGACCTGTATTTGAATCTTACCTTGGACATTTACTAGCCCTCTGATCCTCAGTAAATCACTTAACCTCTCTCAGGCTCAGGTTCCTTATATACAAAATGGGGATAACCATAGCACTTACCTCAAGTCGTTAGCGGGATGATGAATTCAAACGAGATACTATATGTAAAGCCCATGGTCTATGTAAATGTTAGCTATTAGCTGTTCCCTGTTTTTTAGTGTTTTGCCCATAGTAGGAGTTTAATGAAAATTTATTGAATTGAATTGCATTTCAGGCAATTCAATCGATGTTTTTGAGCTGAAAGGTAGGAAACAGAAGAGTATTTGATACCTCCACTATTTATCTTTCTCTGGCTCAATAAATAGAAACCTGGACACCAATCCTAGGGGAAGGAGGATTGGTAGACTTCCCAGTAAGAATCCAGGGGTTTAGAAGGCCCAGAGGAAATGAGAGGGAAGTCACTAGGCCTCTAAGCAAACAAAATTAAATAAATATTCAGTCTTAAAATCACCTCACACATAAATGTGTCAGCAAAAAGGAGATTGGGAGCTATGTAGACCATGGTTCTGGTCCAGTCTCAGCCAACAATTTTTGGGCAAACCTTTGGGACTCCATCTCTTCATCTATTAAAGGATCATAAGAACACCTGCCTGATTTACTTCAAAGCATTGTTTTGTAAGAATGCAATGAGATCATGGATGGGAAAAGGGAGGGGGGACATTGGTAGAGCATTGAGTGCCACAAGAATGTGCAGTGTTGCTATTTTCATTGCTATGAACAATTTACTCGGGCTCTTACTCATCACCCAACACTGATAGGGAACTTCCCTTCCTATGGCATCTTAGTTTCATTTGCTTTGTTGTTTTCATTTCTTGGCCAATGCCAAACCCATAAGAAAAGTTTCTGGGAATTGAACAGAGAGACCTGTCTTTTTTCTCTTGACTCCTGTGACTCTCTGGGGCCACGTGACTCTTGGAAGAATAGAAAAAGCAACAAGAAGGTAGGAAGTAAAACTTCCAGCTCAGCTTTATAGGCTTCTGGAGGACTTGTAGAATGCAAGGAGAGCCTTGAACTGGGAGCTGGGGTTTCTAGGTTCTCAGCTAAGATACTTGTTGGACCCACCACGCACAAAACTGAACTGATCATCTTTCCCCTTACACCCAGCCATCCCCCAAACTTGACTGTTTCTGTTGAAATCCTCTCTGTCACCCTGGCTCAAAACTTCTCCTTTAACTCTATAGCTTTTGAGTCAGAGGACCTGGGTTCAAATCTTGACTGTGATCTTTATTACTTGCATGATCATGAACAAATCACTTCACCGGTTTTCTCTGTTTTCTCATCTGCAAAATAAGGGGATTGGGATTTGCCAGCCTATGAAGTCCATTCCAACTTTCCAACTGTGATCTGATGATTTTGTAATCAGTTGCCAAATCTTGTCACTTGTTCCTTCATTATGTCTCTTACACACATCACTTTCTCTCTACTGCCCTCTTTCCATCACTCTCATTTATTCCATTATAGCAACCTACTTAATCTCCCTGCTTCCAGTTACTTCTCTCCAATCTGAATTTTTTTCCCTAAGTCTGACTATTCAGACTGCCTCTTTCTTTTCCAAAAAAGACTTTCTTGTTCCTCATGGCCTCTGGAATAAATGTTCCAATATTTGAGGACCCCTTTAGGCAGTGAGGTGGCACAGTGGATAGAGAAAACCTGAGTTCAAATCCTGCCTCAGACACTTACTACCTGGGGGAACCTGAGATAGTCACATCTCTCAGCACCAAAATCCTCATGTGTAAAATAGGATACAGTGACTATACTCTGACCTCCGTCTCAGGGCTCTAGTGATAACCCTGTGGGGCTTGGGATACTTTTGGGTACACTCTCCTCCAATTCTAGGGGCTCAAGGCCCCTTCAGTGGCATTCCCAGCATCAACAAGCACCCTAGGTCCATTTTTGTACAAAGAACTATTTACTTCAAAGACATAGCAAGGACAACAATATGAACATTTCCCTTAAACGCCAGGGCACACTGCCGCTACATCACTCTGACCTTTGAATGGGCTCAGATTTAGCACAATTTCTAGATAGCATTAGTTACACCAAGCTTATATCCAAATCCTGCCTGATGACTCTGGTGAAATCTTTTTTGCACTTGGCTTGCAAACTCCTGGACGCCAAGACCCCTTTCCAAACTCACAGGGTCAGAGAACCAAGATTAATGTTCTTCACCTAAAATGACAGAGTCAAAAGACTGAGGAGACCCTTTTTCATGGAACGCATGTCAGCCTTGGAGGAAGAGGGCACTGGTTCTCTCTCACCGCTCTTAGCAAAACCAAGAGAAAAGACCCAATGGTAGAGAGATTGCCAAGGAGATTGCAAAGGCTGTGGTTGACTTGTGTCTTTTGAAGTGCCCCTCCCTCCAGTTTTAGTTAGTCAGCCAATTAAATGTCTTTTCCTAAGCACATGCTTAGCAAACAGAATGTCTACCCACACTCCAATGTTTCTTGAAGGCTCTTCTATTTCACACTTCTCCCAAAAGCAGGCTCCCCAGTCTCTTCCATGAGGGTAAGAGCCTTAAAGATGCTCTGTGTGTGTCCCAGTCCCCCATTACAACAGTTAATAATAGCACCCACTGTACAGAATTGTGAGAATCAAATGAGCTAATGCAAAAAGGGCTCTGTAAACCTTAAGGGTTCTACCAACATTGGCTATGGTCATCATTGTCATTATTATTGGCCAGGATCACAAGGCTAGGAAGGGTCAAGGTGGGATTTGAACTCAGGTCTTCATGACCCAAAGTCCAGTGCCCTCTCTATTAGATTCTGAATGCCCCTCCAGGGTGACATCTCCCTGGTCTTAAAAAGTTATGGAATAAAGAATAAAGGAGGAATAAATCTCTTGACATGCATCATTTATCAAACAAACAAGAGGCAAGAAATAGTCAATTTGGCAGCTTCCCATCACCAATGGCATTCTTTACATAAACTCTTTGGGGAGTAAAATCAAATTCCTTATAAATATTCAGAAAGTAATGGGAAGTGAGAAATACATAATTCCACCCAACTCATCCCATGGAGCACAGAGAACTTTGGATAGAGCCCTCCCACTAGTTATGGGTTTCATAAAATTTCCAGTGGCCATTAAACAGCGTGGAGAACTTTACTAGCTTACAATTGCATTAGACCCCACATATGCAAGGGTACCAAGCAGAACAAGAAGGCTTAAATTAATTAGTGTATTGACTAAAGCAGAGTACCCTAATCCACAGCCATTGTGCTTCGTGATCCAGTTTCCCTAATTGGATCTCCTGCCCTTCTCATACCCCAGGGGCATCTCCTTGGCCCTCTTCTCTTCCCTCTCCACCTTCACTCCCTTGGTGATACCATTCACCCCCTTAGCTTCATCTATCACATGTGTAAATGCTCCCAAATCTCTGCTTCCAGATCCAACTTTTTGTCTGAGCTCAAATGAAAGACAATGGAACAAGTATTTATTAAGTGCCTGCTATGTGCTAGGCAAATATTCACAACAACCCTGGAAGGTAGGTACTATCATTAACCCATTTTGCAACTGAGGAAACTGAGGGAAACCAGGGTTAAGTGACTTGCCCAGGGCCACCCACCTAGTAAGTATCTGAGACTGGATTTGAACTGGAGTCAGTTCTCTATCGGTTGCACCTTCCAACTGCCTCAGTGAGGTTGTTGGCTATCTTTACGTCTTTTAAGGGCCATCACCTGGAAGGGGGATCACACTGGGTCTATTTGACCCCAGTGAGCAGAATTTCGAGCAAGGGACAGGTACAACAAAGAGACAGGTTTGTTGTTGTCAGGAAAATCTTCCTAATGATCACAGGTCTCCCAAAGTAGAATATGGGCTCCATTCAGATGCCAGGGATTTCCCTGATGAGAAGCCTTCCATCAAAGGCTGGATGAGCCCCTGGCTCTGGTAGAGAGGAAATTCTTAATCAAGTATGAGTTGAGCTAAATGATATAAAATTCTGTGATGCTGTGATACTTCTAATATCAAAGCAGACATACCTACTTGAATGTCTTGAAGCATGTTCTTCTTTCTGGCTTTGTTATTCATGTCCATGAAAAGATCATTTACCCATTCTTCCCTTTTGGAAGGTTTTCCTTATGTGGTCCCTAGGAGAACCATCACTGAACCATGGAAGCGAGGGGAGTAATTAGATCACCACCCCAGCATTTGAAGGTGAAGTTTAGCTAGGCAATTTAAGGAAAACAGAAGATGGTTGTTATTGATGATGAATGGAAGATGGATGGCATTGGATTAACAAGAGGTGATGAGCTAAGTCTTTGGCACAGGGAAGGGGGAGGCCATGGCTGGGTACATAGCTTGGGAAATCTTCCATCTTAATGAGGTTAGTGCCTGCCCTGTTGGGAAGACAGGGGAAGTTGGAGGTGGTCATGTGCTTGTTTCCTTTTCCCAAAGGCATCTTATGAATTGGAACTGTGCTTCCCACCTGCCCCTCAGTGGGGAGGAAGGAGAAATTTGAAGGAAGCATGAATCCATGATGACACCAATTCTGATACAACACAGCTCATTGTGAAAATGGTCTGAGACTTTGTGCCAATACTTGGAGACTGTATTTGAAAGCCCCAGCTAGTATGCCTCAACGTTATCTCTGATTCTTTTCTCTACCTTACCTCAGTTACTAGGTCCTGTCCATTCCTCCTCTTCAACATCCATCCTCTCCTCTAGCTTTTCTTTACCACCCTATAGTAATAACAACTCTTAGGGTTCCTTAAAACTTGCTGAGTGCTTTGGTACCATTGTGCCCTCTTTACAGATGAGGATACTGAAGTTCAGAGATATTAAGTGATTTGTCCTGGGTCATATAACTAGTGTCTGAAGAAGGATTTGAACCCAAGTCTTCCTGACTCTATCCATTATGGCATACTGCTTATATCTTAGTCCATATCCTCACCACTGCAAACCTAGTCCATAGAGTCCCAAGGAGTCTTCTCTTCTTTCCAATCATTCTTCACTCCAATCTATCTTTCCTATTACTGCCAAAAGAGCTCTCTTCCTTCATACATTTAGACATGTTATTCCTCCTTTCCAAAACCTCCCATGGCTCCCTATTACCTGCTCCTTTGTGGGGCATTAAGGTCTCTATGATCCTCCAAGATCTTCTACACTCAGTTCAATTGAACAAACATTTATTAAGCATCTGTGTGTATGTGTTCGCGCATGCGCGCAGGAGGCACTCTGCTTGGTGCTAGGTATATACAGACAAAAATGAAGCCATCCTCATCCTCAAGAGCTTACACTACTTGGGGGAGGGGAGCAAGGGGGAAGAGGCAGAGGCAGATGCAACATGTACATGGATAAATAGATACAAAATATATACAGTCATTTCAGAGGGTGGACCTAATAAGTTGAATAATCTGCCAACTCCCTTTCCTGTGAGCTTCTTGAAGGCAGGAACTGTCTTGTTTGCTTGTGGTTAATGATAATAACAACTACTATTTACATAGCACTCACTATGGGCTAGGTTATTTATTATTATTATTTTATTTGGTCCTTACAACAACCCTAGGAGGTAGACACTATTATTATCCCCATTTTACAGATAAGGAAACCGAGGCAGACTCTTTAAGTGCACTGCCCAGGCTCACATAGTAAGTGTAGGAGGCTGGATTTGAACTTGAGTCTTCCTGACTCTAACCCTAATTTCCACTATGGCCATGAAGCAATTATCCCTAGTAATTAGTGCAGTGCCTGGCACACAATTGGTGCTTAATAAATGCTCTATCTGAACTATACTTTCTACTCCCCAAACATGCCCTGAGCTCTCCCAGCTCTGTGGGTCTTTTCTCATGTGATTCTCTGAGTGTACAATGTTCTATTTTTCCCTCCTGGCCTGCTTAATTCCTGTGGATCCTTGAATGATGAACACAGATGTCACTTCATGCAGGAAGCCTTCCCGGATTCCACTAAAACTCTATTTCCCCCTTGGGTCTCACATAGCTCTCTGTGACACACCTCTCTCATTCAGGTCACCTCTCACGTATGATCCTGATGGTGATTTTCTGATGCCCTTGCTCAGCTCTAAAGTCCTCATTTTATATACACTTGGTATGTATCCTTTCCATCTCCTCAGTACCTAGCACAGTGTGCTTAGCAGGACCAATGCTGGTTGAATTGATTGGAATTAAATAGTAGTGTTTGGGGACACAATGCTGCATTCATACATGTGTGTATATATGTACATATACATGCATACTTAAACATACATACATAGACCCAAACACAGACATAGACACAGATATGCGTGGGGCTGTTGTTGTTAGCCATTTCAGTTGTAGCCAAATCTTTGTGACCCCATTTAGGTCAACAACTCAGGTGCCAAATCAGTCTTCCTGAAGCACAGGTGTGATGATGCCACTCCCCTACTCAATGACCTCCATAGGCTCCCTGTGACCTTGAGGATCAAACATGAAGTCTTCGTTTAACTTTGAAAGCCTTCTCCCACCTTTCCTCTCATACTTTACTCCCTCCAAGCACTCCAGGATCCAGCTCCCAGGGTTCCCTTGTCTGTCCTCCAACAGATGTTCATCCCTGACATGCCTTTGTCTCTCCTGCCTGGAACACTCTGTTCTTCACTTCCATAGCATCCCTGGTTTCCTTCCAGATTCAGTCCCAATCCTATCTTCTTCAGGAGGTCTTTCTTGGTTTCTACTCTCCCTTCAGTGGATTCCCTCTGAGATTACCTCTCATTTACCCTGTGTAGATCTTGTGCTTATAGAATTATTCACATTTGTTACCTCCATTAAAATGAAAGGAGTCCCTTGAAGAGAGGGTCTGGCTTTGCCTTTCTTTGTATCCCCAGGCACATAATGTGTTCAATAAATGCTTGTTAACTGGCTCATTAGACATTTAACAATTGTCTAATGAATAAAAAGAATAACAAAGCTGCTTAAAGTACAACTGAAAAAGAAACTTGTTGGAGGAAAAATTCATGCCCAGTTGAGGTCTTTAGGTGCTATGTTCTGTGGGAAGAGGGTTAGACAAGGATTCAAAGAGCCTGAATTTGAGTGTCTGATGGGCAACTCGGTACCTCATAATCACAGTCAAATCATGTCACTGGGTCTCAGTATCCTCATCTGTGAAAGGAGGGGGTTGTACCAGTTCTATATCTGTGATTCTAGGCACTTGTGTAGATAATGTGTAAGGTTGCTCTAACTCTATGATCTATGAGCCTCTGAGTCTAGATCTCCTTGAGGGAAATGACAAGGTTAGCCTTTAATCATGAGAAGAAGGGATTGATAATCATGGCAGATGATGTGGCTAAGTGCTGGAGACCAAAAGCTAGGGAAGTCTGAGAAACATCTAAAGATGCCTGGGGATGACACAAAAATCAGGTCCTATGGCAAAGACCACTGGAGAAACACAGGAGTCCTGAAATCAAACACTGGATTATGAACAATGCATCCACCTCCAAAGGTAGATAAAAGGTAGTCAAAAGCTGTCTAGCCCAAGGAGGACAGAATGCCTCCCCACCCATGGTTCTTCAGCAGCTGTTTCCCCATTGAGTCCCTCAAAAGAACTGCACTCATCATCCAGAATGGCTTTGCCTTGTTTTCCTGGAGGCCATATCATTGTAGTATATGATGGCTGGACACCATCCAAGCCCCTTTTCCTGAAGGTGGACGTGTTGTGCCTTTCATTTTCATAGACCAAATGGCTTCTCAACAATTCATTATCTGTGTGATGCAGAAAGGAAGACATGAAGTATTATTATAAATCTCTTTCTTCTAGGATCAAGGAAAAAACTAAATAAAGCCAATTAAAAAATAATAACTAAGCTATTTCTATTCAAAATACCTCCGTCCTGAGGTTATACTCAGTTCTGATTTCAATTTTCTCTTGGAATTGAGCTGGTTTCCCCATACCATAAAGCTGAGCATCTCTGCAGATGCTGGCATACTTGAAAAATGGGAAGCAAAACCCAGGGCAATGAATATTCCCGGTTGGGGGATGTGTCTAGGTCACCACCAGGGTAGTCCAGCTGTGGGTAGATTCTTAAAGGGGGAAGGATGAGTCCTGCTCCCTTCTTGCGCTATGGTTCCCATGATCACCCTGGAGGAGATTATTTGCATAGTACCTCAGAAGCACAATGTAGAGGCATGATGGGCACTTTTAGGAGAAAAGGCATATCACATTCTCATTTCTTAACCACCCTTATTTACTCTTAAATAGGAAAGGCATATTTGGGAAAGCTATTCTAATTTTTTTTAAAGACAGACAGAAAAGTTATTAATGAGAGGAGGGGAGAATTCAGTACCCTACTGCACATCGAAATCCTCCTGTTTCAACCCAATGGCTTCTGGGAAGGAAGGGCCCCAGAGGCATGGGGGCCAGACTCTAGGCAAAGTCATCCTAAGCAAGGAATGCTAGGAAATCAAACTCATCACTGGCTAGATTTCACAAGAATCTATTTCTGGAATGTAGTTCATTCACATGTCTGGGGTTTATTTTTCCCCCAGGAGTTATTTTAATGCTGGATGTGATTTTTTGGGTTACTTTAAAGCAGAAGGGTGAGATCCTAGGTGTGGTGGTTAGGAGTCTGTCTTCAGAAACATATTTCTAACAATTCCCTTAAACAAGGTGCCCTGTATCCTCCATTCCAGCCAGACAGTTGGAATGGTGGAAGATGTGGCATCCTCCTTAGGTATATCTTGGACCCTCATTCCAGATCACTGGGGACCATCAGCTGGCCTCCTCTCCCCCACCTGCCCCCTTCCTCTTTTTCACCTCTATAAAATCACCTCAGGATTGGAGCCTTCACACACCTAATAAATGCTATCAGAGATGAAGAAAATAACACAACTTCTGCTGGATTTTCCTTTCTTTTTTAAATGAAAATTTTTTTAACTAAAATTTTTTAATTAAATTTTTTTGAACTAAATTTTCTTTTTTATCATGAACTTCACAATCATCAACAAATACAGAAACATTGATAGGCCTTAGTTCTCCCAAAGTGCCAGAATAGAAGTGGTTCTTCAATTACCAGAGATCTCATTTGTTTCTAACATATAACTCAGAATCTGAATCCTGCCTTCTTTACTTGCCAGTTTTATTGCATGTTATTCCCACACACTACAATCCAGGCAAACTGGCCTCGGAGCTATACCCCATACCTGCTGTCCAGAGAGGGCTTTTCCAGGCCCTCACAGCTATATTGCATATGAAAATGTCAGGGAAAGGGGGAGGAGCCGAGAGGAGGCTGAAGGTTGATGAAGATAATTGCTTCCTTCAAGTCCCTTTCTAACCGTAACTGTTCACTGATGCACTGGAGTACATTTCTCCAGGATAAGTATTGTCACCTTACCCAACAGTGACTGGCAGCTCAGTGTCTAAAGTGTTGGAAATAGAGTCAGGGAGACCTGAGTTCAAATCCAGCCTCAAACACTTACTAGTGGTGGGACCCTGGACAAGTTACTTAATCTCTCTCAGACTCTTATTTTCATCAGTAAAATTAACACCTACTTCCCCAGGTTGTTGTGAGAATCAAATGAGGTTATATTTGTAAAGGGCTTTGCAAACTTTAAATAGCTATATACATACTATTATAGGTATTATTAGGCACTTAATAAATCCTTGAAGAATATAAAAAACTGACTGAATGAATGAGTAAGCTTAATAATGTTAAGTCACACTCAGTAGAGTTTGGATTTTTTTTTCTTCCATTTGGGAAAGTGAGGGTGGAAATTCTAGTGTCCCACCCAAATCAAACATAACAGAATTTAAAATAAAACCAACGGGGACAAAACTGAGAGCAGGGGACCTTGGAGTTCATTCTTCCTTAAATGTTAATAAAGAGGATTAATGTTCTCCATGGCTGTAGGCCCTCATTTCCCCTTCAAGCTGTTTTCTTTGTTTGAAGCAAAGCTGCCAAAACCAGATGCCAGAATCTTGGCAGTAGGAGAGGCCTTGGACCGACTTCATGCAGATGCCTTCAGAGAGGAGCAGGGCTGTCTTCACTGCCCAGTTCTCATAAATGGCCAGGCGCTGAGGGAGAAATCTTCACTTTCAGACACTTGGTGTCATTGGTAAAAAAAAAAAAAAAAATGCCCTCAGCCTCCTTGAGGCAGACATTGGCACCAACTTAAGATTCCAGTGTGAGTGTTTACGATCTCAGAGAGGAAAAGGAATCTTTTGGCAGAGTGTACTGAGGATTGGAAAAGAGAATGACACCGAACCAGGGAAGGACCTGAGAACAGAGCAGGGTTTATAGGCAGGGATAATCTGAGGCCAGAAGGTTGCAGGGTGAAGGTGAGGCACTTACGCCCTCAGCATCTGCCAGGTACAGCCAACCTGCTTTTGGCTGCTCCCTTTCCGGGAATTCAGTGATTCAACATTTATTAGGCACCAACTGTGTGCCAAGCACAGATCTAGGCACTGTAGGGTGGGGGTGAGGGGACAGCTGATAACCTATACAAGGACAAGCAATACAAAGGAATTTGGGAGGTAAAATTAACTGTCTGAGACAAACACTAACAATCTGAGAGATCAGAAGAGAACTCGTGAGGTGGGTTGTACATAAGCAGAGGCTTAAAGCAAACTAGTGATTCCAAGAGGTGGAGATGAGGAATTGTGCTGTTGTGTTTGTCCTTCATGCTCAAAGAAGACCATGACATCAAGAGGATGACATGACCTGCAGTTGACTTTGATTTTAGTGAGAGAGGGTGTGCAAGGTCACCAGCCTCACTTGCTCCTCCTGAGCCATCTGGGTCCAGTGGCCTGATATTCATCAAGATGGCTAGGAATGGCCCAGGGTGCGATGTGAGGAGTTGAGGAATAACAATAATTACAGCCACAATAGCTATAGTACTTACTCGATTCCAATCACTGAGGTTTTTCCAGTTATTTTGTTTCTCACCGCCACCCTGGCAGGTAGGTATGTTATTATCCTTATTTTACTGGTGAGGAGACTGAATCTCCTAGAGATTTGACTTGCCTAAGGTCACACAGCTTCCCAGGAAATGTTTTTGATTCTCAGTTCTGTCCACCCTCCCATACTGAAGGTGAGGAGGTGGAAGTGGATGATCTCCAGAATGCTAGATGGTGAGCTGGACTTAAGAGTCTGAAAGAAGTGAGTTCAAATTCTGTCTTGGACACTTATTAGCTCTATGACCCAAGGCAAGTCACTTAACCTTTCTCAGCCTCTTTTTTTTCTTTCTTTTTAAAATAACATTTCATTTTCCCCAATTACATGTAAAAACAATTTTAACACTTTTTTTTTAAATTTTGAGTTCCAAATTTGCTCTTCCCCCTCCTTGCCTGGGGCATTAAACAATCTGATATAGGTTATACATGTGCAATCATGTAAAACATTTCCATATTACTCATTTTGTGCAAGAAAACTCAAAAAAGAGAGAGAGAAGGAAGAAAAGAAAGAAGGAAAGAAGGAAGAAAAGAAAGAAGGAAAGAAGGAAGGAGGGAGGGAAGGAAGGAAGGAAGGAAGGAGGGAAGGAAGGAAAGAAGGAAGGAAGGAAGGAAGGAAGGAAGGAAGGAAGGAAGGAAGGAAGGAAAGAAAAACAAAATTCTTCAGTCTGTATTCAGAGGCTATCGATTCTTTCCCTGGAGGCAGACAGTGTTTTTCCTCATTAGTCCTTTAGGATTTTTTTGGATCATTGTACTGCTGATAATAACTAAGTCATCCCCAGTTCTTCATCATACAATGTTGCTGTTACCGTGTACAATGTTCTCCTGGTTCTGCTGACTTCACTTTGCATCAGTTCATGTAAGTCTTTCCAAGTGATTCTAAAATCATTCTGCTCATTATTTCTTATGACACAATAATACCACAACTTGCTCAGCCCCTCTTTAATTGCTGCTATCTCTTCTCCTCCTCCTCTTTCTCCTCCTTCTTCTTCCTCTTCTTCTATACATCCTCCTCCTCCTTTTCCGTCTGACTCTATCCACATGAAGAGTCATACCCTTACATTTGGGTGCTGTTCAAAGGAATATAATTAATGATCACTTATACTTTGCAATGTATCTTGGGACTTGGGAGCTAGATTTTTTCTTCCCTATTTATTTATTTCATTATTATTTTCTTTAAACCTAGGACAATTAACTCTTTCACCTCGCCTACTTTCATTTATGATTTCTTGAATTATACCTCTGAAAAAACAGACATTGAAAAAGCCCATTGTAATTCAAATGGAGATATTTGGCTATGTCTTTTAACCCAAATCACTCTGACTTTCACTGATTGACCAATAATAGGTCCCAATTCAAGCCTCACTGGCTTATTGTTTGGGTTTTGATGTCTCAGAGTGAGTGCAAATAGCAATAATTTTCTGTTCTGTACAGAAACTCTGAGGGCCTTCCCCTCCCAGATTGATTCTTTTAGGAAAATAAACTAGGCCATCTTTTGTCTCAATTCTAACCTAGCCTTTAATCACTGAAAGGGCGTTTCTTCAGACAAAATGAGATCTGAGAAAGACCTTAGGATTGCTTAAAAAGGTCAAGGTCACCCACTGCATCTTGGTTCATCTCCAGTTGTCCTGACCTATGTCTTGTCACTGGACTGTGATGACTGGAGGAGACAGTGAGGTTAATGACTTAGCACAACCCTGCCTCACTTAAATCCAATTCACTTGCAAGTCAAGACATCGCCCTCCTCATGTCATTGATCTTCTTCAAGGATGCAGGACAAATAACAACATTTGATGGGTATCTCCTTGATTTTCAGTTCTTTGACACCCCAAAAAGAGCTGCTATAAATATTTTTGTACAAATAAGTCCTTTCCTTTTTTTTTCTTTTTTGTTAATCTCTTTGGGATACAAACCTAGCAGAGGTATTGCTGGATCAAAAAGTATGCACAGTTTTGTAGCCTTTTGGGCATAGCTTAAAATTGCTCTGCAGAATGGTTGGATCAGTCCACAACTCCACCAACAGTGCATCAGTATCCCAGTTTTTCCATCTCCCCTCCAACATCCAACATTTTCATTTTTTGTCATATTAGCCAATCTAATAGGTGTGAGGGGGTTACTCAGAGCTATTTTAATTTGCATTTCTCTAATCAATAGTGGTTTAGAGCATTTATTCATATAACTATAGATAACTTTGATTTCTTTGTCTGAAAACTGTCTGTCCATGTCCTTTGATCATTTATCAATTGGGGAATGACTTGTATTCTTATAAACTTGACTCAGGCTTTTATCAGAGAAATTTGCTATAAAAATGTTTCCCAAGTTTTCTGCTTTCCTTCTAATTTTGCCTACATTGGTTTTGTTTGTGCATAACCTTGTAATTTAATGTAACTAAAACTGTCTATTTTACATCTCATAATGCTTGCTGTCTTTTGTTTGGTCACAAACTCTTCCCTTCTCCTTAGATCTGAAAATTAAACAATTCCATGATCCCATAATTTGATACTCTTTTTCCCTCCTATTGCTGTTAAATCCTTACTTGTTACATATGCCCTGCAATATAAGGATATTGGGAAAAGAACCAGGTCTGGAGTCATGGGACCTGGGTTTAAACCTCACCTCTAATATTTGCTACCTTTGTATCCTTGGGCAGGTCACTCACTCTCCTTGACTCTCAATTTCCTCAGCTCTAAAATGAGGGGATCTGAGTTCCCTTACAGTTCTAGATCTCAGAGTCTATGATCTATAAGCTCATTTAAGATCAGGCATTAATGCCTGATGAGGATTTAAGCTGCTCCTCCTTTTGGAGGGCATATTTACATTATTACATAGTCGCCTTTAAGACCGTAAGTCAGTTGGTCAATAAACATTGATTAAGCACCTACTATGTGCCAGGCACTGTGCTAAACCTTAGAGATACAAAGAAAGGCGAAAGATAATTCCTACCTTCAAAGAGCTCGTGATCTAAAGGGGGAGGCAATGAACAAGCAAATACATATCCACAAGCTCAATATGGGATAGATAGGAAGTGACTAACCAAGGGAAAGGTTGGAAAAGGCTTCCAGGAGAGGATGGGATTTTAGCTGGGACTTGAAAGAAGAGGCAGGCAAAGTCAGTAAGTGGAGATGAAGAGAGAGAAGCTTCCAGGAATGAGGAAGAAAACAGGAAAGTTTGGGGAGGGGTTTGGGAGTAGATTATGAAGGGTTTTAAAGCCTTTTTAAAATATTTTGTATTGGATTTTAGAAGCAATAATAATAAACTCCAATAAACTGGAATTTATTGAGTCAGAGGGTAACCTGGTCCAATCTGTGCTTTAGGAAAATCACTTTGGTGGCTGAATGGGAGATGTTTTGGAGTGGGGTGAGTCTAGAGGCAGGCAGACCCACCAGCAGCTGTAGCAATATTCCAGGTGTGAAGTGACAAGGGCCTGTACCAGGGTACCAGGGCAGTGTCCAAGGAGAGAAGGGTCACATTTGAGAAATGCCACAAAAGTGAAATTGACTGGTATGGCACCATATTGAATATGGGGAGTGAGAGATAGTGAAAGATCCAGGGTGACTCCTAGGTTGGTAGACTGAGGGACTGGGAGGATGGTGGTGCCCTTGACAGAAAACCAGAATTTAAGATATCTACTGAATGTCCACTTTGAGATGCCTGGAAGGCAGTTGGAGAGGTGAGACTGGATCTTATCCCAGAGGAGTGTTTCTAATGGAGGGAACTGAAGGCACAAGGCAGCTGATAGGGTAGGTTATTGGAGAACAGGGCACGCTCAGTCACCCCTCAGGTCAAATCACATAGGGAGCCTCCTGCTTTGTAAGCCTATCCCTACCCCAATACTTACTGTATACAATGTATTCTGTATATCCCACTCTCGCTACTAGTGGAGCCGTTTCTCAGTGACTGCACTCTTGTCTCCTGGACTATTGCAGGAACCTCCCCTATTTCTCCTTACCTCCCCTTCTCTACTCCAGCCTTCCTACAACTTCCAAACTGATACTCCTAAAGCTCAAATCTCACCAGGCTCCTCCCCTGCTTGCACAACTTGAATGTCTCCTTATTTATAGAATAATATACAAATTCCTGGGTTTTTCATTAAAAGCCCTCCATAATCCCAAAAAGGACCTCAGAGTCAGTCTAGTCTATTCCCCTCATTTTATAGATGAGGAACTGAATACAAGAGGCAAAGTTGCCTTGGCTTGGTTCATCACCTATAGCCAATCTGGAGGTGAGCCTCTTAGAGTTTAGCTGGGTCTAAGGCCACATAGATGGCAATTAGTAGCTCTGAATTTGAATTTAGGGCCTCTAACATCAAATACAAGCTCTCCCCCAATATTCTCCCAACTCATGCTTATTGAACTCAGAATGTCAGTGGACCACTAGGCAATTTTAGTGATTGCCAACGTGTCTGCTGTCTGAGGACCAGTCTAGTTAAATTAGGGGAGGCTTACCACCAGGTCTGATCTGGTTTGGCACCAAAGCAACTCTCCATGCCCAAGCACTGGGTCATAGAAAGGTTAAAGCTTGACAAAACATCCACCCCAATCAATGATCACTAAGTATTAAGCACCTACTATGTGCAAGGAAACGTTTCAAGCTCTGGAGATACAAAGATGAAACAAATCAATCAACGACATTACATTCTATCGAGAGAGACATATCACACTGTACATATGAACAAAATATAGACAAAATCAATAGGTTATTTTGTGAAAGAGGCATGCAGGAGGTGGTGCTTGAGCTGTGGAAGGAATGTTTATAGGAACTATCTGGTTAAGGACAGAGAAAGTCTCTTGCACCCATAATTTGTTGTAATATTATCATTCAATTCAAGTCAACAAATATTTACATGGGATCTATTATGTGTAAGACCCTGGCCAAGATGTGACATTGAGCTTAAAGGATCATTGATATAGACCTGGAAGGGACCTCCATTCCCCTCACTTAAGAGATAAAGAAATGGGAACCCCAGAGAAGGGAATTACCTATGGTCACATGGTTAGTCCAAAGCAGTTTTTCAAACTCAGGTCCTCTTGAGATCATATCCACTATACTTTCTGCCACCCTACCCTGACTCCTCTTTTCCTCCCCTTCCCTCAAACTAGAGTTTCTAGAGAAACAATTGCATTCAATTAATTTAAATTAAGGTTTGAATGACTGATAATCCACTAGTTTAGTCCAGATGCTTTTTTTAAAAAGAGACTTTTGTGATTTCAGTGTGCTTCTAATTAGGAAATGTGTAGACAGGGAAAGAGAGGGGAGTGAAAACTGTGGAATGGGGGAAGATATGGGGACAGTGACTCCAGCTAGTTTCATCCAGCAGAACTAACTCCCTTCAATTAGGATTGTGTCTCCATTTCACAGTATTTCTCATCCCTCCACTTGTGACTCTTTGTTCAGTCATTTTCATTTGTGTCTGACTCTGTGACCCTAACTGGGGTTTTCTTGGTAAAGTTACAGGAGTGGTTTGCCATTTCCTTCTCCAGCTCAGGTTTTGGATGAGGAAACCGAGACAAACAGAATGAAGTGACTTGCCCAGGGTCATACAACTAGTAAGTGTCTGAGGCTGGATTTGAACTCAGGAAGATGAATCTTTCTGATTCCAGGACTGGCATTCTATCTACTGTCCCACACAGCTCCATCACCTAACTACCCTGCAAATTGTGACCCTACAAATGTTCTAAAACTCCCAGGTACTTTTCTGCTTCTCTTCCATGGTAGCAGTTTTATTGGCTGTGGTTGTGGTGATTTGAAGGAGATGCAGCGGGCAGGGGACTGTGCAACAGGAACAGACATAGCTACCTATCTCTGGGGTTGGGGGTGGGGGGCCTTTGCAAGTTCCTCAATGTAGTCATTTGCATCTCACCTTTTAAGTAGGCCAGTTTTCTGTCTTTTAATGGGGGAAGTGTCGACTCTGCACAATCTGGCAGGTCTACGTGTGTTTATTCCCTTCTTGGCAAAGTCAGACAGATGATTGCATTATGGGATTTTATTCCACAGGAAATACTTGGAGTGAAAGAGAAGCTCAGGGTTGGAAAAAGGACCAGGTGGGAGAAGGCAGAGAGAGTGAAAATAAGCAAGGGGGAATTAGGTCTTGTCAAAGGAATCAGACAATCAGAACACATTCGTCCCCAAATCCTGTGGGATTCCCTTCAGTTTCATCTCCTGTCAGTATCTTCTCAGTTGTGGTACAATGGATAGAGCACTTGAAGCTCCTGAAAAGTCCTTTGCTGCTTCTCAATGGCAACTCAGACTTTCCTCCTTCTCCTCCTCCTCTTCTCCTTTTCTTCTTTCTCCTTCTCCTTTTTCTTTTTTCTCTTCTTTCTCCTCCTGTTCCTTCTCCTTTGCCCCAGTCCAGAAATTTTGGAACAGAGCACTTTTTAGCGTGGAAAATGTTCCCATAGTCATAACACTCGCCCATCATCAGAGCCCATAGGCTTCATCAAGAGCACACCAAGTCCAGGAGTCTCATTTTGCCGTTGAAGAAAGTGGATCTGAAAGAGGTAAATCAATTCCAATTATTTCCAGTCATGGCATGTCTATAAACAAATTGATTGTTTAAAGTTTAATTTGGTCAAAGCTTCTTTAAAAAGTCTTTGAAAAAGAAAACTTGCCCATCCTTTTGTTGGGTTTTACCGAATTTGTCTTTTTTCTTCAAATGTACACAATTCACTCTAACGGAATCTTTGATTTAAGCCTGAAGGGGACTTCAGGCCATTTAATCTGGCCTCCCCATTTTACAGATGAGGACATTGAGCTCCAAAGTAGATTAATGACTTACCCAAGGTCACACAGATAGTTAATGATAGAAATGAGATTTGGACCTGGGTCCTCTGACAGTAATATTTCCACTGCATGAGAACTCAGAACACAAGATGCTAGATCAAAAAGGTTCATAGCTTGACCAAAACTATAGCCCTGAAGTCAAGAAACCTGAGTTCAAATCCTGCCTCAGACACTTGCTAGCTGTGTGACCCTAGGCAAGTTATTTAAATTGCCTCAATTTCCTCAACTGCCAATTGAGGATTATAACAGCATATAGATAGATAGATAGATAGATAGATAGATAGATAGATAGATAGATAGATAACAGGATTGTTGTGAAGACCAAATGAGATCATATTTATAAACCACGTGGCACATAGTAAGTGCTCCCCAAATACTTATTTTCTTCCCCTTCCCACTGATTATTTGATTTTATAGTATATTCCTCATCTAAGTTATGACACTGGAAATTTCAAAATGTCTCAAGAGTATTGGAAACTTTCTAGGCTTTTGGAATCTCTGTGTTGGTGAAGTAAGTACTCAAAGTACTAAAATCAGCACAGAGCTTACTTAGCATAGCTTCAGAGAGATGCCTAGCCCCAAGTAAATGGGACTTTTCTTCTGGATACCACCGTCTAGCATGGTTTACTTACTTGCTTAGGGTAATCACTATTGCTCCACACCTTGCCCCTTCATCCTCCACCATAATCACTTCTACAGGATAGGCTGCCCCCCTCCCAGAATTACTATGCTTGTGGTGCTGTGCCTCCCTCACAACACAGTCTACACCAACTCCCTGTTGGAATGTTCTCTGTACCACCATCATCCTCCAATGAATAACTCCCCAGGTGAAAATAGTTCCTAGAGACAACTCTGTATACTGTAATAGAGACAACTCTATATAGTAGTAAAGAAAATGTTATTTGTTTTACCCAACTCCTCATGATCCCATTTGGGGTTCTCTTGGCAGAGATAATGGTACAGTTTGCTATTTCCTTCTCCAGCTCATTTTCCAGATGAGGAAACTGAGGCAAACAGGGTGAAGTGACTTGCCACGGTCACACAGCTAGTAAGTGTCTAAGGCTGAATCTGAACTCAGGAGCATGAGTGTTCCTGACTTCAGATCTGGTACTCTAACCACTCCTCCACCTAGCTGCCTTCTATCCCCAAATTAACTCCCGACTAATCAACTGCTATTGGCAAAGTGAATGAGTGACTGAGAGAGTCAAGTCAAACCATAAATAAATGCCTTGCAGAAAGGGCAGATTTAAATTTATTAAAAAAATTGAAATCTAGGAAGGTATAAAAGCAGATTTTAAGAAAGTGGTTTAGGAATAAAGCCAGGAAGGATGTCAACTTGTTCCTTCTCCACCCTGCAGAAAACTTGATTTATTCATGCCTGCTGCTCACTATCTCTCCTCCCCTCTCAGTGACTGTCACTCCCAGAAGAAGACTAAGGTCTGCCCTCCAGTGCTGTGAGAAGAGGTCTAGTCAGTGTGACTGGGCAGGGCCCAGAAAGCTGACCATTCAAACACATGCCCCTTGTAACAAGGAAACTCTGGAAAACAGCCTGATAATGAAACAGTGAGCAAAGGAGACCAATTGCAAAGATTGCTTCGCCAGCCTTTCCTTCCGATCTTCCTAATCATTCCAGTCCAACAGGTTTTTCAACACAAGTTCAGAACAGAGATTAAAATGTATGAACTATGGATCTGAAAATATCTTGGCCTGTTCTCCGCACCCCAGTGTGCCTGGCCTTCCTTGCTCAGCTATGTTGGTGCAGGAGCCCAGAGGTATCCTGTTCAGGATGGTGCGTCCTTGGGGGCCGGATGGCACTGGCTGGCACTCAGTCATCTTTACATCCTGCCAAGAGGAGGCAAAAGCCCCTTGAGAGACAGGGGCTTGGGAACATGGTGGCTGAAATGACAGGCATAATTGGATAATTGTGGTCAGGCCCAGTAGGGAGACTGTACTTTGTACAGGAGTCCAGGAATAGAAGGCATGTCTAGATGATGGACTAGCTTTTTATTTTCCACCTAATTTATCATAGAAAATATCAGATACAGCCGTCAGTGGGGGGAAGTCATCTTGTTCTCCATGTGCTTGTTCTCCCCAAACGTTTTGGTTATAATTTATTCACCCTCACTCACCATTCATTTAGTTTATGTTTTTCTTGATGCTTCCTCTGTATATCATGTGAATGCTTGTCACTTCTTAACTGATGCACAAATAAATAAAAGTGTGTCATTTCAGCTGTGTAGAAAAACTCCCTATGTAGCAACTCCCTCTGCCAATATAGATTGCAACCCATCCTATAGACAATATCATAGATTTGAGACTAAAAAGCAACCTATCTGACTTTTCCATTTTACAAATGAGAAAACCAAGAGAGGTAAAAATGGCTTGGCTAAAATCACAGAGATAGTTAAGAGGCAGAGTTGGGATTTAAAGTAGGTTTTCTCACGCCAGATTCAACCCTTTTCTTCTACCACATCCCCTCTTATTTGACTAAAGCCTGAGACACAGATCCCAAATTACTTGCCTGGGGTCATGAAGCTGTCAGGCAGGATTTGAATCCTGACTCCATGACCATATTGCCTCTTCCAATTAGATATTCCAAGTAAAAATTTAATCATTCTCTTATTTCCCCTTTATATCTTTCAAGCAACTTACCCCATCATGCATGATTTTGCTAAACTTTCTAATGGGTTAAGACCTGCATAGGAACTGGTGAATAAGAGAATGGTTTCCATGGATAATCCTAGATAGTGGGAGTTGGACCAACTTTCACAGTTGGATGAAAAATACTCAGCCTTATAGGAAATGCTCAGTTCTTGTCCTGTATTCCAAGTCCTATTTGGCTTCTGTAGCCTATAACTGGCTTATATTTCAATCCCTCCCACCTCCTCCTCTCCACTTTTCTGATGTGTCAGAGATTTTGGCATTGGAAGAGATATCAGAATTCAGCTCATCCAAATCTCTTGTGGCCAGATGAGGAAACTCAGGCCCACAGAGTGACTTGTTCATTATCACACAGAGGATGAGTGATAAAACCAGAATTTGAACTCAGGTCTTCTGAGGCAATCAGCTAACAGATATTAAGTTCTATATTCTGGAAATGCAAGGACATAAAGGACATAGTCTCTACTTCTGAGGAGGAAACAATACATATACTGAATGAGCTGACACTTTCCCTTCCAACTCTAAATCCATGACCTTAGGTTCATGCCTCAACCCCCAACTCTCCCAGTCATTCCAGTGGTGGCTGCGGAGTGTGGGTCCTAAGAGCTTGGTACTGTGGCCACTGAATCGACCCTGGATCTTACCATCATGCAGACTATACTCTGTGCTAAACACCTTACAAATATTGTCCCATTTGATCCCAGCAACCCTGAGAAGTAAATGGTATCATTACCCCCATTTTACAGATGAGGAAACTGAGGTATAGATTGCCGATGTGACTTGCCCAGGGTGGGTCATGCAGCTAGTAAGTATCCTAGGCTGGATTTCAACTCATTTTTCCAACTCCAGGCCCAGCACTTTATCTACTGCACCACTTACCTGCCCCCATGGATTGAATGACTTGCCCTCAAATACTAGCTCTCCAAGGTATCTTTGTGATCCTGGTTAATTCTCAGATTCTTACTTGTTTAATAATGATGATAATCGCTAGCACTGATATAATGGTTTAAAGTTTGCAAAGTGCTTTATCTATGCAAACTCATTCCATCGTCACAATAGGGGAGGAAACTGAGTCATGAAAGGTTAGGTGATTTGCCCACGGTCACACAGCTAGTAAGTTTATGAAGCTGAATTTGAACTCAGGGCTTCCTAACTCCAAATTCTGCCCTTCTATCCACTGTGCCACCTAACTCCTGTCTGCAGCTGATAGACATGGTCTAATCCAAGGTCTGGGAGGCATTAGGAGGCAGAGAGAGCTTCTCCCACTCAGCAGAGGTTGGTGGGAAGGTAGGTGGGAGAACATTGTTTCTCCTGCCTGTAATAATTTCAGTTCTTTCCAGCAGTTCCTAAGCCAATTTAAAAAATAATTGATTTTCCCTCCCAGAGATTCTTTGGGTGGAATGCCCAAGTGAAACAACAGGAGCAAGCGAAGCAATTTCTTTGAGTAGGAGAATATGGCAAAATGGGAATTCTGTGATTTTACACTGATGGAGCCTTAGCTGCCTGCTGGGTATCCTGGCATAGAGACATCACCCCCAAGTGCTCCAAGGCAGCTGTGGTTCCAGGAGCCATTTGTCAATAAACCTTCCACAGCCCTTGTCCCTCCTATCAGATGAGTAATGGCAGCTAATCAGATGGAACCAACCATCTATGAAGTGTCCACCATGTGCAATGTACCTTGGTAGGTGTTGGAAATATACCGAAGGAAAAAGAGTCACTTGCAAGAAGCCAGGGTATGTCATGTATACAAAGAAATATAATACCAGATAGTTCAACACTTGGGAGGTCTTTTGCTGGCTGAAAAGACATGTGAAAGGTTGGAATCTGAAACAAAATAACTGAGCTATATGGAGATGAGCTTGTAGGAACTTCACCTCATCTTACTTGACCACACTGTGTGCCTTAGTTTCCTCATCTATAGAATAGACAGTAATTGCACCTGCCTCCCAGGGTTATTGTAAGGGTAAAATGAGATAAAATTTGTAAAGTTCTTTGCAAACCTTAAAGCACCATATAAATACTGGTTATTATTTGCTCTTGCTTTCTCCACCCTTTCATTTACAAGGCAGGATCAGAGGAGAAACTAAGGTCTCTCAGAACCACTCAGCCATTTTCAGCTTGTTGAAAGGTAGCCTTGAAATTATTTAGGGGGAGGTGGAGAATGCAGGCTAACTATCAGGAATTGATTGACCCGAGCCAAAAAGCAACTTCTTTAGAGCCTCAAAGTGACTTTTTAACCTTAAGTCATATAGAGGCTTGGGGAAAGGATGAAGAGTTTGCTAGCAGAAAAAAATCAACTTCAGGAACAAACTAAATACTTGTGGGTTCTAGTTGTGGGCAGTTAGTTGTTCTAAAAAGAGCTTGGCACCTTTCTGTTCTCTAGTCAGATGAATGGATATGTGAGAGCCTAGCTGTTCTAAAACGTAGCCTTTGGGCTCTAACCTAAGAGAGATGGCAGTGCCTCTTCCTCCTCTAATGAAGAAGAGACAGCACTCCAGTTAAAAGCTCAAGCTGAAGTTTAGTGGGTGGCATCACAGAGATGAAGACCTTCAGAAGTTCAAGGTCATATCCAACAGGGAGCAGAAGTACACCACCTACTTGGAGAGAAGGTTACAGAGGGGAAGCACAGTGACTTTGGACATCAGCATCTCTTTAGCATCTTGGAGTTGCCCCTTCAAGGAAGTGCTCTGGACTCCTGTGTTCCTATATGTGTGTCTCACGTGTTCCTATATATGTGTATCCTCTCTTCCCACTGATGGTGGATATATTTGTGGGAAGGTGTGTGCCAGTTGATGGGGTGAATCTTCTATTGCTATTTGTCTCCTTAAATGCCTTTGCTTTGAACTTATTTTACTCTCTGGATGGTTATTAAAAGTAAGTGCATCCCGGGAGAGAATCCTGGGGTGGGGAGGGAACTTTTGAGCTCTGCACCCAAAGAGTACGTCCAGCTCGGGGGGTGTGGGGGAGGCACCTCTCTGCACAAGGCTACACAAGGTCAGATGTGATGTCTTTGCACAGGTCAACACTTATGACTGGAATCACCTTCTACGTCTCCCCATTTCAGCCAGCTTTTAGAAGTCTTGACATTGTTCAAGGCTCAGATACCTCCTTTTACACAAAGTCTTCCCTGATCCCCTGACTTTTTAGTGTTCTTTTCCCCTGAGGTTAATTTGTATTTATTTTACGTACACTTTGCATCAATTTTGCATTCCCTTATCTGTGTAAATGTAAGATGTAGGCTACTAGTACTGGTGGCATCAGCCCCCTTATTCAACAGGTTATATAGCAATGCTTTATCAGAGCTTGTTCAATGAGTAGATGAATGAATGAAACCAAAGAGATCCAGACAATGTGCTCTTGGGAAATTAGCTTAAAGCATTTTCATTCTCTCTCCAAGTCAACCAAAGAAAGCTTCGCTGGCTTCCTGAAATGAGCCTTAAAGGAAGAGCATTTGGACTGGCTTAGATGAGAAGGCACAGAAGACATCTGGTTGAAATGCATGGAAAGGGGAAGGAGGCAGAATGTTGAATTCTGAGAACATCTTGCAGACCTGTTTCTGAGAGAGTCTGGCCAAGTAGGAAGGCTACTGGGTTTGCGGTTAGAGATCTGGGTTCCATTTCTTCTCCAATAATTATTAGCTGCGTGATCATTGGCAAGCCGCTGAACCTCACTGAGTCTGTTTCTTCATTTATAAAATGGGTTTAAGAATAATTATGATCTAAACGGTGACTTTTAAACTTTGCCAAGTGTGACCTTTCATGACTACCCTGTGCCATAGTAACACATACTGTATTATTATCAATCCCATTTTATAGAGAAGAAAACAGAGATTCTAGAAAAGTGGCACCACAAATCAGTAACTATGAGGGAGGATTCAAACCTTGATCCCCACTTTCAGTGCTCAGCTACCAATATTTTGTTGCCTTTCACATGACTGTCCCATCTTTAGGTGAGAAGCAGCCAATGCCACCTTTGCTGACTAGAGGACCAGAAAGATCTGAGTTCAGGTCTCCTCTCCCTCTTGTATATACTGTCTGTGCAGCCTCTGGATATAATCCCTATCACAGAGCAGGAACTTAATAAATATCGATTGATTGAGCAAACTACTTTATCTCTCAGTGCCCCAGTTCACTCCCTGACTATAAATTATAAACAGTTGCTTATCTATATCCGTGGAGGGAGTTCTCACACCAGGACTTCCTCACACTGTTGAAAGCACTGGCCTGGGTCTTTAAAAAGACAACATAGTGCTTACCTTACAGTACTATTGTGAGGATCAGGGGAGACAATGTTTGTCAAGTGCTTTGTGAAACTTAAATCATTATGCCAATGTTACTCAGTACTATTATTGATATTATTACTAATATTAAAAATCAGGTAAGGAATTTGGAAGGGAGGATTGTGAAATAAGGGTAGCTAGGTGGTACAGTGTATAGTGGGCTGGGCCAGGAGTCAGGAAGAGTCATCTCCTTGAGTTCAAATGTGCCCTTTGGACACTTACTTGTTGTGTGACCCCTGGGCAAGTAATTTAACCCTGTTTGCCTCAGTTTCCTCATCTATAAATGGGGATGATCTAATACCTACCTGTCAGGGTTGTTAGAAGGATCAAAGGAGATAATATTTGTAAAACACACAGTCGGTGCTCCATAAATGCTTGTTCTTTCCCTCCCTCCCTCCCTTTCTCTTTGACTAACACAGGATGCATGCCCAGTAAAGGCCTTGCTAAGGCAGACAGCCCAGTCACTTTGCAAAGGCTCCAGGAAAGGAGCATTGAAACACATCAACCTGGGAGAAATCCAGGGATCTTTCCCATTACCAGAACAGAACATGTTTTTCCCTGAGGGAGGAATGTGTCTTGGCTAATAGCCAGTCACCATGGTAACCACTTGGAGCTCCTGCTTTCCCTGCACCGATGTCCAAGGAAACCTTGACAGGAGTCATACTGAGCAATGTCTCTGTCAGAAAGGATGCTCACGCCCCTCTTGTCTTTGTTGAAAGTGAAGGCATTTGGAAAATGTTTTCTTTTTCTGGGTTTCTGAAGACCAAGAGCATCAACAAAACAAAGACAGCATGGGATTTGTGTTAATATCCCAAAATGGAGCCTTGGGAAAATTACTAGACAGAGCCATGGATTCTTTCCTGGGATGTACCACCATTATATGGAGTCCACCACAGGTCCTCGAAGGCTACACCATCAGAGCCCAGTCCTGGCAGGTCCATCCTGGATGACCCAGCAAAGGACTATGCATCAATTGTCTGAGGATCAGCCCAGCTCAACTCAAAGATATTGGTCACTGTCACCAGATTCGTTTTAGGATGACAAATTCTTTTGATCACAACAATACTCAAAAGCCTTCTATGTTATTTTTTAATTAATTAATTTATTTCTAGTTTCCTACATTCACTTCCATAAGATTTTGAGTTCCAAATTTTCTTCCCATCTCTCCCCTCCATCCACCCCAAGAGACCGTGTATTCTGATTACCCCTTTCCCCAATCTACCCTCCCCTTCTTTCACATCTCTCCCTTCTGTCATCCCCCTCCCCTCTATTTTCTGATAAGATAGATTTCCATTGCCTGTATATCTTATTTCCCAGTTGCATGTAAAAAACAATCTTTAACTTTTGTTTTTAAAACTTTGAGTTCCAACTTCCCTCCTTTCCTCTCTCCACACCCATCCCCACTGAGAAGGCAAGCAATTCAGTATAGGTTATACATGCATAGTCATGCAAAACACTTCCATATTAGTTATGATGTGAAAGACTAACTATATTTCCCTCTATTGTATCCTGCCCCCCATTTATTCTATTGTTTCTTTTGACCCTGTCCCTCCTCAAAAGTGTTGACTTCTAATTCCCCCATCCTCCCATTTGCCTTCCCTATCATTTTCCCCAGCTCTTGCTTGTCCCCTTCCCCCCTACTTTCCTGTAGTGTAAGATAGATTTTCATACTAAACTGAGTGTGCATGTTATTCCTTCCTTAAGCCAAATCCAATGAGAGTAAGGTTCACTCTTTCCCTCTCACCTCCCCCTCTTCCCCTCCATTGAAAAAGCTTTTCTTGCCTCTTTTATGTGAGCAATAATTTGCCCCATTCTATTTCTCCCTTTCTCCTTCTCCCAATATATTCCTCTCTCACCCTTTCAATTTATTTTTTAGATTTCATTTGTTCATATTCAACTCACCCTGTGCCCTCTGTCTATATGTATATAATCCCTCCAATTACTCTATACTGAGAAAAGTCTCGAGCGTTACAAATATTATCTTTCCATGTAGGAATGTAAACAGTTCAACTTTAGTGAGTACCTTATGATTTCTCTTTCCTATTTACCTTTTCATGCTTCTCTTGATTCTTATGTTCGAAAGTCGAAATTTCTATTCAGCTCTTGTCTTTTGATCAATAATACTTGAAAGTCCTCTATTTCATTGAAAGACCATTTTCCCCCTGAAGTATTATACTCAGTCTTTCTGGGTAGGTGATTCTTGGTTTTAATCCTAGTTCCTTTGACTTCTGGAATATCCTATTCCACGCCCTTTGATCCCTTAATGCAGAAGCTGCTAGGTCTTGTGTTATCCTGATTGTATTTCCAAAATACTCAAATTGTTTATTTCTAGCTGCTTGCAATATTTTCTCCTTGAGCTGGGAACTCTGGAATTTGACTACAATATTCCTAGGAGTTTTCTTTTTAGGATCTTTTTCAGGAAGCAATTGATAGATTCTTTCAATATCTATTTTACTCTCTGGTTCTACAATATCAGGGCAATTTTTCTTGATAATGTCTTAAAAGATGATATCTATGCTCTTTTTTTGATCATGGCTTTCAAGTAGTCCAATCATTTTTAAATTGTCTCTCCTGGATCTATTTTCCAAGTCAGTTGTTTTTCCAATGAGATATTTCACATTGTCTACTATTTTTTCGTTCCTTTGGCTTTGTTTTATAATTTCTTGATTTTTCATAAAGTCATTAACATCCATCTGCTCCATTCTAATCTTCAAGGAATTATTTTCTTCAGTGAGCTTTTGGACCTCCTTTTTCATTTGGCCAATTCTGCTTTTTAAGACATTCTTCTCCTCATTGGCTTTTCAGATCTCTTTTGCCATTTGGGTTAGTCTATTTTTTTGAAGGTGTTATTTTCTTCAGCATTTTTGGGTACCCTTTAGCAAGCAGTTGACTCATTTTTCATAATTTTCTTGTCTCACTCTCATTTCTCTTCCCAATTTTTGCTCTACTTGTATTATTTGATTTTCAAAATCCTTTTTGAGCTCTTACATGGCCTAAGACCAATTTTTATTTTTCTTGGAGGATTTGGATGCAGGAGCTTTGATTTTGTTGTCTTCCTCTATTTGTATATTTTTGTCTTCCTTGTCACCAAAATAAGATTCAATAGTCTGATTCTTTTTCCAGTTTTTGCTCATTTTTCCCAGCAATTTACTTGACTTTTGAGTTCTTTGTCAAGATATTTTTCTGCTTCCAGTCCGGGGGGGTGTACTGTCAGCCACTAGTTCCCCCCTCAACCCCCTAGAGTTCCAGGAACAGTTGCTGCCTCTGTCTGTGCTGTGGCTGCCACAGGCTCCTCCACCCCCTCTGCCACCCAGGGACTGGGACTGGACTACTCTACTCTCTCACACAGGTTAGGGTTAGGGTTACATGTTTTCTTTTGTCCTCGGGCATTTTAGGGTTGTGAAGTCTGGAAACCACCACAGGTGCTAGAGATTTAGTCCCCCACAGGCCTGCTCAGGTCCCTTCTGTGCTGGTGCAGCCCACACTGGACTGTGCTGTGCTCCCAGTGAAGCCTGACAGACATTTCCTGTTGACCTTTCAGGCTCTCTTAGGCTGTAGATTTGCTTCACTCTGTCATTCTGTGAGTTCTGCAGTTCCAGAATTTGTTTAGAGTCATTTTTTTTCAATTTTGGATATCTCCAATTGTTATCCTTTTTTATTCTTTTTCTTTCATGAAGACTAAATTTTCTTACATTTTTCTTTTTTAATATTAATTTTATTTATTTTCAGTGTTACACAATCACTATCATGTAACTTAGATTTTTTCCCCTATATCCCCCCTACCTCCTCCCTCCCTCCCCAAGATGGCATACAATATATAGGTTCTACACATACATTCCCATTAAATACATTTTCACTATAGTCATGCTGTGTAGAAGAATTATAACGAGAGTGAGAAATCATATAACAAATCAAAACATAATACACACACAAAAAATTATCTGCTATATTCTGCCATTGAATTCCATAGTTCTTTCTCTTGATGTTAAAGGCATTTTGCCTTAAAAGACCATTGGAAATTTTTACAAGTCCTTGCATTACTATGAAGATCCAAGTCTACTAGAAAAAGCTCTCACACCCTGTGGTCATTACTGTGCACAAGGTTCTCCTGGCTCTGCTCCTTTTGCTCAGCATCAGATCATATAAGTCTTTCCAGGTCTTCTGAAGTGTTCCTATTCATCATTTCTTATAGTGCAATAGTATTCCATTACGTTCATATACCATAATATATTCAGGCAATTGAGCTGAATTGAATTCAGCCAATTCAGCCATTCCCCAGTTGATGGTCATCACCTTGATTTCCAGTTTTTGGCCACCACAAAGAGTGCTGCTGTAAATATTTTTGTATATGATACCCTTTACCATTTTTCTAATCTCTTGGGGACACAGTCCTATAAGCAGTATTACTAGGTCAAAGGGTATACATACTTTTGTAGCCCTTTGGGCCTAGTTCCAAATTGCTCTCCAGAATGGTTGGATCAGCTCACAGCTCCACCAACAATGCATTAGTGTTCCAACTCTCCTCCATCCTCTCCAACATTTATCATCTTCCTGTTCTGTCATGTTTGCCAATCTGATAGGTGTGATGTGGTACCTCAGAGTTGTTTTGATTTGCATCTCTCTAATCAAAAGTGATTTAGAGCATTTTTTCATATGACTATAGATATCTTTAATTTCTTCCTCTGAAAATTGCCTGTTTATATCCTTTGACCATTTATCAATTGGGGAATGACTTGTATTTTTGTATATTTGACTCAGTTCTCTATATATTCTAGAAATGAGGCCTTTATCAAAAACATTGGCTGTAAAAATTCTTCCCCACTTTTCTGAATCTGGTTGCATGGGGTTTGGTTGTGCAAAAACTTTTCAGTTCAATATAATCAAAATTATGCATCTTGAGCTTCATAATGCTTTCTGTCTCTTCTTTAGTCAAAAATTCTTCTCTTTTCCATAAATCTGATAAATACACTATTCCTTGCTCCTCCAATTTGTCCATAGTATCAATCTTTATACCTAAATTGTGTACCCATTTGGATTTTATTCTTGTGTAGGGTGTCAGGCATGGGTCTAGGCCTAGTTTCCGCCACACCGTTATCCAGTTTTCCCAGCAATTTTTGTTGAACAGTGAGTTCTTATCCCAGAAGCTGGGATCTTTGGGTTTATCAAACAGTAGATTGCTATATTCATTGTCTACTGTGTCTTGAGTACCCAGCATATTCCACTTGTCTACTCTTCTGTTTCTTAGCCAGTACCAAGTGGTTTTGATGATTGCTGCTTTATAATACAACTTGAGATCTGGTAGCACTAGGTCACCTTCCCTAGCATTTCTTTCATTAGTCCCCTTGACATTCTGAATCTTTTGTTCTTCCAGATGAATTTTGATACTATGTTTTCTAGCTCTAGAAAATAATTATCTGATAGCTTAATTGGTATGGCACTAAATAAGTAAGTTAATTTAGGTAGAATTGTAATTTTTATTATATTGACTCAGCCTACCTATGAGCAACTAATGTTTTCCCACTTACTTAGATCTGACTTTATTTGTGTGAAAAGTGTCTTGTAATTGTGTTCATATAGTCCCTGGGTTTGTTTTGGCAGGTAAACTCCCAAATATTTTATAGTGTCTACCCTAGCTTTAAATGGAATTTCTCTTTCTATCTCTTGCTGTTGGGCTTTGTTACTAATATATAGAAATGCAGGAGATTTGTATGGGTTTATTTTGTAACCTGCAACTTTGTCAAAGTTGTTTATTATTTCAAGTTGTTTTTTACTTGAATCTCTGGAATTTTCTAAGTATATTATCATATCATCTGCAAAGAGTGATAACTTAGTTTCTTCTTTGCTTATTCTAATTTCTTCAGTTTCTTTATCTTGTCTAATTGCTATCGCTAACATCGTAATACCTTATTGAATAATAGTGGTGATAATGGACATCCTTGTTTCACCCCTGATCTTATTAGAAATGCATCTAGCTTATCTCCATTGCATATAATGGTCGCTGAAGGTTTTAGGTAGATACTGCTTATTATTTTGTGGAAAGTTCCCCTTATTCCTATGCTCTCCAATGTTGCTAATAGGAATGGGTGTTGTATTTTGTCAAAAGTTTTTTCTACACCTATTGAGATAATCATGTAGTTTCTGTTAGTTTTCTTGTTGATATGATCCATAATGCTAATAGTTTTCCTAATATTGAACCAGTCCTGCATTCCTGGTATGAATCCTACCTGATCATAATGTATCATTCTCATGATAAGTCACTGTATTCTTTTTGCTAAAATCTTATTTAAAATTTTTACATCTATATTCATTAGAGAAATTGGTCTATAATTTACTTTCTCTGTTTTGTCTCTTCCTGGTTTGGGTATCAAAACCATATTTGTATCATAGAAAGAATTTGGGAGGACTCCTTCTTCCCCAATTTCAAAAATAGTCTATATAGTATTGGAATTAACTGTTCTTTAAATGTTTGATAGAATTCACTTGTGAATCCATCTGGCCCTGGAGATTTTTTTTTCTAGGGAGTTCATTGATGGCTTGTTCAATTTCTTTTCCGAGATGGGGTTGTTTAAATATTCAACTTCCTCTTCTATTAATCCGGACAGTTTACATTTTTTAAAGTACTCATCCATCTCATTAATATTGTCAAATTTATGGGCATAAGGTTGGGCAAAGTAATTTCTAATTATTGTTTTAATTTCCTTCTCATTGGAGGTGAGTTCACCCCTTTCATTTTTTATATTGATAATTTGGTTTTCTTCTTTCTTTTTTAAATCAAATTGATCAAAGGTTTACCAATTTTATTAATTTTTTCATAAAACCAACTATTAGTTTTATTTATTTGTTCAATAGTTTTCTTAATTTCAGTTTTATTGATCTCTCCTTTGGTTTTCAGCATTTCTAATTTGGTATTTACTTGGGGATTTTCAATTTGTTCTTTTTCTAGTTTTTTCAGCTACATGCCCAAGTCATTGATCTCTTCTTTTGTTCATGTAGGCATTCAAAGATATAAAACTTCCCCTAAGAAGATTTGATAGGTTGTCTCATTATTGTCATTCTCTTGAATGAAGTTGTTGATTGTTTCTGTCATTTGTTGTTTCACCCACTCCTTCTTTAGGATTAGATTATTTAGCTTCCAATTAATTTTTGGTTTATCTTTCCATGGCCTTTTGTTACATATAATTTTTATTGCATTATGATCTGAGAAGGATGCATTGACTATCTCTGCCTTTCTGCACTGGATTGTGAGGTTTTTATGCCCTAGAACATGGTCAGTTTTTGTATATGTGTCATGTACTGCTGAGAAAAAGGTATATTCCTTTCTACTGCCATTCACTTTTCTACAGAGATCTATCATACCTATCTTATTCAGAGTTTTATTCACCTCCTTAATTTCTTTCTTCTTTATTTTAAGGTTAGATTTATCACGTTCAGAGAGGGGGAGGTTGAGGTCCCCCACTAGTATAGTTTTGCTGTCTATTTCTTCCTGTAACTCCCTCAACCTCTCCTCTAAGAATTTGGATGCTATTCCACTTGAAGCATACATGTTTAGTAGTGGTATTGATTCATTGTCTATGGTGCCTTTTAACAAGATATAGTTTCTTTCCTTATCTCTTGATTAGATCTATTTCTGCTTTTGCTTTGTCTGAGATTAGAATTGCTACCCCTGCTTTTCTTACATCAGCTGAAGCACAATATATTCTGTTCCAACCTTCTACCTTTACCCCATTTGTAACCCCCCCATTTCAAATGTGTTTCTTGAAAACAACATATTGTTGGATTATCGCTTTTAATCCATTCTGCTATCCATCTCCATTTTATGGGAGAGTTCATTCCATTCACATTCATGATTACATGTGTCTTTCCCTTCATCCCCTTTCACCTTCTTTATGCTTTTTGTTCTCCCTTCTCTCTTTCCCTCCCCAGTAGTTTTAATTTTTGATCCCCGCCTCCCTCAGTCTTCCCTTTCTTCTTTCAGCCCCCCTCCCTTTTACTCCCTTTTACCCTTACTACTTCTTTCCCCCTTTTAGCTTTCCCTCCCCTTTCTTCCCCCTTCTCCTCCTACTGCCTATGGAGCTAGTTATATTTATATACTTAATTAAGTTTATTGTTCCCTCCTTGAACTAAATCAGATGAAAGTATCTCTCAAACAATGCTCCTCTTCCTCCCTTCTTTCCCTCTACTATAATATAATTTTGTACTTCTTCCTGTGATGTAATTTACCATTGTCTGCTTCCTCCTTTTTACATCTCCTATTACAATCTCTTCGTATTCTTGAATCACATTTTTATCATCACATCATTTACTTTATACCCATTACTTCTATCTATGTGTGTTCCTTTTACACTTCATAATAGATGAACAATTCTCAAGATCAACATGTTTCATCTTCCCTTATAGGGATGTAAATAGTTTGCCCAAATTGAGTAACAAATTTTTCTTTTCCCCTGTTTACCTTTTTATTCCTCTCTTGAAACCTGCGTTTGAAGATCAAATTTTCTATTGAGTTCTGGCCTTTTTGTCAGGAAGGTCTGGAAATCCCTTATTTCATTGAATATCCATCTCCTGGCTAAAATGTTATGCTGAACTTTGCTGAGTAATTGATCCTTGGTTGCATCCTTTGCCTTAGGGAATATCAGATTCCAGTTCCTTCAGTCTTTTAATGTAGAAGTTGCAAGGTCCTGTGTGATCCTGACTGTAGCTCCTCGATATTTGAATGGTTTCTTTCTGGCTGCCTGTGGTATTTTCTCCTTCACTTGATAGTTTTAGAATTTGGCAATAATATTTCTTGGTGTGTTTAGTTTGGGATCCCTTTCAGGAGGTGAATGGTGGATTCTTTCGATGACTATTTTACCCTCTGAATCTAGCAGTTCTGGGCAGTTTTCCTTGATTATTTCTTGGAAGATATTGCCCAGACTCTTTTTTCATCATGGTTTTCTGGTAGGCCAATACTTCTTAAATTTTCTCTCCTGGATCTATTTTCCAGGTCAGTTAGATATTTTACATTTCCTTCTATCTTTTCATTCTTTAGATTTTGTCTGACTGATTCTTGATGTCTCATAGAGTCATTAGCTTCTATTTGTCCAGTTCTAATTTTCATCAAATTGTTTTCTTCAGTTAACTTTTACATCTTCTTTTCCATCTGTCCAATTATTCCTTTTAAGGAATTATTTTCTTCAGTAAGTTTTTGTACTTCCTTTTCCATTTGTACAATTTGCCCAGTTAGGTTTTGTGCTTCCTTTTCCATTTGTTCAATTTTCCTATTTAAAGAGTTGTTCTCATCAGTGAATTCTTTTTTCATACTTTTAAAATCATTGGCCATTTTTTCTTCTGTTTCCTTCTTCAGTTGTTCCAGGAGTGCTCTCTGTGCATGTGAGCACTTCATAGTCCCTTCTGAAGTTTCAGGTGGGAGTACAGTCTCAATACTGACCTCTTTGGTAATTGTGTTTTGGTCCTTGTCCCCATAGAAAGATTTTATGGTCTTTTTGCTCCTCCTTTGCTTCTTGCTCATGATGGTGAGGCTTTGTATGTTGTGGCCTCTGGTTCTTTCAGTTACAAGCTGGAGGATCTGTTGTTCAGTTGCTGGTGTGGGAAAGCTAAGGGCAGGTGCCTTTGTTTTTCCTTTTGTTTTGTATCTTCCAGCTTAACCCTGGGGCTAGCTTGTTAAGTGTGGGGGAGGGGGTGGTCTGGTCAGGGGAGATCTCCTCAGCTGAGCTAGAGCAAATGCAAGCTCAGCTCATGCCTGGGTCCTAGTGTGAGATTCCACCCTCTCTGGGGCTCCTCTCCTTCCAGTTAGCCTCTGCCACAGTAAGAGGAATCCCCCTTAGCTATTTTCCTAGCCTCAGGTGCTGTGAGACTGCCCCTTCAGCTGCTGCCTCTGATCCAGAATTTTTCTGGGGAAATATTTTATGGTTCATTTGATGTCAATAGGGGAGGGGTACAGAGCATTTACCAATCACTCCATCATTTTGGCTCCTGGAAGATCAAGTAGGTGACTTACAGATGTTTAATCTATGGGCTGAAAGTCTCGAGAGCAGCTGCAACTGATACCTTGGGCTCAGTGGTTGTCACTCACTCGACTCCACTGGTCTCCTGTCCCAGGCTGCCACTCTGCCTTTTCCCCTGCTGCTGCTGCCTGAGGCCACCTCAGGAGTTTCTTGCTCAGCCATGCTACTGTGGGATGCACTGCACTGTGTGCTGTGGGCTCACCCCCAAGGAACAGATCCTTCCTGTCGATCTTCCAGTCTGTCCTGGTCTCTGAATCTGCCACAGTCTGTCTCCTATTAAATTCTGCACCTCCAAAATTTGGTCAGATTCTCTTTTCAGAGATTTCTGAAGGAGTTTGTCTAAGGGCTTAGGTGAGTAATTGCTCTCACTCTGCCATCTTGGCTTCACCAAAAACCTTCTATACTATTGATCAGCTGAAGAGGACTCAGGCAAGGGTGAACACGTAGATACTTAAGAGTCTTGAGTTCATGCCATGCCTTGGAGACAGGGTGCTACAGTGGAAAGGATGCTGTAATGGAGTCAGAGGACCTGAGTTCAAATCTTATTTCTGCCACTTACTAGATGTGTGACATTAAACAAGTCACTTTATGTCTCTTGTCCTCAGTTTCTTCATTTATAAAATAAGGGAGTTGAACTATATGACTCCTAAGTTACTTTCTAGCTCTAAATCAATGATCTTAACATGGGCTGATTAAAATTCATCCAGACAAGGGGCTGGATAATATGACTAGGAAAGGTCTAGTCTATTCTTTTCTCCCAACTTGAAATAACTGAACCCTTTCAAATTTCTTTCTTTTATGGTTTTTAAATTCATAATTTAAAAAATTCCCTATAAAAAGAATTTTAAAACTATGACATTTATGAGAAACTATTGCATACTAGAGCTCTGGACTTGGAATCAGGAAGACTCATCTTTGAGTTAAATCAGACACTAGTTGTGTGACCCTAGGCAAGTCACTTAACTCTGGCTGCCTCAATGTCCTCATCTGTAAAATGAACTGGAGAAGGAAATGGCAAACCACTCTAGTATCTTTGCCAAGAAAACCCCAAATGGGGTCATGGAGAGTTGGACAAGACTGAAAAGACTCAACGACCACAAATCACATATGCTTATATTCAGGGATCATAGATTTATAGCTGGAAGGAACCTTAGAATTCACCTACTCTCCCTTGTCAGTTTACAGATGAGGCCTAGAGAGGTTAAGTGCTTTGCTCAAACTCTCATAGGAGGTAAAATATCAGGGCCAAGACATGAACCTGTGTCTTATGCCTCTAAAGCCAGTGTTTAAGTTATACAGAGTCAAGGCCAACACCATTTCTTCATCTTTTCTGTGTGTTTCCTGAAATAGGAGCAGGGGAATGAGGACAAGAGGATGGGAGAAGGCAAGCCCTCCCAGGGGAAAATGGAAAAATTGAATCTTTTTTCAAACAGAACTCCCAGGCTCAAACAGAAGTCCCAAAGGATCACAGGATTTAGGACTCCAAGAGCCTATAAGGGAATTATCTGGTCCAGGCTTCTCATATATGGTGGCTATATATGCCTCACATATGGCATTCTCTAGAATGGATGTGACTTGCTCAAAGTCACCCAAGTTAGTACATGTGCACATCTGTCCCACATTTATATAGTTCTTTAACATTAACAAGGTACTGGGTATTTTTTTTTTTTAAAGAACAGTACATTTTCTTATTTTATCCTAACAACAACCCAGTTAGGGAGATAATTCAAGTATCAGTAGCCCCATTTTACAGATAAGGAAAGTGAGATGCAAAGAAGTATCTTGTCCAAAGTCACATGCCTAAGGAGGATCAGAGTCAAGGTTCAACCCCCAAGTCTTGTGATTCCAAGACTAGTGCTCCTTCCACCAATAATTATAATGCCCAATAGTTATAGAATGCTGAGCAAACATAATCTCATTGAAGATAATGACCCTGGTAGGTAAGGACTGTAATTATGATTATCTCAGTTTTACAGATGTGGATGCTGAGAATCAAGGAGGTTACATGATTTCCACACAGGGTTGTTGTGAGGATTGAATGAGATGTGGTGTGTACAGAGCTTAGCAAACTTTGAAGCACTATAGATCTGCTAGTATCTAGTAAGTAGCAAGTTCAGGATTTGAATTCAGGACCTCTAACCTCAAATTCATTGCTCATTTCATTAACTCTCTCCCTCTTGTACTTCTTGGGTATCTTAAAAAAATTCTTTGGGATTGTCCAACTGGTCAAGAAAGGCAGTAGGAAATGCACATATTGATGCAGGTAGAGAATATACATTAAATAATCTGCCCAATTGTTTACAACAGCCAAAACAAAATTTATCCAAGGCTCCTGTCAAGATAAAGTCATTTTTTTTTTCTAATGCCAGAATACATTGACTTCTTTTAGCTCTACTTCTACTCTTGACCAATCTATGAAATAAGTGGACTCATTGGTGAGTGCCCTTCCCAGCCTCTGCTCACAGTCCCCTCTTAGAGTGTCCATACTCCCCCACACCCCCCCAGGCAGCAGCTTCCTTGTATACCTAGGTCTGAGTGTGTGTGTGTGTGTTTGTATGTGTATGTGTGTGTATCTTTCCTTCTTTTCAATCCATTAATTAGTGACAACTGGTGAGTGGTTGGTGCTGAGGATCCCCCCAAAAAAGTCCTACCCTCAAGGATGTGACACAGATAAGGCAATACAGGAAATACTGACCAAACATGGATCCTGGTGCTCCCTCTGCTAATGTAAGTGGAAAAATTCCCCCATGGGTGGATTCTTCAAACAAGGGTGTCTATAGCATGAATGTAAGAGAGAAGACAACTATGTCTACATATCAAGGCCATTTATTATTTATGAAAAGCTCTGAGATCCTCTCTGAGGCTTTATGGAAGTAGGGGTAGAAAAAAGCAAATAAGGATGGGAAACAGGTATCCACCTCAGGTTTTCTAGAGGTTATTTACACATCAATTCAAGTTCTTTGTGAGGCAGCTAAATGGCCCAGTGGATAAAGCACCAGGACTGAAGTCAGGAACACTCCCCTATCTGAGTTCAAATCCTGCCTCAGACACTTCCTAACTATGTGACCCCGGGCAAGTCCCTTCACTGTTTTTGACTCAGTTTCCTCATCTGTACAATGAGCTGGAGAAGGAAATGGCTAACACTTCAATGTCTTTGCCAGGAAAACCCCAAACGAGATCACGAAGCATTCCAACTCTACTGAAAAAAAACCCACTCAATAACAAGTCAATTAACATGGACATGAGTTATCTCAAGAAAGATCTCTGCCTCTAAACTGTGCAGTCTTTGCCAGGAACACGACCTTAGGCTGTCCTCCCAAGCTAGTCTTCAATGGAGGAGCTTCAAGCTTTTCCCTGAGATTCTATACATAAACCTAATCCAAATTCTATGGTGAAAAGGGCAGAAATAAATTTCTATATATATAGAGATCTTAACATGGGAGAAAAGGTCTGTAGTTACAGAGAAATGTTTATGTGCATGTATACATTTTCAAGAAAGTAGTATCAATTCATTTCAATTCTCCAGAGGAATAATGGTGCTTAATTGTTGCTAAAAGTCCCAAATGCCTTGTAATCATTTTCTTTACATCAGGTACAGACCTGTTTTTGTTCCTGTTGTCTCCTCTGCTGGAAATGTAAACTGCCCAAGGGAAGGAAATGTTTCCTTCTATCTTTGTATCTCCAGAATTTAGCATCATTATCAGGGGGTCATACATTTAGAACCAGAAGGGACCCTAAAGCCTGTCACCTCGCAAACACTTAATTTAGACTTTTGCCAACGGGTTGATTGAATTCTAAGAGACAAACATATCTTTATGCAAACCATAGGAAGGGACTTAGAAAGTACAAATCAGACACTATAAGAACTGAGTATCAACAGACATGACTGAATGGTACAACAAGTCATAAGGGATGCTAGAATCATTGATTTGGGTCAATAGGCCACTTGCTTCAGTGGACTGTGCTATGGAATCTAGTTGTTGGTAAAATCTCTGATGGGGCTGGGCTCTACCATTTCTCATAGTGAATTCACCTGGTTGCCTGGGGATTTCTGTCTTGGAATATTTGTTCACCTAGGGTCAGAAAAAGAAACAGAGGCATCAGGTGCTCATGGATGCATAGCAAGTGGGGAGAGTGAATTCGACCAGCCATCTTTCACTGCCCCGAAGTTCAAAGTAGTCTCCTTCCATTGAAGCTCAGGGAAAGAAGCAGAGAGATAGACAAGTTGTATCTTTTATATGCACACTTATGCTTACCTCAGCAACTCCTGACTCATCAATTGGGTCTTCTGGCTCTGCAGCCAGCACTGAGTCATCAGACTCAGAAAATGCCCCCCAAGTGTCCACAGGATCTTTAACTGAAACAAAATGAAGAATATCCAAAGTACCCTCTGCCCATATTAGTCAGTCTATTTCATTGCCCTGACATCTAGAGAAGTAAATTATTTTAGAACACAGAGAACATTTTCTCTGGTGTCTCCTTGGCCTCATGGTCCCCTTTAACACCTGCCCTCAGACTGTGACACTTTTTTCCAGAAATGAAACAGGCATTTTTGAACCTGAGGTGGGAAGACTTCTCTGTGGCCATGACAAAATGGGAGGAAAAATGTAAGCATTGTTTTTAAAGACCTTCATTCCTCCATCAGTAGCAAGTGAACATTTGAAAAACCTGCATTCTTTTGATTGTATCACGAAGTCATTTCCTCAGAATAATGACCTTATTGACATTGATATAACATTTTTAGGTTTGCAAAGCACTTTAGAGATATTATCTCATTTGAAACTTACAATAATCCTAGGAAGTAGCTGTTATTATGATCACTCTTTTACAGAAGAGGAATCTGAGACAGGTAGAGATTACGTTACGTGCCCAAGGTCATACAGCCTGTAAAGTAGCTGGGGTCAGATTCAAACCCAGTTCTCTCAGACTCCATCTGCGGGACTCCTCCAACCCTACTAGAGCAGTCAATATGAGACTCTTAACACGGAGCAGGAAGGAAGGGGAGGGAGGGGCAGGAAACATACTAAAAAAACAAGAAAACAGAGCAGTAAAATCTCAACAAAGCCTTTTACTTTTCATTTCTGTGCCTTTGGTCTTGGTCCCAGGCCCCATAAAAACCCTGCCTCCAGTGGACATTATGAGTCTCTGCCTCCAAATAAATTGTTCAGAACCTGTGCGACCTGCCTTGGGCCTGGAGTCTGGATGGAATTTTTATTGTGTCAAGAGCCTAATTATCTTGTAGCCACCAGTTTCTTGCTGTGGATAGATTAATATGGTTTTCCCCAACCTGTGCTGAGTATTTTCCCCATGGCTCCTTATGTGATTCGACTAAAAAGGGTGTGGAGGGGGAGGGGGATGGCAGGGAATTGGTTTTATTGGCCTATAAAAGACCTGAACACACTCCCCTTTTATAGGGAATAAATCTGCATTGTCTCAGTCTCAGCTTCCACCAACAAAACCAACAGATTTTTCAGTTCTTAATAAAGTGTGGGTAAAAGAAACACATACACAACAAAAACCCAAAACCAAATGTTTTCAGCAGCAGTTTGTTATAATGAGTTATTAGCAATTTAATTGCTGCTTTGCAGGGAATGGCTTTTGTTGCTGGGTAGGGTGACTTTCTGATTTTATTCATCTTTAATGACAATAATTACAGAAATAAATTGTTTTTTTTCATTAATAGGAGGAGGATGCTATTTTCCCTCCTTTTCTTCTGAGGAAGGGGGTAGAAAAGATGACAGTCCTTCACATATATGTAGCACAGTAACCAAGCTGATCTCATGTGAGCTCCCTAACTGCTCCATGAGGTGGATGCTGTTATTATCCCCATTTTACAGATGAGGAAACTGAGGCAGGCAGAGGTGAAGTTACTTGGTTGAAGCCACACAGCTAGAAAGTATCTGAGAGAGGGATCAAATGTAGGTCTTTAGAACAAGTCCGCTGTTCTGTTCCCAACACTGTGCTATGCCCAGGCTGCCCTTTAGAAAGAGGATTTCGTTTTCAGCTCCAGGGAATTTTCTTTTATTTTACAGAGTGAAAACTCCCACTGTACCTCTTCCAAAATCAGTGTTTAAGCTACTGCTGGTTCCTTGTGCTCCTAGCTGGAACTGTATGGGCATCACTGTGTGGTACCATGTTTGAGACCTGGAGGAAGACAGAAGCAGAGCTGCCTCATGTGGGGGGTGGGGGGAAGATGGCCAGCTTATCCTCTGGCCCCAAACAGTCCCTTCGTGGGATAAGTTACCTGGCTCAGGAAGCAAATGGCTCTCCATGGTCACCCTGCTCCAGTTTTGTCTGAGGGCAAAGGTTGTGCACCATGACATGGGATAATGGAAAGTCTTTGTCTGAGATTAGGCAAATGCTTGGGATACAAATGTGACTGACATAAAGACATGCCTAAGAATCTTTGAATACGTCTCTCTTAGCTTTGAGGCAGTATAAAAGCCTTCCCATTGAATTGCAGACCTGTTACTTATTAACAGTATGGCCCTTGACTTCAGTTTCCTCATGTATAAAATAAGGGAATCATGTTAAGTGGTCTCTTAGGTCCTGGCTGACTCCATATCCTCAGCATGACCCAGGGGACTAAGTGTCAATGGACCTGGGTTCGAATCCTGGCTCAACCACTTACTATCTCAGTTCACTCAATTGCTAGTGCCTTCCACCTTAGAATACTTCTATTTATAATATAGATATTATACACACAGAGTATTTGTATGTATATATATATAAAATATTTCTTTACATATATCTACTCCATAAAATGTATGCATATATATAGATAGATCTATCTATATCTCTATAGATCTATCCATCCATCCATCTATCCATTTCTCTATCTATCCATCCATCTATCTATCTGTCATCTATCTTGTGTATAGTTATACATCATCTATGTATCTGGTTAGTTACACGTTGTAGCCTCCATTCCAATGTGAGCTCTTTGAGGGTGGGAACCGTGTTTTTGTCTTTTTCTGCCTCCCTAGTCCATGAAGTCTAATAAAGCCTATTTAATAAATGTAGATGGGTGAGTCATTTATTTGACCTTTTGGAGCCTCAGTTTCCTTAGGAGAAAAAGAACCAAATTTGGAGTCAGAAGACTCACATATTGGATCTGATACTTCCCTGTGTGATGCTGGATAAGGCAGCTCAATTTTCTGAACCTCAATTTCCTCATTTGTAAAATAACAGACCTGACCTGACCTCTCAGGACCCTTCCAGTTCTAAATTATTTTATGATGCTATGATCCAACTCTGCATCCAACAAGGCGATAAGCTACAGCTTGGGAATATGAACAAAATAGGAAACTGATCTCTGCCCTTAAGTTGCTTATGTCTGATAGGTGGAATACAATAAGTAAACTGAGAAATAGAGACATGATTCTTTGAAGACAGAGAGAGCTAACAAAAGGTTTCCCTTAGGAGATGGCAGTTGAACTGAACCCTGAAGTAAATCTCTAAGGACCCTTCTGAACCCAAATCATAGTCTGAGGGTTGTGTTCAATTTTTGGTGCCAAGATGTAAGCAAGATCCGTGTCATAGATAAAAACATTAAACAGCACAGGGTCAAGCATGGATCCTTGGCGTACTCCATTGGAGACCTTCTGCCATATTGACATTGAACCATCAACAGCTACTCTGAGTTTGGCTATCCAAATGATTCTTAATCTGTTTGGTTGTATTATTGTCTAAGCCACATCTCTTTATATTCTCTCCAGAAGAATAACATAAATTATTTCATCAAAAGTTTTGCTGAAATCTAGGTGAACTGAATCCACAGAATTTATTCATGTGCTAGTTTCATAATCCTGTCCAAAAAGGGAATGAGGTTAAGTTGATTAGACCTGTTCTAGATGAAGCTACGTTGGCTCTTTGTAATTACTTTTGCCCCTTCTAACTGTTCACCAACCATTTTTAAAATGATCTGCTGTAGAATTTTCCCAGGAGTTCAAATCCATATCCATTGATATGGATTAAAAGTTAAAAGATGCTGGTCTCTTCCCCTTTTTGAAAATCAGCACAATGTTACCCTTCTCTAGCATTGTGGTACTTCTCCCATTTCCCCATGAGCTTTTGAATGTCCCTGACAGCAGTTCACCACCACATCTGCCAATTCTCTCAGGATCCAAGTTCATCTGGGCCAGGGGGCTTGACTATGAGAGAATCTTATTATCTTACCTACCTTGGGTATCACCTCTTTCCTGTTCTGTTATCTTAAATGTCAAAGCCATTCCTCTTTGCAGAGAAAACAGAAACTAAATAAAAATTAAACAGCTCTGCCTTCTTTTTCTTTTCCATTATGTTAAAATCAGACACCCCTTATTTGGTCCTGTTTTTCTCCCCAAATAGTGAAAAACAAGTAAATCAACCAACCAACCTTCTTCATTATTTTGAGCTTTGCTCAAAATGAGCCCAAGTTCATTCTCTCTTTAGCGTTTGTGACATTGTTTTTATAGTACAATGACATACTCTTACATTCACTCCCTGGCCTTGCTTTAATTTTGGGGCCATTTGTTTTTAAGATCTAAGTTGGTTGTTGAGGTTCCTGTCCATCCTCACCAATCTCTTCAGATAGATCCCATTTTCCCTCCTCAGTGGAATTCCCTGTGTGATGCTGGATAAGGCAGCTCAATTTTCTGAACCTCAGTTTCCTCATTTGTAAAATAACAGGGTTGGACCTGACCTCTCAGGACCCTTCCAGTTCTAATTATTATAAAGTTTCCCTTTATATGTTCAGAATTTCATGCATGAGTATCTCTCATCCTACCTTTCCCTGAAGGCTTTTAGTCCATGGGTCCCTGCCTATCTTTGCTCTGAATACTTTGAAATCTGATTTCCTCAAATCTTGAGTGTGTGACAAGCTATGGTCACATTTCCTTTTTTCGTTCTCTGGCATCAGTTCTTGAAGAAAGCAGTTACTTTTCCCCAGAGTTCTCATTATTTCTACCCCAGTAACCACTTCTTCCTTAGTTGTTAAGAATCAGATCCAGAATAGATCCAGAATTTGCCTTTGTTGGTGGCTCCATCTTTTGAAAGGTGAAATTATGACTAAGACAATTCCAGAAGTTAGTAACTGCTCTGTTTTTGGTAGAGCCACAGTAGATGTCTGGATAAATGAAGACACATCCCTCCCCTCATCTGTGCTAGACTTGTGATCTATTTTATAAACTCTCAACTCCTTCTGTTCCACTCAGGTGGTCTGACATAATGTTCCAATAACTTCTCCATTCTCTTTGCCCCTCCATTGACGATCAATGAAATGTTCTCCATCATGATTCCCTTCTCTGATTCCTAGATGTCCTCACATGATTCTATTTTACTCTATAGTGCTATCCCCACTTCTACCCCTTAAAAAAAAAAAACTATCCTGTTTCTTTTAAATAAAATATACCTATCCCATGCTAGACCAATCAAGGGTTTCATCCTACCAAGTCTCAGCAATAGCTATGAGATCAAATTTGTCCTTTTATTAGTACATCTAGTTCCTCTTGTTTGTTGCCTAAACTTTGGATGTTTATGACTGTGACTTTTACTTCCATCTTGCTTCTTGGATTTTGTCTCCCATAAATTCCTGGGTACATCAGCTTCTTTTTTCTCCTTTGTGGAAACTCTCCATAGTATACAGCTTGAAAGTTATAGTCAATTTTCTCCTTCCTCTGTTCTGTTTAGTTTAAAGCCCTTTAGGTTAGATTGGCAAGTACTCTTACTTAGCTCATTTCTTTGTTAGATCAACTTTATCTCTGGCCAGGAATTTGTCATCTCTACATTGTAAGACAGGGCCCAGAAACTCAAATCCCATCTTTAGATGGCATATTCTTAGTTGTTTACCTAAGATTGAATTTTCTCTTTGACATCCTCTTTCTTCAATGAACAATAGTGAAGAAAAACTAGTCTGTGGCCCAGTGGTCTTCAGTTTCTTGCCCAGGACATCATAATGGTTGATAATTCTTTGTAAGTACCTTCTGGACGTGTCATTAATATCCCCACATAAATTACCATGGTGACTTTTCCAAGGTTACACAGATGATAAAATAACAGATGAATGATTCACTTCCAGGGCCTGACTCCAAATTCAATTTCTTTCTACTATACTCTATCCAGTTCTCTCATTAAATAAATGAGAGTACAAGGCCATGCAGAATAAATTTAGAGTTGGCCCAGACTGTTGGGTGGTCAGTGGTAGAGTCAGTACTCAAACTCAGATATTCAGCTTTCAAATCTAGTGGTCATTCTACTATCAACATATGAATAAGAAAAGCATTTTTGAAATTACAATGGTCCTCTCCACATCTATAAAACCAAAATGAGAATGGAGGGGATACTTAAGATAAATGAAAGAAGTAAAAAGTTAAAAAGTAGAGGTTAGATCTGACTGAATCATTCAGACCAGAGTTTCTTAGTCTTTTCAAGCATGAGGATCTCTTTTTCAAAAAATTCTTGGAATTCCATATGTTAACAGTTCTATCAGTTGATTAATTAATACACATAGTACCCTCTCTGAGCAAGCTCATCCAATTTTCTTTTCAAGGTCATGGATTCAGAGTAAGAAGAGATTTTAGAGGTCGAGTCCTACCAGTCCATCTCCCTCCCTTTTCCTTGGAAACTGAGGCCCAGAGAAGTCACTTGCTCAAGGATTCAAACCCAGGTCCTCTGAACCCAAATCCAATACTCTTTCCACTGCACAACACTATCTTCCTTAATCAGTGCTTGCTAGATTGGATTAGTTTGATTGGATTGGACCCTGAGGCCTCTTGTATAATCATACAAGTGGCTCATACCTTAGGCACCACTGATCTCCAGAATTCTTAATCCTCTCCTTTGGCTGTAAAAGCATGTCTCAATGAGGGAGTTAGGCTAGATCCCTAAAGGAATACTGCCCTCAGAAGCCCAAAGATGACATCAATTGAACTCAAGCTCTTCTGACCATTCTTTCAGACCAGGGCTCTCTCTAGGCATTCTCATTTACTTCCTGAGTGACATTCCAAATTGGGGGTTAGGAGAGGGAAAGAAACACTTCACTCCATAGGAAAACTTCAAAGTTTCTTGTGCAAATGAACTGGCAGAGAGGGACAGACACAATCAGCACCAATAAGAAAAGGTCTTTATTTCATTATGCAGTTTGAAGGAGGTGGGAAGGTAGGCCCTGACACAATTCATGAACCTGAAAAGAAGGTATGGCCATAGTTCTCCTTTTCACTAAAATGCTATCAAAGGAGCTAATGATGAAGGCAAGCCTGCAAATTATACTCCAATTAGTCAATAAAGTCCACATCTGAATAGATGCCACAGATGGAAAGGAGAGGGATGAAGAGCTGGGAGGAGCTTTGGGGAAAAAATGCTTGCTGAAAATGAAATTCTCCATTTGAGCCTGGAGTTTCTTAAAAAGAACTTCTGCAGGGAAAGGGAGACAAAAGCCCCAGTAATTGCCTTGATTTGATCCTTCCAGACAAGAGCAACGAATCAAACTCTGGCCCTGTGGGAATAAGGAATGGGTTGATATCTGGATGAAAGTCATTCAGGGGTCCAGCTCCTACAGGGTGAGATAAATACACTGTTAATAGGAATTTCAAATCTCAGAGGCCACCATTACCCAGGAAACAGAAAGAGCTATTAATCTCAATTTCTGAACATCATCTTTGCCATCTCTCTTTGCTACTTTTTTTCTCCCTGAAAAAGCAAAATCAATGCTCTTAGTTTCTTCCTACTCCTTGTCCCTCCTCCTCCCTTTCTTTCTCCTCCTCCTCCTTTTAAGCATCAAGAAATACCCGAGTGTTAGAAAGGGGTATCTCCTCTCTGAAGTCAGGAAGAAGACTTAAGACCATAGATTCAGAGCCAGAGGAGACCTTAGTGGTCTGTAGCCTAACCCCCCAATTTTACAGATGATGAATCTGATGCTACAGAAGGTCCATTCTTTGTCTCCAAATCCTCCCCTTTCCATGCCAGGGTGGGTGGACTGCTCAGTTGTGCTGCTCAAATAGCAGAGGCTGCTTAGAACCAAAGAGCTCATGGACAACAGTCTAAGTACTGCCCGGAATATCTCTGACCCAAGAAGATAAAGTCATGCACTTTACTTTTGGTGAAATGAACTTCCAAAAAATCTCAAATTAAAAAACAAAAGATTTTCCAAACAGTTATAAATCCGCTTCACGGATGCCAGGGTCACCGTGACATTGGTTAGAACTTGTTTTTAAGTTGTTAGCCCATGTTTTAAGGCCGAGTCATGCTTTAGTCAGCTTTTCCTCCATATATCTTTCCTCCAGCCTGATTTCTTTAAATCTGTGGTTTGTGGGCATAGCTCAGACTTAAGGGTATAGTCCTGAGGGCCCTTCAAAATCTGAGGGGGAAAGGAAGTTTATTAAGATTAGAGAAGAAAAGATGACCTGCCTTGACCCTGTGATTAATTTTGCAGTCATGATATCTTGGCAGGGTGGGGAGGAGGGAGAAAAAGGGAGGGAAGGAGGAAGAGAGAGAAAAGAAGGAAAGGAGAAAGAAGGAATAAAGAAAAAAAAGCACAAGGCCTTTCATGATCCCCCAGGTGCCTTGAGATGACCTTTATTTACTTTATACATAGAGACTTACTTGTGGTTTCCTCTGAAAGAATGTGACTGTCTTGAGGGTAGTCAGTCAGTCAATAGGCATTTTCTGAGCCCCTACCATGTTATAGGCACTGTAATATTAGATTCTTCTTCCACCAGGATGTTCTTGAAAGACTATTTCCATTCTTTATCCTTGTATCTCAAACACCAAATATAATGGCTGGCATGTAGTAGGCGATTAACACCTGTTTATTGGTTAATTGAGGAGAGAATTCAATTCAACTCAACAAACATTTATCAAGTGAAGAATCCAGTTCTCCAGGACATCCTACTGGAGCAAGAAAAAAAGAATAAAGAGGAGAAGATAAGGAAGGAAAGGAGAAAAGCAGAAGAGAAAAAAAGGAAGGAAAGAGGAGAGAAGGAAAGAATAAGGGGGAGAAGGAAAGGAGAGAAGGAGAGGGGAAGAGGAGGAGAAGGAAAAGGAAAGAAAGGACAGGTTGGTTGTACAATGAAAGGTATCCACTAATCATCTTTAAAAAGCAAAAAACTTGAGAGTTCCCCAGAGGGGTCTCCAGACTTTGGGGCATGGGATTGTCCTTTGGTGGCTGGTTAGGTGGAGGTAATTCTGGTACTGTGAGACTGATAGGTGACTGCTGTCCCATGGCTTAGCTAGGAAGGATTCCAAACAGTAGAAATGTTTCCCTGGCCCCTGCCCATGCTAATTGGCATGAGTAAGCTTGCTATTTCAAAGAAGTCCCGTTTAAGACTTGAGTGTCTTTAGAGAGGCCCTTTGAAAGAGACCACCCTGTCTAAGGCAGCCGAAATTAGTTCCCTCGATTTGATCTTTAGACAGAGCTTAGAAATGGAAAGTGTGCTAAACCTACAAAAGCCACAAACTATTGTGATAATATCACAATAACAAGGAGGTCAGCAGTAATGGCTCACTTTATGGGGTGATTGAGGGTTTGTAAGTAGGGTAATTTCAACAATAGCCAGTTCTCCTTAGTTCATTCCAATTTCCTTCCAAATAGCCATGGAAGGGCCTGGGATTGCCCACTCCATTCTGTTTTAATGAAGCCACCCCAGAATGACTTGGATGTAAGCAATAGGTAAGCTTTATATAGTGGTTTATTTATAGCCATTAAAAAATTTAGCCACAAAACTTCCCTGTTATTTACAGTCATTATTCTCATTTTACTGATGAGACAGCCAAGGCCCCAGGGTCATGAAGTAAATCGGTAGCAGACCAGGAATTAGAAAGAGAAACAAGCTTCAGTCCCCCTGACCAGGCCACCAGCCATTCTTTCCCTAGGGCTCATCATACTCTTAAAATTGGAAATCAGGGCACAGCTGGATTGTTAGGGATTCTCCAATGGGACCAGGCAACCAAAGGGGCCTCTTCCTTCCTCCAGGGCCCACGAGGGCTTCAGGGCTTCTTCTCACTCATTTCCCCTGGAAAGCCAAGGAGGGGGCTTTCTAATGAGATCATTCCTTTCACAACCTAGGCTGCCATTGTGCATCTGTTATAAATCCAATGTCGTGAGAAATGGTCTGTTTTAAGGGGGATCGCTTTTGCTGGGAACAGAAAATCCAGCAAGCCTTCCCTCTGCATGCAACAACAATAAAAACCCCAGTGGGGAGAAAACGATTCTAGGAGTCTGTTCCTTGTCGGTGTCCTCAGGGAAACCAGAGACAGACGGAAGGTTTTCTCCTCCCCACTCTGCTTCTCACCCCCTCCAATTTCTCTGTGATTATTCCTGACTGGGAAAGCCAGACCAAAGCCCTGGGTTTCTTTAGAGCTAGAATTTCTTCCACGGCAGGACTTTCGGAAATCTTTCCATCAGTGGCCCCTTTAAGAGAGCCAGGCCACTGAATCTCCTCCCCTCTGCTGACTCTCTGCAGTCCAGTGCTTTGCTAGCTAGGGCTGCCAGGTCATCCAGATGTAAGAGGGCTAGTTTGGTCCATAGTCTGTCAGGGGAGACAGAGGAAACAGAAAAAGAGAGGGATAGAGGGAGAAGGGGAAGATGGAGAGGGGGAGGTGGAGAGAGAGAGAGAGAGAGAGAGAGAGAGAGAGAGAGAGAGAGAGAGAGGAGGGAGGGAGAGAGAGGGAGGGAGGGAGGGAGGAGGAAGGAAAGGAAGGAAAGGAGAGGAAGGGTCTATTGACATGTAGAAGCCCCCAATGCTGTGGCTAGACTCAGGAACAATGAGACTGGGCTGATATGGCATGGTCCCCTGATTGGCTGTGTTGGAATCTGCGCCAGTGGGAAGAAATAGGACATCTGGGCTCCCCTAGGCGGCTTGCCCAAGGCCGTGATTCTCTCCCCAACTCTGCCAGGCCAGGCCAGGCCAGGGCAGGCTTCTCTCTGCCCCAAGCCACCAGCTGGGATTCCAGAAGCCCTTCCCAAGTTAACGAGATGAGCTACCAGGTCTCAGAGAGTAATACAGTGAGGCTGAACTGGGGATCGATCTGTGTTTGTTTCCAAGTCACTGGGGACCAGGGCAAGCTGGGAGGGTTTGGGGGGATGGGGCAGGAGGAGAAGGGGAAGGAGGAGGAAGGAGGAGGAAGGAGGAGGAGGAGGAAGGCGGAGGGCGGAGGAAGGCGGAGGGCGGAGGAAGGCAGGCAGATCCGCCCACAGCACAGGTGCTGCTGAGCTGGCTGGCTGGGGCCCCTGAGAGCAGGACCCACCACGACCACGTGGGCTCTTGTAAATTCACCAACCCTACACCGTAAAAGGCACCAGAGAAGGGTGGGGGAGGGTTGATGGTGGAAGGCTTTAATTGCCATTGGCATTTCTGAGCTGTCTGCTGCAAACAGCCATCTTGGTAAGAGGTGATGTCATTTAAAACATTCTCCGGGCTTTCGAGCTGATTGTTAGGTCCCATTTTCCAGCCCACAGTTAGTAATGGCCTGGTTTAATAGTTATAGGAAATTTGGGGGAGATGACAGCCACATCTTTCCCCTGGTTAACATTGTGCACACCCTTTAAACATGTGTGTGTGTGTGTGTGTGTGTGTGTGTGTGTGTGACAGAGAGAGAGAGAGACAGAGAGACAGAGAGAGAGAACAAAGGAGAGAGAGCCAGAGCGCTGGGGCTCTTGCAATTTCATCTGGTTTTCTGATAGAACGTGTTTGTTTTTTCAGTTGACTAAACTCCGATAATGAAACAAGTCTGCTCAGTTTCACTGCGGGGTTTTGAAGCAGGAGGAAAATGTGGCTGTTTGCAATTGGCATGCCTATCACTTAGTGCCACAGTTCCCTTGGCCAGTGGTCCCAGCTTCTTGAACTTGACAAAACTTCCGGGTTACCTGGGAACCTGTGACATACAGGACCCTTAAAGATTTTTACCTCAATAGTTCTACTTTAGAACCCGAAGGAATCATAGACCTTGAGCTCCAAGAGACCTTAAATATCATTTAGTCCAACACTCATTCTACAGATTAGAAAAGAGTCAGGATTGGAATCCAGGTCTTTTGACGTCAAATTCAGGACTCTTTCCATCTGTGATTTGATTAAAAAAGATAAGTGGTCTTACTTTCAACTCTTAAAACTTTTCTGCATTTAACTTGGTGAGGAAAAACGAAGGATCATGTTTCTTACTAACTATGTCACGTCTCCTCTCTGGGCCTCAGTTTCGTCAGTTGTAAGACAGGGAAAATGTTTGCATTACCCATGTAGGACCAATCAATTGAGAAGCCTTTATGAAGTACCTACTGTGTACTAGGGGTAGCTGGGTGACACAGTGGGTAAAGCACAGGGCCTGGAATTTTAGGAAAACCTGAGTTCAAATTAGGCATTAGATTCTTACTAGCTGTGTGACCCTGGACAAGTCACTTAACTCTTTGCCTCCATATGAGATGGAAAAGGAAATATTGGCAAAGTACTTCAGTATCTTTGCCAAGAAAACCCCAAAACAGGATCACTAACATCTGTACATGATTGAAATGACTAAACACCAAAAAAATGTGTGCTAGGCACCAGTTCATAGATTTAGATCTGAAAGGGACCTAGAAATGAGGAAGCAAGGCCCAGAGGATGGGAAATGACTTGCTCAAGTACACAGGTAGCAGAGGATCTAGATGTCTTAGTCTTTCATGGCACCAGGCTCCTTTCCTCCCCAAGATCCCAGAGCTACTAGTGAGCAGAGCTGGACTTCAAGTCACTAAGCTGTTACTCAAACCTGAGATCAGGGCTCTTCTCATCTCTGTCCCCAGAATCTCAGCTGAATTAAGGAGCCCAGCACTTGGGAACCAGCAGTCTTTGAGAATAAAGACAAAGCAAGGAGAATGCCTTCTGCCCTACTTGTGCTCACCTGGTGACAGGTGCTTTAGCTTTTATAAAATCAGAACGAGAGAGTATATGTCCGGAGACCTATGGCCATCGTGAACAGGGTATCCCAAAAGCCATCAAAATGTCAAACTCCAGGAAACCTTTTGGAACCTTGCAGGTCACCTAATCCAATGCTCTCATTGTACAAGAATGCAAACTTCATACAGATGGTACAACTGAGGCACGGAGAACCAAGATGGCCTGTCCAGGGACACACAGGATATAATCAACAGAGATAGGATTTGTAAGGACCCAAATTGTTTGATTTCAAATCCAGAGTTCTTTGAATTCCATCTCTCTGCAAAAAGCAAAACAAAACAAAACAAAAAAGCCCCCCAAAAAAACAGCTAGAGGAGAAAAGACAAGATAGGGCCAGGCATGAGAGACAGACAGACTGAGACATACTCAGAGCAGTGTGACCCATCCGGGTGATGTTCCTGTCCCCACCACCTTTGAGCTCAGGTGTCAGAACAGGAGGAAGCCTGGGAGGCTGGTCTGGGGCACCATTTGGGAGAGAGAGGTCCTTGTTCCGAGGATACCTCCAAATCTGTCTGTATAGTACATCTTCTCTCCTACCCTGCCATGGTAGATTATAAGCTCCTTGATGGCAGGGACAGTCTTATTTTTTTTTTTCAAATCTTGGTATCCTTCATGCCTAGTATACTATCCTTCATAATATCACAGAACTGTAAATCTAGAGTTGGAAAGGGCCTTAGAAGTAACTTAGTCCAACTCCCTTATTTTTAACAAATGAAGAAACTAAGGAACAGAGTGAGGTTAAGTGATTTGCCCAGGGTCACAAAACATCTGCAGTGGAATTTGAACCCAGATCTTTCTGACTCCATGTCTAGTTTCCTCTATTCTACTGCACGTTTACAGGCTAGGGACACAGTAGGAACTTGTTTGTTGAATTAGATATCAGTTACAAGTTTGATCTGGATTTCCATCTAAGCCTGGAGCTTTAAAGAGGAGAGACACTATTTTAGACAAGATGTGGCGGTGCCAACCTCTCTGAAGTGCAGACACGTGGGGGAAATCAGCTCCACGATATGGTCTTGAGTTCCAACCTCCCTCCCTAGAGACTTCCGGAATGCTTAAGTCTCTCTTTTGGTTGAATTGAGAACTCATCTCTTCCCCCATTTAAAAAGCACATCCACTCTGTGTCCATTCTGCTATATTCCAATCTGTATAATTTCTCTGATTTGTTTGCTGTTTAGATGAAAGGGTTTACTCACTATTTGTAAAGACCTTTGTGTAACCTGCATTTGGTGGGAAGCGGGACAAAGTAGGTGTGAGTAAACTTTCCTCCTTGTGAGGGACTAGGAGGTGCCTTTTTTTGGTTGGAACCAAAGTGATGTCCCTAGACTGGCAATGTTGGTACATGTTGGGGATTGCTGGTGGGGTGTGGTGGGGTAGATATAATTCCAGATTACTACCTGTTTCAGAGACTAGAAAACAGAGTATTCAGCCTTGTGGTCATGCTCCCTCCAGGCAAGAATCACAATGTCTCTTGTAGAGAGGTGGGCAAGGTTCCAGAGATAAATAAGTACCAATTCCTCCAGAGAGTCTCATTTAGACAATCCATCCTTGTGGATGTGCATTCCTGACATGGGAGCCCACACCTTACACAGGTATAAATGTATCATATAATAGAATATAACCTCTCTCCTGGGAGGAATTTTGGGTTTTCTATCCATAGCACTTAACACAACGTCTAGCCCAGGGCTGAGGAACCTGCAGCTTCAAGGCCACATGTGACCCTCTAGGTCTTCAAGTGCAGCATTTCCACAGAGTACTGAATTTTACAGAACAAATCCTTGTTTGGATTCAGTCCAAGGGCCACCCTTGAAGACCTGCAGGGCCACATGTGGCCTTGATGCCACAGGTTCCCCACTCCTGGGCTAGCCCATATGTGATTAATAACTGTTTTTTGAATTAAATATGTACTTATATATTATATGCCATATGTAGATTTGTGTGTATATATGTATACACATACACATTACATGTACTATAGTGTAGTCTCTTTAATTAAGATCAAATTCCCCAGCACACAGCTCAGGATTCTGCAGACAGTAGCCACTAAATGTATTTGTTGAATTGAATATGTATTTATTTAGAAATGTTACATTGTATTCATGTACTCTCTATGGTAGGCTGTAAACTTCCTGAGGACAGCACAGTGCCCAGCGATAAATCTTACAAGCATTTTATTAAGTGCCTACTGTGTGTCAGGAACTATGTCCTTCTTGAATCAAATGCACAAATGAGTTTTTATGTAATATGCAGTCAGATAAAAAGCACTTTGAGGTTATGGCTTGTTTCATTTCTGTCTATTTCCAGTGCTTAGCACATGCACAGTAGATATGTAATCCTTGTTAATGTGAATATATCTCTCCCTAGGATACATAAGAATGCATTCTATGGAAGGCAGTGTTATCTAATGGAGAAAGAGCTGACCTCAGAATTTGGAAGGCCTGGGTTCAAGTCCCACCCAGGCCACATATTGAATGTTTCAGCACCCCACATAACTTTCTAACCCTCACATTATCAGAAAATACCAAGGGCCAATATTAGCCAAGAAGTTTCTTACCAATACTTCTGAACCTCTGAATTCATCTGTCAAAAAACCCCAAATTAAACAATGACCGATAGTTGGCGATAAACTCCTCAAACCTGAGAATTTTCGCTTGTGTCTTTGTGTCTCTAGCACCCAGTAGGTTGCCCAACACCCGGTAGGTGCTTAGTGAATGCTTAAGTAAATATAAACACATGTCCATATATGACTGCATTCTATACGTTAGAATGCAAGGTTCTGGAAGTCGGCAAACTTGTGTTTCATTTCTGTGTCTCTAGTGCCTGAAAGGATCCAATACATTGTAATGACTTAATAAGATGTTGGGTGCGTGCGTGTGTGTACATGTGCACATGTATGTATGTATGCTACCTAATCATACAATACATACGCACATGTATAATATATACACATACAAGTATGTATACATATACAATACACTGGGCATTTACAAATGCGTACATGTACACACATGTGTACACAAAAATGCACACAGTACTAGAGTATATACTGTATATACATACAATGTCTATCTACACACTAAGTATACACATGGGCATGTATACAACACATATACATACAAACAGGCACGCTACACACACCTACGTACATATACCCATACCTATAGGGTGTCCCAAAAGTCTTAGTCCATCTCAAAGCTATGAATGGTTTAAAACTGCACTAAGTGTTTTGGAACACCCTGTCTACACACACACATAGACAGTACAGTACGTATATGTATACAATATGCATGCACAATGTGTATCATACACACAATATGCACACACACTCATGCACATGGACATACACACGCTGTATACATGCACACACACATCTATATTCACATGCACACATACACATAAGACACACACAGGGAGTAAAACTTAAACTGGCACCTAGACCTGGGGACATCGAGTGGAGGGTGCATAGATCTAGAATGGCTGTGCAGCAGAGGCCGTGGGCAGCGACCCTTTCACGTCGTCTTTCCGCGTGCAGCCCTGGGCCCAAGCCCTAGTGCGTGCTAAGTGCCTAAGAAACGCTCGTGGGCGTGACCGTATTTTTATTTATACACACAGATGCATATTTCTGAATCTGTCCGTATGGAGGGAGGGATACGGTAAAGGTGGATTACTCTGCCGTACACCGAGGGCTGGGAGGCGCTCTCCGCCGGGGTGGGCTCATCTCTTTCCCCTTTCCCTCCTGGGTTTCGGGCTCCTCCCCTTTTCCTCCTCCCCCTCCTCCTCCTTCCCCCGCCCCTCCGCGGCCGGCGCGCGGACACGCTCGGCCCCGCCCCTCGGGCTCCGCCGCCGCGGGGGCGTGCCGGGTCCGGGAGGGGCGTGCCCGGGGGCGTGCCCCGCCCCGGGGGGGCGTGCCCGCGGCCGCTGTAATTCTCGGCGAGCCCGGGCGAGGTCTCTGTTCGCAGGCCCTGCCGGTCCCGGCCTCGCGCGCTCCGCTCCGCTCCGCTCCGCTCGGCTTGGCTCGGCTCGGCTCTTTCTCCGTCGCCGCCGCCGCCTCCTCGGCGCGTGCGCCCGGCCCCGGTCCCGGCCCCGGCCCGGCTCGGCCTCCTCGGCCTCCTCGGCCCGGCCTCGCCGGCCCCGGCCCCGCCGCGCCCCCGCCGCGGGCCATGGCCGACAGCGCCAGCGAGAGCGACACGGACGGCGCGGGCGGCCCGGGGGGCGGCGGGCCCGGCGGGCCGGGGGGCGGCGGGGGCGCGGGCTCCGGGCTGCAGCCGTCGTGCTCGGCGGGCGCGGGCGCGGGCGCGGGCGGCCCGGGGGGCGGCGGAGGCCCGGGGCCCGGCGGCGGCGGGAAGCCGGGCGGCATTGTCATCTCGCCGTTCCGCCTGGAGGAGCTCACCAACCGGCTGGCGTCGCTGCAGCAGGAGAACAAGGTGCTGAAGATCGAGCTGGAGACGTACAAGCTCAAGTGCAAGGCGCTGCAGGAGGAGAACCGGGACCTGCGCAAGGCCAGCGTCACCATCGTGAGTGCGGCCCGGCCGGCCTGGCCCAGCCCGGGGATGTGGGGGTGGGGGTGGGGGCTGCTTCGGGGCTTTCCGGGAACAGGGATGGGCAGAGCCCGACGACCGGGTCGCGACCGGGAACCTGCTTCGGGGCTTTCCCTAGCTGGGGCTAAAGAGCCTCCCTTGGGGGTCCGGCCAGATGTGCCGGGCACCGTCCCCCTCCTGCCAGGTCGGGGGTGTGGTGCCGGCACCAGGCAGCCGCCCGTCCGCTCCGTTTCTGTTTTGCTCGGGGCCTGGCTGACCCCAGAATAGGAGGAGAGAGTGGCTATAGGAATTCTGTAGGACCTGATGGTGGGAGGAGGAGGGAGAAGTGGGGACTGTAAAAAAACCTGTTTTTGTCTTGTTTTGTTTTGCCCCTGGCATGCAGGAAGGCTTGGCTTGGGGCAGGGAGAGGAGGGGACCCTCCTTTAGTCTGGCAGAGTCTTGCAGGGCAGGAGGGGGGAGTAGGAGGGAAGCTGGCAGTATCTGGGGCTGGCTGGGCGTGTGTGTGAGGAAGGAGAGGCTCAGTCTCCCTCGCCATGGGGGCAGGAGGGCTGGGCGCTCAGTTGGCAGAGACCGTGGAGCTGGCACGATTGCCCAGGTTGGGAGGGGGGTGGAGAGGAACAGTGAATTTGGGAAGGCGTTCCTGCCAAGGGAGAAGGGGAAGAAAAGCAGCAGATTGTCCTCCAGGAAGCCCTCCTGAGTCTCTCTTGGGTGACTCAGGCCCTGGGGAGGGGAGGCGGGTGCAATGCTGCTTGGACTGTGTGGTCCAGGGCTGGGACAGCCCAGTTTCTCCTGCGCAGCCAACTGGCTGTGGATGGTGGAGAGTGGGATGAGAGAGAGTGGGAAGGGGGCTGGGCACTGTGGACCATCTGCCCTCTTGCCACCAGGCTTTGGGAGCTCTCAGCAAGGAGATCAGCTCCAGTCTCTGCAGTTTCCCTCTCTCTGCAGTTTCCCTCCCGGAGTGGCACGCAGTTCTAAAAGTCACTAAATTCGTAATGGGGAGGAACAGAAATGGGAAAGTACTCTGTGTGCCTCTGCCTTCCAGCTCTGCCACACATCGTTAACATGCAGAATCGCCATACACACAGCCCTATTCACATGCACATGGTTCTCCAGCCAAGAACCAGCCAAAGGAATGTATATGTGTTCTGTATGGCTGCCCCACACGAGTCAGGCAGCTAGCTCCAGGGGATGAGCAGAGTATGGTCAGTGAACCCAGGCTGGGAGTAGTAACTGGAAAAACTGTCAGGGAGGACCCAGTGCCAGGAAAAAACTAATAGGAAAGATTTCTTTGGCCCTATTTGGGTTTTGGTGTGTGTGTGTGTGTGTGTGTGTGTGTGTGTGTGTGTGTGTGTGTGTGTGTGTGTGTGTGTGTGTAATAGAGAGACACAAGCATATGAGCAAACAGTACAGCTTTCCCAAGCTGTCAGAAATCAGACTTTCTACTAAAATGCCATTGTGTATGGCAGCCTAATTAGAAATGGATGGTGAGGAGGCACTTGGCATACGTAGAAATATCTTCCCAGGGAAGGTTATGACAGCAGCACTTTGCATGCTGCCCACCTGAATGGAGCAGGGCAGAATCTGCAGAGGCAGCCCTCCCCTTCCCCGCCTTGGGAGGCCCTCCCCTTGGGCTGAGATTGAATCTACCAGGCATTTATAAAGAGCCTCTTATGTACCTAGTACCAGGGACACAAGGATGGAACACAGCTCAGCCTGTCTCTTCCAGGAGAGATGTGTGTGTCTGTGTGTGTGTGTTGTGTGTGTGTGTCTGTGTCTGTCTGTGTGTGCCTTCTGGTGGGGAAACTCCCTTCCTCAGTTGGGAGCTGCTAGTCTTTGAGAGTCCAGTGGGGTCAGTGAGAGGTTAATTGCTTTGCCCATAGGTTATACAACTGGTTGGAGAGGCAGCCCTGGAGCTGAATCTTCCTTCCTCTGAGGCTGCCCTTCCTAGTTTGAGGCCTGGCCATGGGGCCTGACGGACTAAACAGGGGCCCTGCTCTGCCCAAGTAATAGGACCATGGGTTTGGACCATGGTACAACCCCCTCATTTCAAAGATGGCAAAACTTAAGCCCATCCAGGTTAGTTACAGAATCAGAAACTAGCTGACCTGGGCTTGGCTCCTGGGCTCTCTGGTTCTGAAACCCAGTCCCCTGGTTCCAAGAAAATAGAGGAAGCAACCTTTGGAAACTCGAATTAGGGAATTAGAAGGTTGGTTTTTGGACTAAAAAAAATCAAAGTTTTTCTGAACTTTTCCTACTTAGGAAAGTGGCAGAGTCCATATGGAACAGAATTGTAGTACCTCATGTACTACTCAGACCACGATTCGGCTACCCCTGGCCCAGTGTGGTAGGAAGAGCTGACCTGGAGAAGGTTATCGTTTGCCACTTTGGGCTTTTTTACATAGGCCTTTAGGGTTGGAACAAGGAAGTATTGGACCTTGTAGCTGATGGCATGGACGGACTTATTTGTGATTACAGCCCTGTGTGGGATGATCGGAAGAGCAAAATCCAGTAACATCTGTTTTACAAAATATGTTGTGGCCTTAGTTTTGAATTAGGAGTGACAGTCATTCTTGAACAGGAGTACCAGAAGTTTCCTCCGTACTGTGATAAGGGAGGCCCAGGGATTCAGATGCTTCAGACCTTTTAGAGTTTCAGGGATGTGGAGGTAGAGAGGAATCATTTGGTAACCACACGTAGGCTTTCTTTGGGACTTGGAGTGTCCAGCAGTTGAGATTTTAGATACTTTGATATCAGGTGATTTGGTTCCAAATATATTCCGTGTTGGTGGAAGGGACCCTGAGGATATCTCATCCACTTTCTCATTTTATAGATGAGAATTCTGAGTTTTAGAGAAGCAAAATGACTTGTCAAAGGCCATACCAAAGCAGCATTCCAACCCAGGTGCTCAGTCCAGTGATTTGCCCTGTGTACTCTGCTGTGTGGCTGTTTCCAGTGTGTGAAAAGGAGTATGGGAAGTGTTTGAAGCTTTTGGTCCTTTTATTGGAGAACCTGGGGCCTATGTGGAATTGATGCTCCTGGCCATCTCGGTGGGGGGTTTTTAGATCTGGGAGGGCCCTTCAAGGTCTTCCAGGGCAGCTCTGTCATTTTACACATGAAAACATTGAGCCCCAGACGGGAGGTGACATCCACTTTGCCCATTGCTAGCAAGGGGCACTTTGTCTCTTCCAGATTGCATCCTTCTCTCCCATCACTTTTTAATAAATGGACCTGTAGTTTCTCTTCCGCCCTTCTTGCTTGCTCCCTCCCCACCTAAAAAGGAGGATGAGCAATAAAAGTAATAGGATCAGAGGGCCCTTAGAGGACATCCAGTTCAGATGCCTCATTTTCCAGATTAGGCTCCCCAGCAGGGAGGCTAAATCCTGCCCAAGGGCACATTTCAGGCAGCCAGTGGCAGATGCTCATGGAAGCCTTCAGACTCCAAATTCAATGTTCCTTCAGTTGTGCTGGGGTGAATGTGAAGATCTGTCGGAATTTCATGGTTTAACTCACTGATTTGAAGGAAGGATGCCTTTGTAATTAATTGTTCACTTTTCTTGTGCTCCTCTGGATCAGTTGAGAAAGAACGTGAGTCATATATTTCAGTAATGAATTTTTTTTGAAGAGAGCATCATAAAATCATATTTACAATGAACAGGGACCTCACAGCTCCCCTTGTCTAGCCTCAAAAAACTGAGGCCCATTGAGGGCCTGTGTCCTGCCTTTTGACCAAGGTCATTCGGGGATTAAGCACCAGAGGAGGACACAACCCCCAGTCTTCTGGCTTCATGGTCTGGGCTCTCTCTACTGGACCACACTGCCTTCCTCCTTGACTCTTTCAGAAAGGCCCATTATGGTGGGCTCAATTAAGCAAGTCAGAAGGCATCTGCTCTCTCATCCTTGTCTTTCCCATGTCACGTTCTGACCAGGTGACCATTTGAAAATGTAGTCCATGTTCTCAGTGCCCATGGGAGGGAGGTGAGAATGATCCTGGGGGAGAAATCAGAACAAAAACTTGGATTTTACAAATTGTCCCTTACTTGGACACTGGTGCATCCCGAAAGTTCAGGATGACAAGAGCCATCCTAAAGAGGGCGGTCTGCAACTGAGGCTGTACTGCCTGATCTGAGAAGGTCATGTAGGGGCACATTGGTCTCAGGGAGTGGGTAGCTGATGATTACTTTGGGGTGGGGGGTGTTGGGGAGGTTTTCACTTGCGCTGAACTGCTCATCCAGGAAGGCAAACACAGGAGGAAATATTAAAGATCATGCCTTCATTTTCTTGGAAAAAAGATTCTCTGCCTTCTCAGCCCCTTTGGGTACTCAATTTTAAGGAAAAAAAGGGGAATCATAACATAAGCAACTGGTAAATGGGAGAGCAAGGTGTCTGTGCCTGTGTCTTGGTGAAGACCTCCCCTGTAGTATCAGTTCCTTAATTTAACTGATGTTTATTAAGTCCCTGCTTCTTTCCCCTACAGAGGGTGGGGGTTGGGGGGGCAGCTCACCAGGGCTTTGTCAGCATGGCCTAGCCCAGGGGAATGGAATCTCCCAGGGAGTCTGTGAACTTGAAGGAAAAAGGTGACCTCTCATTTTCACTCACCTCCAGCTGAAATGGAGTGCTTCTTTAAATACTAATTAAACAAATCAACCAGTAACTCTTATTCTGAGGATGGGGCCATGACAGAAGCAGAGAACCCTTATTCTGTAGACTTGATACTATTTCATTCTTGATATTTTTGTTCCTGCTTCCTCCAGTTTCATAAATGCTTTATTTGTTAATTTTTCAAATTGAAAGTCACTGGGTGGTAGAGAGACAGCAGCAACAAAAAGATCTAGTCCCTTCAGAGATGATGAGAGAGCAGGAGGTACAGGGGGAGGGGAAGGGAGAGAGGGTAGGGGGCTCCTGCTTGGGGTCTAGCTGCTGTGTTCCAGGGAGATGGGGGGAGAAGGAGAGAGGGAAAGTCTGTTTTCAACTAGGGGAGGAGGAGGACTCTGAAAGCCTGCTGATAGAGGTGGGCATTCCAGAAGTAGAACTGAGGAAGGAGAAGAACATATCAGGCCCTGGGCCAGTGCAAGGGGTCCCTAGATGGCCTGCCCTGCTTGGAGAGCAGCCAGAGGTCTACTTTGAATGGAGCACAGATCATACAGGGAAGTCAGGTGAAATCATCTGGGACAGGTCGGCTGGAGGTTTATTTTTGATGTGTAGATGGTACGTGATTGGTCATGTTGTCCAAAAAAAAGCAAGATCTCTGTTCCTTGGGGTTAATTAATTGACATGAACTCCCTCAATTTTTTTCTTCTCATTCATAAGAGCAGTGGCTCAAACTGGAGATCCTTTTGGTTTTTTTAGTCTTCATTATATTAAAATTGGCCTTTCTTGGTAAGTTAGTACTGGCTCCGGTCCACTGTCCCTCCTGAAGGCCAACCCATTCATCTGTCTGTGACCTCAGGTTAGATACATCTGTCAACTACAAGTCCTTCCTCTCCAGAAGAGCTTCTTGTAGAAGCCTTCCTCCAAGTCAGCTTGCTCATCTCAGGAATCAGAAGCTTAGTTTGTAAACTGTGCTGTGTTGGTTCACCATCAGTGAGGTCTGGTTTGGGAGTCCGAGCTTTAAAGCTAGTGTGGGGCCAGGAAGCCTCTCTTTCTCCCTCTGCGCAGCTGAACCAGCCTAGAACTTGTCCACTGGTCAGTCTGTGATTACCCTGAGCCACCACCCGAGTGGTTCAGTTGAACCTTTTTGAAGTTAGCCTGACTGCTCCTCTGCCTCACCTGTCCTGGGAGCCTCTGAGGAGCTGAACTCTGCTGACCCAGCCAGCAGGAATCAAGGGGCCTTCTCATGCCTCAGTGAGGCAGCATTGGAGGAGCTGGCCTCTAAAGAAGGAACATTTATTTTACCCTTCCACAGGAGCTTATATATCCTTCTGAATGCTCTTTGTCTCTTTGGTAAGGGGCAGCTTTCAGGTATTAGGAGGGATCTGACAAAATTGTACAAACTGTCTGCAGCCTTTTCCTGTTGTATGCATCCATACGTGTGCCAGAAAAAGGATGGGCCTTTCCCAAATTCTTGCAATCACAATGTTCCCTTTTGATCAAAGCAAGCTGGATAGAAGTTAGGGAATCTGGGTTCACATATGGGTGCTGCCACTTCTTGTGACCAGGAGTCAGTCACCAAACCTGATTCTGCCTCACTTTCTCTTCTGCAAAATAAAATGGATCAGATGGTGAGTAAGGTTCTTTCCAGCCCCTGCACTAGGGACTCTGCTTTGTGTCCTGGACCTGAGGAGTCTGGTGTAGCCTGTGGATGCAGACTCAGTGAAATGTTTTAAATGCACTGAGCAAAATACTGAAGATTACGAGGGGAACCAAAGGTTAGTGAAATAGACCCTGTGAAATCTACTTCTGGACATCAGATTAAGAACCCTGCTTTAGATCTGTGGTGCTTTAAACATTACCCTGAAAGTTCAGTCTTTTTCAGAAGATCTGCCTTCCCCTTTTAAAATCTCTTATTTTACTTTGCATCAGACCTTTGCATCAGTGGTTTGCATCTGTGTAAGAGCTCTCAGGTTGGAAAAGACCCTTCACCAATGCAGATCAGCATCTGTTCAGCAATTTAGTCTTCAGGAGTTACTTAGAACACTGAAAGGTTAAGCAACTTGTCCAGGGTCACACAGCCCTGTATTTGTCAGAGACGGGATGGGAGTACAGTCCACTAAGTCAGACCACACCACTTTTTTCCCCCCAGCCCTATCATTTTTGTTTTCCATTAGTTCCAAGAATCACAAGTTGCATCTAGGAAAACAATTCTAATAAAAGTGCCATCCCAAAGTGGACCCATGAGCCATCCTGCCACTTAGTGAAAAATTCTTCTGTTTTGGTTTCATTAATAGCTAAAATGTCAATAATGAGGTAGTAGTTGAGTTACCTCAGGAGGAGGGTGGCCGATGGCATTGGACAAAGATCTGGTATTTAGAGGGCCAACAGGGAGTTTGTAGATGGTCTGAAAACTGGGAATTTTAATCCCTTTCTTTCCTCAGCTATTACTGAAGTAGCTCCAGGTGGGGAAGGGCCAGCACAGAGGGCCACCTGATATTTTTCTTTTTTCCCTGGGTTGCCATGACCAACGAGCCACCAGTCCAGTAGAGAGGGCATAGGCCTTCCTGCTCACCTGCCAGACCAGGTTTCTGGAAGTGGACACAGGTTGGTTGGTTCCCCCTCTCTTCCCATGGGAAGCCTTCCTGGCATGGCAGAACCTTCTAGAGGCTACATCTGGCTGGTTTAACCTGCTAGAGCCCAAAGAGGACTTCCTTTTGTAGGGTTCTGTGCCTTCACTTGGCATCATCAAGTGCTCCTAAGTGTGTGTTGTGTGCGAGGCACCTTGCTTGGGCCTCTGCTTGAGCAGCCTAGGCTGGTGCCTTCTGAAGAACCTCCAGAAGGGCCACAGGGGAGGGACCCTCTGATGGTCACTGATTCTGCCCACAAGCATTCATGGAGCTCCAGTGCATTGGAGGGATGCAAAGAAAGGCAGGAACTTGGTCACTGCCCTCAAGGAGCTCCCATCCTGGAGGGGAGATAATGTGAGAAAAACTGGTCCACAAACATTTATTAAGTGCTTACTCTGTGCTGGGCATTGTGTTAATGATATACAAAGAATAAAAAAGGGATACAGGGAAAAAGGGAAAGTCGTATCTGCCCTCAGGGACCCTTCATTCTGGGAAAGCAGAAGTCATTTAGAGAGAAGGCAATCTGGTCAAGGAGTGACCAGCCTGGCCTCTGAGACTCCTCAGCCAGGGTTCTTTCTGTGACGCCACTACAAGTCAAGCCTTCTAGATTCTAGACTCCTGTTCTTTCCACTAGAAGGGTCCATACATCTGGAAGTGTTCGGATTGGGGGCCAGAGCCCAGGGGGTATAGGGGAATTGGGGAACCATGCATTCTGTTTTCCCATATTGGGCAGTCTGTGACCCAGAAAGGGGTTAGCTTGACCCAGAGAACAGAATGTGGGTGCTGGGTGGCACCTGTAGAGAGGTGAGGAAGAGCCTGCCTTGAAGAGGAAAGGCTTGTTTTGGTAGGTTTGAAGGCTTTCAAGGAGAGGTAGGTGGCACCTAGTGGGGTCACGGCTGGACTAGTTGGCCTGAGTCCCTTCTAGCCCTGGAGAGTCTGTGGGTCCATGCCAGTGGGGTGCTTCTTCTTGTTGGGAACTCGCTTCCCTCTCCTTGTACTGATTGGAGACTCCATTCTGCCACAGTCCTGTGGTTGGTTGCTGGTCAGTTGTTTCAGTCATGTCCCACTCTTCATGACTATTTAGGGTTTTCTTGACAGAGATACTGGTTTGCCATTTCCTTCTCCTGCTCATTTTATAGATGAGGAACTGAGGCAGACAAGGTGAAGTGACTTACCCTGTGACTTCCCATCCTGGGTGGGTCATGGAATGATCAGGATACATTGTATCCTTTTGGGGAGCTCTGCCTTCCTCCTAGTTTGCCTTTGAACCTACAGAGAACATGCTGGTTACCTTGTAGCAGGACCTGGCCTCCTGATACATTCCTGGGATGATGGCACTGTGTAACCCTGGCACAAATTCTCATTGGACCTTTAGCTGTATGTAATTGTACTATTGGTTTTCATAGGCAGAAAAAAGAGAACTTTTTGGTAACAGAATAAAAGTGTTGGGAGGGAAGGCTTCCCCCCCCCCCTTCTGTAAGCCTGCTTTTCTGTAATCTGGTTTATTGCTGCTGTTGTTCCACCTTTGGGTGGGTGTGGATTTCATAAATAAATGACACTGTTTTGAGTGTTCTTTAACAACTTACTCAGAAAAAGCATCTGTGTAAGATTTGGTTTGGTCACATTGGTGCCCATGCTGGTGGCCGAGGGGAAGCAGCTGGGGACGAGCCCCTCTCTTCTCCATGTTGCCCCCATAACTTCATCTGTAATTGAGGATGCCTTCATCAGCCTGGCTCCAGAGACAGTCTAGAGGAAGACCCTACTCAACAAAATGACCTTCTCTTGTTCCGGTTATACTTACATATGTGGGTGTGGGTGCCTCTTGACTAGGGAAACGGTTCCTTCTTGTCTTGGTAACTTCAGGCCTGTGTAGTGCCTGGCACGTAGTGTTAAGTGCTGCATAAATACTGTTGATTGATAGCAGATATTACCAGAAGTGATGTGAAATAAAAGACAGGACCTGGGTTCCAGTCCTGTCTCAGTCCTTTTTGACCCTGGCCAAGTCACTGAAACCCCTCTCTGTGTTACAGTTTCCTCATCTGCAAAATAACAGCATTGGACTCCAAGGCCCTTGAGGTCCTTTCCAGCCCTGAATCTGTGATCCTGTGATCTCAGCATCATATTTGTGGCTTTTCAGATGGCTGATTTGGAGAATGCCCCATGTTGACAACTCACCAATTAGGAATCTGGGATGGGGTCAGTGCCTGTTGTTGTCAGGAACCCTCTGGACTGGTGTGAGATGTTTTTGGTCTGTGCTGCGCTGCAGGGACGTTTCTCAGAGAATTCAGGGGAGGCATCCCCTGAGATGTGTGTGTGTGTGTGTGTGTGTGTGTGTGTGTGTGTGTGTGTGTGTGTGTGTGTGTGTATGTATGTGTGTGTGTGTATATATGTCTCCGGGAGGGGGTGTTGAGTGTAGTACTTTTGTTTTCCATCAATCACACATGTAGTCATCTTTTTTAGAGAGTGGGTTCAAATTAAGTGTTGGGCAGGGTCAGTCTATTCTTTGATCACTGATGTTCAGAAAAGGGAATGTTCTGGAAAGCTGTTCTTAATCAGAGAGATCTTGCTTGGATGTTACCTCGCAGTTGAGGTTTTCCTTTCCATCTTACCACCCTGCCCAAGCCCACATTTACCATTTTTATTTGAGATAGAGGTCCTGTAAGTACTATATCCTTTGGTGCCATTCTAAAGTAAAAAATCAGAGAACTGACCTCAGCATTGGACTCACCAAGGTGGGTTATGTGGAATTCATTCCCTTAGTCTTTGGGGTTTTATAAAAGCATAGATTTATAGCTGGAAGGGAGCTTACAGACCCCTCACCCTCCCCTCCCCCCCCCCCCCGCAGCTATCTTCACCTTTCCCTGCCCTGTCATATTATACTTAAATCTACATATTTTTGATATACTTTGTGTACATGTTCTCATCATAGACCACAAACTCCCTGAAGCCAGGCACTGTTGAGGTGTGTGCATGGTATCAGTGTGGGATGTGACTTGTAGTAGGCCTTTTCAGCAAATGTTTGTGATGGAGGCCTTCGTCTTCCCAGTCACCTCCCACCTGAACCCCCAGACTGATCTTCCCTTGTTACACAGAAAGAAAGCCAGTGGGGCTGAGATCTTGTTGGAGAGTGTAGACTACTCCTTGTCCTGCTGCTTCCTCCTGAGGCCTCCAGCTTGGGTTCTCTGACTCAAGCTCCGGCCTCTTCTCACTGTCCTAGATCTCTTGGAATCCTTGGTTTCCATCCAGCCTCAGCTCATGTGCCTGGTTCTGCCTGTGGCCCTTTGCCAGCCCCCTTCCTCTCCCCAGTTTGCTCTGTACCTGGTGCCCTCCTGGCTCCTTGGTGGCTCAGCAGGGTCTAAGTTGTACGTTTGTTCCTTGAGGACAGGGAGTGCTTTTTTCCTGTGTGTCACTGCTGCCTAGCACAGGTCCACACTAAGGACTGGAGAACTACTTGGCTGAGATGAGCTATCCTTTGGACCAGAAGCTCCAGCCCCAGGTCCTTTTTGGTGGTCGGCTCTCCCAAGATGAGAATCCGGCATTTGCGTTGCACAGGAGAGTGGCCTGTCTCCTCAGAAAAGACAGAGATGACCTGAGTGATAGCTCCGGAGCAGGCTGACTTTCCAGGAGGCTGTGGGTCATGTATTTGTGAACGATTTTAATTGATCTGTAGTTTCTCCCCTAAGTCAGACACTGTCTCTCAGCTCAGTGATGTTGGCCTGGCACAGATGATAGGGGGAGCCCTGAGTTTATCCTGCTTGTGAGATTGAAAAAAAAAAAGCAAGCATTGCTTCTGATGTTTTAATTTCTTAACTAAAAAAAGAATGTACAAGGTTGATGCTGCCTGTGTGGGGTTTGGCCATTCATGCTCCTCTGGCTCCCTCCTCTTTCTTCAGAGCTTTTCAGGATGGGACAAATATACTAACTATTAATCAGCATCTATGTGAAAAGCAAATGCTCTTATAAATATAGAAGTGGCCTCACAGAGGGATTTTTCCCCTTCCTTCAGTCTCATTCCTCTTTTAAAAAGAGAAGAGGTGATGATAGATGTCATGTTTCCATGTTGATCTATGGAGGTACCAATGCAGCCTCCTCCAAAGACCCTGTCTGGGATGGCAGAAGTAATCTGTTTAATAACCATAAGGGCATTTGAGGACACCCAAGATCACACGCAGTAAATGCTGGACTCCTCAGCCAGGCGTTGGCCAGAATTGCTGACTTTCTATAGAAGCAAAGGTCAGGAATATGAGAGGGTGCCAAGAGCTCAGGGTGAGTGGGCATTCAGGGAAGTGTAGGGATTTTGTCCCTGACTTTGCGGCTTCTAGAAGTGGGTGGTTCCCAATGGTTCTCTCTTTACTTTTATAGACTACAGGGTCAGGACTTGGGTCCTTCTAATTTATCCCTCCCAAAAAGACTTGCTGTGGTTGGAATTAGGGCAATAAGGTTGCCAACTTCCTAACTAATAGAATAGTATACAAGTAGTTAAGCTGTGATTTAAAAAAATATTACCCCCAACCAAATTATAACTTCTATTCCATTGAGATTTTTTTTTTTGTCACAGAAGACAGGCCTTAATTTATACTGCCAAAAAACGTTTGCTGATAGTCACAACAAATTGTGTGTTTGCTTAACTTAGTAGCTTTTTATTTTTATTTTTGGTCCAGACTTGTGATGCCAGTCTGTATGGGGGAACTCTCAGGGTTGAAATTTGCTTTTGGATACAGATCAACAACTCATCTATAAGTTAGCCTTAGAAAATGGTTAGGTTGTGGCGAGGTGATGTCCTCTGACTCAGACATGTGACATTGGAGACTCAACTTTGCACCTGGAAAAACTAGTCCTAAGACAGACTCTGCCAGGTTACCTTTCTTAGGACCCCTAGATTGTCTGAAAATCTAAGTGGACCTGCCAAGAGAATGCCTACATTTGAAAACAGGAAGAAGACAACCAGCCTTGGAGGCTGGAAGACCCAGGGTCAGGCCCTGTCTCTAGCCCCTGCTGGCTAGGTGACCCTGTCAGAGCCAGTCTTTCCCCCTTCTGTGCCCCTCAGTGAACTGCTGAGCATCATTAATGGAGGGCACCTCTGCACTGGGAGTTTCTGCTGCTGTTTTGTATTGCCAGTACTCAGCACAGTGCCTGACATGTAGAAAGTGCTGCCAAATGTTATTGACAGGCACAGTAATAAATATTTCTTGATCAATTAAATTCTCCCCCAGGTCTGACCATCTTCATTCTGTGCCCTCTCCCTCCATCTCTCAAAGGAAAACTCCAAATGCTTCTTGGGAGCATGCTTGGACTTGTGATAGTTCCTCCCCAGTGTGGATCACCTCAGTGTCAGGCCACATCTTCTGAGTTCTTGTCTATCAGTTATTTATATCTCTTGGCTCCGAGGTCTCCTGTGTGTCATTCACTACCTGGCAGTGAGCTCTGGGGTATAGGAAGCTCTCATAGATTTTCAGGTCTTTTTGGAACCCCCAAGCAAATACACAGGGCTCTCCCCGTGACTGAGGGCCTTAGCAACTGGAAGAGGGGGGGCTGGGCAAAGCAGCTGGCCTTTCTAAGGTAGTGGTGGCAACCTGTTGACCAGATGCTGGTGCTGTGATGTTGGAGCATGTGGACATACTTGGTGAGTCGCGGCTCCACTTTAATGTTATTGCTCCTCCAGTTCACCTGATACCGGTGGCCCCTATCAGGTTGTTGGTGTCCTAGTCAGGGAAGCACTGAGTCAGCAGTGAACCTCAGTGGTGAGGCCTTAATGAAAGAGAGAACGTAATCTGAGCCCTCATTCCCTCGGTGTTGACTGTTAAGGTTTAGTGCTGGTGACTGTTTGGTAGCTGTAGGTGGATGGCAATTTTGAAGAGAAGGGGAGTATTCTGGAATCAGCCTCATGGAATCATTGATTTAGAAGGGGAAGGGAGCTGAGAGGTCACAGAGCAGGGGAAGAGCTCAGGCCTGAGAGGTCACCCAGCGACCAGAGCTGGACATCAAGTCTGGAGACTTTGACTCCAAATCCGGCACTCCAGCCGTGCTGCTTTCCCATGTTACAGCCAGACACCAGGTTGGAATGTTGACTAAGAGGTTGGATGTTGGGCTTGGGATCAGGCAGAAGACCTGAATGTGAATTCTGCCTCAGACACTAGCTAACTATCCTCAGCCTCAGTTTCCTCATCTGTAAAGTGGGGGTAATAATACCCTTTACCTCTCAGGGACATCGTGGGGAATCAAAAGAGGCACTGTTTGTAACATTTGCTATTGTTACTGCTGCTTGTTCACTCACACAGGCCAGAGTTACACTATCGCCATGGAGTAGAGCTGGCAAATTCTTGAGATGCCAGGCAGCTCACTAGGCAGGCTTTCCAGGGGCAGCTGGCTGCCCTAGAAAAGTGTTTTGAGAAGTTTAAGATAACCTCCCAGCTGGTGAGCCAAGGGCCGAGTGTGCCATGGCCCTGGCCTCACCCTTTCATGGAGATGGACATGGTTTCTCTTCCTTGGAGTTCATTCCTCTCCCTCCCAAGGACTTGGATAATTGGTGAATAAAGTGACCAATCTGGATCAAAACTCCTTCGCAAACCTCAGAGCTTTACTGAAATGCTAGCCCTCAATACAGATGACATGGATGATGACGACGATGATGGTCTCACCACATGTGAGCTTTTCTCCATTGATGTGATGACCATCCCTTCTTACTCTCTCATTCTGGGCTACTTCATTATGCTCTCTAAATTCCTGAACAGGACTTACTCAGCATGCTCAGCCTGTCAACAGGCCCTTTAGTGCTTACTCTTTGTGAGTCACCGGACCAGCCACTGGAGATGTAAAGAAAGGCAAAAAGAGTCCCTGCCCTCAAGGAGCACAGTCTAATGGGAAGGACAATGTGAAAACAACTGCATGGATACAAGGTGCATCCATGTGGAGTAGATGGAAGACCCGCTGCCCTGCAGAAGCCTGCTGATGGAAATGTTTTTTTGTTAGATACATCTTTCTCGACATGGGGGAGGGGCATTGGGGAGGTGGGGGGGGGCGGTAGGAGAACCAGTAGAGTGCTTGGGATATGTAGTGGCTTCTCTCCCTATGTGAACGGCCTGCCTTCCTCTTCAGTCTCTTCTTTCTGATGGCCTCCTCCTGCCCACCAAGCTTCTAGGTGACTATCAGCTTTGACATTTGGGAGATCCTGGTATTCCATGATTCTAAGCTGCACAGAATCATGAGAAGGAAATCAGTGTTAAAATAAGCTGGACCTTGTTGTCAGGAGAAGGACCATGTCTTTTGCCAAAGGCAGGCCAATTGCTTGGTGCTGTCTTTGTGGCTTTGGGCCTCACTCACGTGTCTCTGCAAGAGAGCTCATCTGCTGGATCGGCTCTGTGGATATCTGGACAAGGACACCTCAGAAAGGTCAGAATTCTCCAATGAATTAATGATGACAAGCAAAGAAAACCTCTGTGGGGAGAGCAGGATCAGGGCTGCTACCCTCTGAAGGGTCTTTAGAAAAATGGAAGGAAGAGTCAAGTCCTACAAATGGTATCTGTGTGTCCCACCCATCTCCTTGGACTTGGTGAATAAAGGATGAGATTTGGAGTTGGAGGACCAGGGTTCAAACACCAGCTCTTCCTGTTACTGCTTGGGTGACTTGGGGAGCTCACTTTACTGTCTGGTCTTGGTTCCCTTCAGTGTAGAATGAGGTGGTTATGGTCCTCAGGCTCTGGGCAGATCACAGAAGACAGACATGTTTCCTTTAAATATTTCCCCCCTTCTACTGCTGGTCAACTGAGAGGCTTCAAATTTACCTTCTGGAAAAGCATCCAATGAGAGACCCTCAGACTTTGAACAGTTGGATTTGTGTGTTGTGAAATGTTAGGAGCCAGACCTTTCGCAGTCTTGCTCTGGGACCTTGTTCATGAGACCAGACTGCCTTCCTTCTCATTTTAGCAATAAGTTAGGAGCACCTGGAGCTGGGGACCTCCAGGAGGGGAGGGCTGTTTTTGTGTCAGATCTGTTTCCTGCCTGGCCTGTGCAATGTCTGCTGGACTGGCCAGGGAGGAGTGCTGTCTGCATTTGTGGTGGAAGGTGTGAAACAGAGGGCCCCTCACCTTCTTTCACTTAATCATGTCCCCTTGACCTCCTGTCTCTCCTAAGATGACTGACTGATAAGTAAACCAGACCTGGGAGGCAGAGCTCTTTACACAGGAGGAAACTGAGTCCCAGAGGGAGGCAGAGCATCTGACCCAAGGTTACTGATTGGAATTTAGCCCCAAGGGCTGACCTATTACCTTGGAAGCTTCAGGACCCAGAGGCTCTTGGCTGACATTTAAAAATGAGGCCAAAATAACATCTTAACATTTTTTTGGTTTCCGTTTAATTATGCATTAATGATCATCAACAAGACAAAAATAACATCTTGAGAAGATTTTAAAGTGATGCTTCTTTTCCTCCCCTGACGTCCTTTTTTATGGTCTGGCTTTGAGATGGGGTCAGGAGGAGGAGGAATTAAATGCTCCATCCTGAATCCTGCCAAAGTTTCCTTTATTGATGTGAGCAAGCAAAACCGGGATCAGCCCATTGACTGTGGATCTCTGAAGCCTCAGGGAGGTGGGTGGCTAGGTGAGAAGGCTGGGAATCTTGTCTTCTTAGCCCACTCAAAGCATCTTCCTTGACCATTGTAGCATCTTCATAAATGCCTACTGTGCGCTCAACCCCGGAGATGCTACCTCTGGGGACTTCTCCTCTGACTTTGAGTTCCTCCCCTCTCTTTTCTTGTTTTTGTCTGCAGGTCTTTTTGGTTCCTCCCAACTGTGAAAGACACCTTTTCATGTTCCCACTTTACTCTGTTGTCATGTTCTTTCCCTCCATGAACATGATTTGGGGATTGACATTCCCGAGTGTTGGGTTGACATTCAAGACCAGTTCTCCCTCTGGCTGGGATGCTCCCTTAATGGGTGTCCTCACACAAGTCACTTAACATCTTCACGCCTCAGTTTCCTCATCTTTCATATGAGGTACTGCTCTCCATGCCCAGCCTCATTCCCAGCTCTACCATTCTGTGATTCTGTACTAATTCTTTTCCACAGTCCTGCAAGCTGAATCTCTGGCTTCCCACATTTGTATTCTATTTGTATTACACATTCTTGTTCTGTTAGGCTTTGCACCATCTTCCTGTGGACCTCATTAGAATCTCATAGGACTCTTCCTGCCCCCCATTCCCTCTATTCCATCTGTCTGAGTTTCTAGGCTGGGCTTGCCTCTTCTTCCCCCTTCCATTCCATCTTTTCTTAGTGTCATCATCCCCCTTCCCTGAAAACACGCGCATACACACACATACACACACACACACACATACCATACACACACCACATACACACCCTATACACACCACGTACACATACACACACCACACACACCCTATGCGCACCACACATACACATACTATACACACATACATACCACACATGCATACCCCATACACACACACATAGACACACCATACACACACCATACACACACCCTATACATACCACACACATACACACACCATACACATATACACACCACATACACACACAACCATACATGCATACCCCATACACACATATAGACACACACACACCATACACACACCACACACCCTATACACATCACACACACACACACCAGACATACACCCTATACACGCCACACATATACATACCATACACACATACACACCACATACACACACAACCACACACGCATACCCCATACACACATAGACACAAACACACCGTACATACCATATACCATACACACACCCTATACACACCACACACATACACACCCCATACACACATACACACTCCATACACACACACACACACACACACACACACACACACACACACACACACATTTCCCCCTCCCTGCCACATACTCCCCTCTGCCCTGTGAGGACAGCCTTGAGTCTGTTCTTTACCACCTTCACACACCATTGCACTCAGCACCATCTCCAATCTCTTCCTGTCTCTTGTTCATCCCCGATGCCTTCAGATATATCTCTCTATCTCCCATGCTCACAGTACCCACATGTCACTGGACCTTGTTCCCAGCTACTGTTCTAAATCTTTCTTTCCCTTTTCTGTTAAATTCCTTAGAAAAAGTCTGTCCACTGTACCAGCATTTGTTTCTTTTGTGTGGCCTGCCTTCTGCTCTCATCATACAGCTGCTCTTGTTCTTTCAAAGTTACCATTGAGCTTTGAGTGACTGGACCCAGTGCCTCTTCTCAGTCTGCATCATCTTGCCCTCTCTGGAACTGGTGATCCTGTATGTGCCCGTCCCTCTCTCCCTTGGTGTGTGACCTAGCCAGGCCTTCTCATATTGGCTGTTCTTCAGGGTTCTATTTGAGGCTCCCTTCCCCTTTTTCACTATGCTGTGTCCCTTGTGGATCTCAGGAGCTCTTGGGGTTAGTTATTAGATCTCCCCATCTGCATATACAGCTTTCATCTGTCCTTTGAGTTCCAAACCTGTATCTCAGACTTGATGTGTCTAAAACATCCCTCATTTTTCTTTTTCCCTCAACCCTCCACCATTCTGAACTTCCCCCTTTCTGTCCAGAGCATCCCCTTCCTCCCCATTTCCCAGATTCACAAACTCAGTGCTGGTCTCAACAAGAAAGAACAGAGAAGAAAAAGAAGAAAATTCATGTTGGATATGAACAGTCATGCAGTGCCCAACCTGTGTTGGCTGGACTTTGGCGTCCCTCTAGCCTAGGCCCTATCACCTCCTCCTTCCTCTTTGGTGTCCCTGCCTCAGATTTCATCTTCTCTCGTGGGGATTTGACTAGAGCATAGATAGGTCTGGCCTTGTCATTGTCTTGCTCAGCACCCTGTTGGCTCTGCCACCTCCAGGATGAAAGAGGAAGGCCTCTGGCCCTGCCTTCGGCTTCAGTCTTCTCCCACCACATTCTAAGGTCACTCAGCACCCAGCCCCTTGCTGCTCCTTGTTTGTGACCCCAGTCTCCTGTGTCTGGCCTTCTGCCTCCCTGGCTGTTCCCCATTCGCTCCTTATGCACGTTTGCTCCTTGGGTTCCCCAGCCTTCTTTGAGACTTGGCTCAGATCCTTTGGCAGGAGGTTGATGCCGTCTACATTCTTACTCCTCAGAATATATTGTGTGCCTGCTTGTTTATATGTTGTGTGTTCCTCCCCCTCCCCCTTTAGCGTGCAGGCCAAGCGGAGGCTAAGAGCTTGATTGCATCATTCCAGAGACAGGAGAAGCTCCTGAGACTCAGTGGCCAAGATGAACCAGGGCTTGATGGTTGGCACCTGTGGTTGGTCAGCCCATGAGCACCCAATGGTGGAGTTGTCTCAGTTGGCATTTGGTGCCTCAGCAGTGTTGATGTTAGCTTTTCTGCACATATCATTCATTCAGAAATTCATTTATTCACCTCACATTTATTAAATGCTTACTGTGTGCCAGGATGCCTGGTTCTACGGTTCAAAAACAACAAAGTCCCCAACCCACTCCCTGCCCTCAGGCACTTCCATTTTACTAGAGAAACAACAGGTACAAAGGTATGTTGTGTAAGATGCTTGCACAGCAATTCTGCTCCATAGGAGCTGGTGACTGGGAGGAGTTTGGTCTTCTCATTCTATTCCAAGCTTGGTTTCCTTAGTGCCTTGCGTCAACTGCATAATTTTCCATTCTAAAGACTTTGAAGATTGTCCTCTTGCCCTGTGCTAGTCATTCAGCTGCCTCTGCCTGTCTGACTTTGTTTTGGTATCTGGTTGCTTTTGCTGTTGATTGCATTTTTTTGGGAATGAGCATTACCATTTAGGTAGGTGAACCACATCCGACTAGCCAGTCTTTGAGATAGAACCCAAGAAGTGGACGATCCTATAGGCAAAGACCTTGAAAGGAGAAATTGAGCCTGTGGGGTGTTTCTAGTTGGATAGAAGGTTGGCATTCAAAAAAAATTTTTTTCCCCACCAGTTACATATAAATATAGTTTTCAACATTCACTTTTATAAGATTTTGAGTTCTAATTTTTTCTCCCTCCATTCCTCCCTTTCCCCATCCCAAAGATGGCAATCTGATATAGGCTACACATGTACATTCATATTAATTATATTTTCACATTAGTTATGTTGTGAAGAAAGAATCAGAATAAAAGGGAAAAAAACATGAGAAAGAAAAAAAACGAGAGAGAAAATAGTATGCTTTGATCTGCATTCAAACTCCATAGTTCTTTCTCTGGATGTGGATAGCATTTTTAATTATGAGACTTTGGGGATTGTTTTAGATCCTTGCATTATTAAGAAGAACTAAGTCTATTAGAGTTGGTCATCGAACAGTGTTGTTGTTACTGTGTATAATGTTCTCCTGGTTCTACTCACGTCACTCAGCATTAGATCATATAAATCTTTCTAGGTTTTTCTGAAATCTGTCTGCTCATTTCTTATAGCATTATAGTATTCCATTACATTCATATAGCACAACTTGTTCAGTCATTTCCCAGTTGGTGGGCATCCCCTCAATTTCTCATTCTTTGCCACCACAAAAAGAGCTGCTATAAATAATTTTGTACAGGTGGGTCCTTTCCCCTTTTTTTATGATCTCTTTGGGATACAGACTTAGAAGTGGTTTTGCTGGATCAAAGGGTGTGCACATTTTTATAGCCCTTTGGGCTTAGTTCCAAATTGTTCTCCAGAATGGCTGGATCAGTTCACAACTCCATCAGTGCTACATTAGTGTTCCAATTTTCCCACATCTTCTCCAACATTTATCATTTTCTTTTGTTGTCATACTAGCGAGTCTGATAGGTGTGATGCGGTACCTCAGAGTTGTTTTAATTTGCATTTCTTTAATAGCGATTTGGAACATTTTTCATCTGGTGATAGAGAGCTTTAATTTCTTTATCTGAATACTGCCTGTTCATATCCTTTGACCATTTATCAATTGGGAATTGACTTGTATTCTTAAAATTTTGACTCAATTCTCTATATATTTTAGAAACAAAGCCTTTATTAGAAACACTAGCAACAAAAATTGTTTCCCAGCTTTCTCATTTCTTCTAATCTTGGCTGCAGTGGCTTTGTTTGTGCAAAAACGCTTTGGCATTCAAAAGCATTTACTAAGAATCTGCTGTATGCAAAGGGCTATATTTGAAATATGGGAGATACCAAGAGCTTCCAGTCTAGTAGGAGGAGAAGGCATAATGAGAAGTCATTGTAGTAGAGATATTAGAAGCTCAATGAGAGGGGAACAGTGTGCACTGGGAGTGGGAAGGCAGAAAGGGCTGTGCCTACAGGGTTAGGGAGGGGGGAACTGGGAAAGCAGGTCTGGGCTGTCACCCCCTCACCCGGGAAACTCCAGGGGCTCCCAGTTGCCTGCTGAAGCAAATCGAGAATGCTGTTGGGCATTCAGAGCCCTTCCTCACTCAGCCACCACCCATCCTCCTCCCAAACATGGAGCCTCCATCCTGCTCCAGCTGAGCCACAGACAGTATTACCTCTAGCTGCCCCTCCCCATGCCTGGGGGCCTTCCTTTGAGGCCCAGCCAAAATCCCACCTCTATGAGAAGCCCCCAGCCCCTCTTCATTCAGATGCCCTTTTCTCAATCATTGCCCATTTGTGTTGTGTAGAACTTGTTTGGACCTGTTTTTGGCTTGTTGTCTGTCTCATTAGACTGGGAGCTCCTTGAGGGCAGGCCCGGTCTTTGGCCTTCTTTTGTCTCCCCAGAGCTTAGTACAGTGTCTGGCATGCCGCGGAGTAGGGAGCGAGGGGGTGTGTGTGTGTGTACCTTTTCAGTCATGTCTGATTCTTCTTGACCCCATTTGGGGTTTTCTTAGCAAACATGTTGGAGGGGTTTGTCATTTCCTTCTCCAGTTCATGTCACAGATAGGGAAACAGGCAAATAGGGTTAAGTGACTTGCCCAGGGTCACACACAAGTGTCTGAGGCCAGATTTGAACTCAGGAAGATGAATCTTCCTGACTCCAGACCTGACGCTCTGTGTACTGTGCCAATCTAGCTGCCCTGTTCTGGCACATAGGTATTTACTAAATGATTGTTGCCTGACTGACTTCCAGAAGGTGCTGTTTGAGATTAGACCTTAGGATCACCGCTTTAGATCCAAATAGGACAGTAGATGTTAGAAGTGAGCCCATCTAACAAGCCCCCAACAGTGAGAAACATGCTCACCTTGAACAAAGAACACTACTTGTTGTGAAATCAGGAAAGCCTTTATTAATCTTTACATCCATTCCCCTGAATGGACGGTTAGCCTCCCCAGTAGGGTTATAGGACTACTACAACACATTCAGAAAGATGGGGCTTCTTATACTGTTTTCCAAAGTTTGGATCTCCTGCGACACTGTCCCCTGGCCATGTGACTTTATGTTCTCCTCTGAGATAGGCTTTTCTTCACACAGTTCATTGAGCCTGCACATTAGTTTCTGACCTCTAACCTGTCAATGCTAGGTTAAAACCTTTATCACCTAGGACTGTAGAAAACAGAATTTCTTTGCGTCCCACAATGTCATGGACTTCAGTCCATTTTAAAGATAAGAAACTGAGGCTTGGATAGAGCAAGTGACTTACCCAAGGCTCCATAGGTAGTTAGACCTGAAATTTGAACTCAGGCTTTATGATTAGGAGGAATCCATTGCTTTTCCCACTCGGTAGTTCCTTTTTTTGTTTAAAACTTGGGTAGGAATTCCATCAGTGAAGAGGGAGATAAGGATATGAAGGCCCAGGTTTGGCAGGAGCACCATCATGTCCTGGCGATCTTTGGTCAAAGGACAAGGGTTGGATCTTGGGCAGGTCACCTCCCCTCTCGCAGACCCAGGCTCTCCCAGCTGCTGGATGCAAACACCTTAACCCTTTCCCAGTTCTTGAAAGCCTGTTGATCTAGGTTGGCTGGAGCATAGGCTTTGGGAAAAAAGTGTTGTGAAATGAGCCTGGAAGCTGGGCCTTTCCAAGGATTTCTGACTTTGGGCCCTATGAATGTAGGTGTTTTCTTAGCTTCCTTTTCAGGCTTCATTTGCATATTTTAGGTTTTGCTGGGTTTGGGTTTTAGAGTGGGCACTTTAAATTTTCAGCTTGGTGCAATTCATCACAAGGAAGCAGTTTTTCAAAGAACAGTTTGCACATTTGAAAGCCGTAGTCCGTTTGGATCAGAAGGGACTGGCTACTCATTAAGCAGGTGTCCCAGCCATGCCATAGGCTTGGACAGTAAGCGATGGTGATGGGGGAAGCATTGTCCAGAATTAACAGACATTCCAAAATGGCCTTTTCTTCCTCTTAGTTTTGACTTGATTCTTGTCTTCTTTTTAAGCTGAAAAAGTTCATGATTTCTGTGTTCTCCCTTTCCACAGGCTGCCCCCAGGTGAGCCTCCTCCACCCTCTCCTTTGCAAGGTCAGTGAGCAGACTGGCATCATCCAGCAGGCCCTTCCCTGATATGTGGATATTCCATTGCTCTGCACTGTGGAGTACAGCAGGAAAAGGCTGAGAAAGAAGATAGTGGGCATGGATGGAGAGAGAGCTGAAACATTTTTTTGGTAGACTGACTAATTCATGTGGGGTTATCCTATGCTCCAAGATGTATGTTTGAGTCTGGAAGGCCCTAGGTTCAACCCTAAGCCTTGGAATAAGGCTCACTCTCCTCACCACTCTATGTGCATGCCAGCCTTGTCTCTCATGACTAGAAAAGATTTTTGAGATGATCCAGTTTAAACTGCACTTCACAGCTGAGGAAACTGGTGCTCAGGAAAGGAAGTAGCATCATCTAGCATACTGTTGCTAGGAAGTAGCAGCAGTGGAATTAGAATCCAGCCCCTTGAATTCTCTCCATATGACAACTGGGGATTTATCAGTCCCCAAATATACCCCCTGATTTCCTATCTCTTATTCAGATTATTTCTCACTATTTGGAATGCCCTTGCATCTCTCACCATCCTTCCCCAGCCATCTCGTCTTGCTTGTGAGAATCCTACCTGTCCTTTATTCATATGTGACCCCCTCTGTGAATAGATGACTGATGGCGCCAAGGTGGATAGAACTCTGCACCTGGCAGTAGGAGGAGCTGAATTTGAATCTTGTCTCAGACATTTACTAGCTTTGTGACCTTGGGCAAGTCTGATTGCTTCAGTTTCCTCAATGGTAAAATAGGGATAATATTAGCATCTACCTTGGAGGGTTGTTGTGAAGGATAAATGAGAAAATATTTGTACAGTACTGGCACACAGTAGGTGCTATATAAATGCCATTCTTATTGGCATTGTTTGATTGTTTTTGTTATGTATTTTCTCTCTCCCTTGGCCAGAAAGGAATTCCTGGGGAGTTGGGAGAAAAGAATTCTAGACAGGAATACTTCAGTTTATGTTGTTTCGTACTTATTACCCAGAATGGCTTAGAAATTGTTGTTCTTGTTTAGTTGTTTTAGTTGTATCTGATGCTTTATGATCCCATATGGGGTTTTCTTGGCAGAGGTACTGGAGTGGTTTGCCATTTCCTTCTAAAGCTCATTATACAGATGAGGAAACTGGGGCAAACAGGGTACAGTGACTTGCCCAGGGTCACACAGCTAGTGTCTGAGGCAGGATTTAATCTAATGAAGATAAGTCTTCCTGACTCAAGGCTTGGCCTTAGAAATCAAGGACTATGCCTAGGGAAGACCTATAGCTACCCACATTTGCATGTATCTGGGTGCTGAAATCAGTTAAATGAGCCCCTTTGCTTTTTCTCTCCTTTTTGGGGAAGGTTTCCTGGGAATGTATTATCCATGCCCTCAAATGCTGGTTGCAGGTCTGTGCTTGGTCTTTGGAACTGGGGGCAAGGTGGGTCTGGGGGAGTGTTATAGTTGGAATTGAGGACCAGTTTGTGGGGTCAGTAAACATGGGCTTCCTTGGCTTGTTATCATTCTATTTACAAATGCTGGCTGATGCGGCTTAGGTCCTCACCCAGCCAGTGCCAGCGGAGCTGCTCATTCCTTTTCCTGTCTGGGTTGTGTGTGCAGGTGATTGAAGTACTGTGTCAGGGCCACGGGCTGGGGAGAGATCTAGCCTCCCTGTGCTTCTGCAGAAGACAGAAAACTGAGGTAGAGCCCTGGCCCCAAAGGCTCTCTTCTTTCCTCCTCACTATCCTCCTGTGCCTTCTGCCACTCCCTTCTCCTTCAACATCTCCTTGCCAGAGCTTACCCATCTTCTCCAGCAGATTTCTCCCCCTGGCATCCCCACTCTCACTTATCTTCTGCCTCTCCCTCTCCGTTGGCTCATTTCCTATAGGCTACACACATACCTATGTCTTCCCCATCTTCTTGAATTTACCTTAAAATTGCCTTGCTTGTATATGATTGTCTGCTTGTTGTTTCCCATTAGACTGGGAGCACCTGAGGGCAGGAGACTGACTTTTGCCTGGCATGCGGTGTAGGCACTTAATAATCACTGCTTATTGACTGAAAGATGCCAGTGGTAAAGCTTAACGATAACTTAAGAATCGTTTTCTAAAGTAGACAGCCTCAGCACGCTGATTCCCCTGGTGCACCTGTTTTTCTAAGTTCTTTTTTGTTGGCGGGGGAGATCCTCAGTATGGGTAACTTTCCCATAATTAGGGCAGAGCAAAGTGAGGCATACCTCCAGCTGGTAATTCCTTCCTTAAAGTACCTTGCAAAGATTCTGCGAAGAAATGATTTTACCAAAATCATTCAGCATGGATCCCAGCCCTGCCCATGTTATTTTTACCTGTGTGACCTTGGACATGTTGCTTGGCTTGTCTGGTTGTTACTGGAGTTCATGATTGTCTCTGAACATCCACCATGTTCAGTTTTTCCCTAGAGCTTTGTAATGACCATCTGGCATTTTTCAAATGCCTTCTGTCCAGGGCTCAGTCACACTTGGCTTGGAGAACAGGCTAATGCTCTGGAGTTTAAGCAAGGCATGGGCAGACAAACATGACCCCCCCACCCCAAGCTCCCCTTCAGCCGACTGAGAATGCACAGCATCATGACTTAGAGAGATCTGTCTTACTTAGAAAAGGGAAGGGAGTCTTCAGTCCTTAAGTGTTGAGCAGGAAGCTTTGTCCTTGGCGGTGATTGCTCGGGCACTCTTCAGGGGTTTTGGCCTGAGCCTGGAGCAGAAGGCCACATCTCCCAGTTTTCTTGCCCAGTATAGCGTGAGCATTCCTTCCATTGCGGCCTTGGAGATGATTGATCATTGTTTCTCTTCAAATTGTTATCAGCTGAAGCTTTTGTCTCCCCCACACTCAATAGTCTCAGATCCTTCGTGTGTCTTTTCCAATAGAGCTTCTGGGACTGAGTGTGACATTACTGACACATCTTGACATTCCCAGAGGTTGTGGGTGAAATGAGTGTGAGGAGAAGGGAGCTGGGGACGGTGTTTGCCAGTGAGACTTACTGTTATAGGTGAACAGGCTTACTCTAAGACTCGTCCCTGATGTCTTTGAGGTTTGGCCCTGGGATTGTGAGCCTCAGAGCTGGAGGGGCCTGAGAGATCACTAAATCCTAAGTGTCCAATGTGGTGCCTGGCACACATGAATGTGTTAATACATGCTGGTCAATTGATTTAGGCCAAACCTCTCCTCATTGCAGGTAAACTGAGGCCTGAGAGATCCACACCTTCCCATGGGGGCACAGTGGAGAAAGGGGCAGGGCCTGAAACACCATCAGACCTGTTTCCTCATCTGTAAAATAAAGGGTTGAACTGCAGGGCCTCCATCTTCCAGAGGGAAGGGAGCAATTTCTCCCTACCTCCTTTATTTAGGGGGGAGGAGGAGTGTTGTTGGTGAAGATGGCTTCCAGATTGTGCATTTGGAGCAGTGGAGGTGATCATCCAGGGGCGCCTAAGTTTGATCCTCTAGCACTTAACAGGGCCCTGGCATAGAGTAGGTGCTTTCTAAATATTTACTGACTGACTGCCCCAGTGTCAGGAGCCATATAACAACAGATACCCGACTGTCTGAGGTGGACACTGATTCCCATTGTTCCCCTTGTTATATTTCACAAGGTTATTTATCTAATGAAGGTTTTAAAAAGCCCCAGACCTTAACCTTAAGCTTGAAAAATAATGACTAAGTGGATACCTCATTTAGAGAAGTTCTCTGTCTTCCCTTCTTGTCCCAGATTTCATTGAGGTCCATTCCATTAAAGCCGCAGTGAGGAGTTAAAATATGAGTGCAGGCTCCCCTTCCCAAATACAGCTTTGAGGGCTTTGTGGTGAACTTAGCTGTTGCCTCTTTCAGAAATGATCCCAAGGCAGAGAAAAGGTGCGGGTATCTGGCTGAGCCCACTGGGGCCTGCCTGCGTGGCCTGGGCAGCTGAGGCAGAATGGGCAGCTTCCTGGGACATCATCCAGTTCTGTCCAGGGGGATCTTTTCTTACCCAGGGCTCATTCTGGTAACTGGGCCATGGTGAGGCCCCAGTCATGAGTGAAAAAGTCATTAATAACTGTCTGCTCTTTATTTTTATTTTTTGTTGTGCAGCATCTTGGTGCAGCAGACAAGAGAGCCAGCCTTGGAGTCAGCCACGCTGGGACTCAGTCCTTCTCTGCCACACCCTGGCCCCTTCCCACCTTTTTTTGGAAGGTTCCCTGTTGCAGAGAAAGTTCTCCTTGGTCTGGCTTGGGAGTTTGCTCTTCAGGAGTTCAGATAACAATGAATCACAGGCCCAGGCCTTTTAGTCACTTCATAAACATTTACAAAGAAGAATTTTTCCAGTCTCTTAGATAACAGCTTCCACCCTGCCCCAGAGCCTTGAGATACACATTGCTAACATGGGAAACCCTCCAGTGGGAGGGCAAGAGGCTCCCCCTTTATGTCAGTGGGCTCTGCATGTCCCCTCTCTGTCTCACATCACTTCTCACATCTGAAGCCTGAGGAAGTCTCACAGCTTGGCCCCAAGGCACTGCTTTACTCTTAAGACCACCACATACAACTGCAGTGAGGGCAGAATCAAGAGCAGAGCCCTTGGAGTCCCAGAGTCCTCCTTTTGTAGGTGAGGAAGCAGTGGTGAAGCTGGGAGAACAAGGCCACACTTGGGCTTTGGTGGCAGAGAGAGGATTCACATTTTGGCCCTTTCTCCACCGGCTCTGTTGCCAAAGGCAGAGGGAGGCGAGGGTGTTGGGGTCGGCCTCCTTTCCTCATGTTTTCCTAGCTAGACTGTAAGCGGACATCAGCCCAGCACAGTGGGGAGAGTGGCGGGATGGCTGGGGATGGTTTAGGTGAGGCTCATTGTACTTCCTTTTCTCCAAGCAATGAAACGAAGAGAAGCAAATTCCTGCTCATCTTGTTGGGTGGGTGGGGGGGGGGTGGATTTACTTCTTCTGGAGTTTCCATTATTGTCACCAGTCAATTCACAAACATATAGGGAAGGTTTGCTGGTGTTTCTGTCATTTAGCATGTTCAGGTCTGGCAGGAGAACAAAAGGAAAACATCTGGGCCCTTCACAGAGCTCCCTTGTAATTGGGACAACAGCCTGGAAACTGCTTAAGTCTGTCTCTGGTATTACCAGGGGAACTCAAGGTGCTTTGACTATCCTCCCTGTGGGAACCTTTGGTAATTTAGAAGTCTTCCTTGCCTTTGGCCCTCCCTCCATTGTCACCTTGTGGTAGCCAGGCGATGAAGGGGGCCCAGGAAGGGAGAGCTGGCCAGCCCTTGCAGTACTGGATAGTGATCAGTGGTGTGTCTCATTGGAGGCTAAGAGGCTCATAGCTGCCACAGAAGTGGGCTGGGAATTATTGGGCCGTGGCAGGTGTTGAAAGAGCTGCTACTAATGTAGCAGAATTTCCATCCTCCTCTGATAGTCAAAGATTAATGAAAATGGAAGCACTTTGAGGGCAGACTGTTTGACTTTTGTCCTTGTACCCCCAGTGCTTAGCTGGCTCCTAGAACTTTCCAAGAGCTTACTGAATGATGCTCATTCATGTATTTCTTCATTCATCTGTTGCCTTTTTTCTCCATTGAGGTGACTGGATTGGGTAACAGCCAAGGTCCCTTTCTGTGAGTAAGCTTCCTGAAGACAGGGAGGGTTTCATTTCTGTCATTATAGCCCCAGCTCATAGAATAAGGTGCTGATTAATCATTGAAGGGTGTATTCATTTTAGGGGGACCTGGCTTTCTGTGTTGCTAAGCTGAAAGTTGGCATAACAAATCTGAGTTATTATGTTTTTAAAAATTCGCCCCTTTAAAAATATATTCATTTGCTTAATTATTTTGAAGTGCAACAACCCCAAGGGAGCTAAGTTTTGATGCCACTATTTGGCAAAAAGCAAATAAATTTCTTTTAGATTTTGGGGAACAGGCTGTTGATTTTCACATTTCTAAAAGGCTGGCATGGTGGAGGCCATCCCTGTTTAACATCCCAAGTCATCAGTCTTTCCTCAACTGTCACAGGAAACCTTCCCTCCACCCCTTCCCAGGATGTTTTCTCCCCTGGAGGAGCACAGGAAGCAGGCTGCCCCATTTCTGTTGAAGACTGTTTTATGTAGGTCTAGGATGAAGGCCCCATTTACCCAGGGAGCTTCTCTATCCCAGAGGCTGGAGGTGTACGACAGTCAGTCACATTAGTTCAGGGGAGGTGATTTTCCCCAAAATGCTTGCTAATTCAGTATCAATAAATGAGACTATCAGTTCAATGGTGTTTATTCAGTACAATCCAGTCCAGTACTACACATGTGGTGTAGATACCAGAATGGCCCCAGCCCTGCAGGGACCTTGCATGGTGGAGTAATGTGGGGCAGTGGACAATCTATACAGGAATAGAGCAGTCAGGGACTACAAAGTCCCTGATTCTGAGGAGAGGACCTGGCCTCTCAGCATTAGGCAGCAGTCAGGATTAAGTGAATCCTGAAGGGTTCTCTAGACCCTGGGGGTGGCTGGTGTGCTTTCCACTACCAGGGGAAGTAGGGATTGGGTATCTACAGCATGCCCACAGTGCCTGACACAGAGTAGGTGACAATCTGTGTTGGACAGTGGATGACCCAGGGGACCTGGGCACATGTTACCCGTGTCACTGACACTGTCATTTCCCTTCCTACTGTTGGTTACCTGTTGCCTTCTTCCAGTCCTCCACCATCTGCTTCAAAAATTTGTTTTTTTTCTTGCCAGCTTCCTTGGAGCACAGGATACAGGCTGGGTTAAATTCACATTTCCTTATTTGTAAAAAATGATCAGAATTGATTATAGTTCCTTAATCCATGATTAGGGCCTCTCAGGGCATTAGTTTTCTTACTTGTAAAATGAGGGAGATTGGACTTGGTGACCCCCAAGGTCCCTTCCAGGCTCCAGATCTGTCGTCCTCTGAGGCTTCTAGCCTCTTATTCAGTGATGGTGAGGAGCCTCCTCCTGTCTCCTTGAGAATCCCCTCCTTGTGATCTTTCTAGTTCTTCTCTACAGCCTTTCTCTGGACTTAGTTTTGCTTATTTAAAGGAAATTTTATTGCTCACCTCTCCAGGGGCAAACCCAGAGGTGTAGGACTACAGACTTAATGGAGTAAATCTACCTCATGCTATGATTGTCTTGGCTTATGTCAAGCTTCCTCAGCCCCAGAGCCCAGATCTGGTCTCCAGTCATCATGTTGGCTGCTAACCAGCTGTTTAGAGTGAGTCACTTAACTTGTCTGGGTCTCAGTTTTCTTATTGATGAATTGGGGGCTTGGGGTCACCATGAACTTGCTGTGCTAATCCAGACAAGAACTTGGGCAACATATAGATTTTCACATAAGAAATGCATTCTGCAAGGCCCAGACTGACGTCTTGGTAAGAGTTTTGCCCATTTTTCTGTTTTATGGGGGCCCAGTGTTCTGAAGGTATAAGTTGATGCTTTGGAGTCTGTGTGTGAGGGGTGACAGAGGGTGCTTATGTCTTGAACATTGGAAATCATAAGGAAAATCCTTGTGGAGAAGGCAGAGTGGCTGGAGACCCCAAAGAAAGCCAAAGGCCAGAAGGCTGATAGTTGATTGGGCTTTACTTTGACCATGACCACACCAGCAGAACCATGGCTGCTTGTTCTGTAATCCTTAAGGAAAGCCTCTCGTGAGCCTGTCAGAGTCTGCTGCCCCTCCTTTCCACAGACTGGTCCTCCCCTCTCCTGGCATGCTCTGCTCCCTCTCCCCCGCCTTCCCTGGCAGCAGTGAAGTTTGGGTTCGACACTGGGCAGGTCATGGAGCTCTCTGTGCTGCTCAAAGGGCTTGGACTAGGCCTCCTGTTTCTAAGGCTTTGTGATCCTTCTCTCTCTTAGAATCAGCTTTCACCTCCTTCCTAGTCTTTCTTGGATTCAGATCTCCTTTTTAAGGAGGTGTACTTAATCAGGATGCATGAATTTGATTTTTTTTTGGTAATTGTATTCCAGATTAATTATTTTCCTCTAAAATCCAATCTAATTTTATTTTATACATGTAAAAACATTCCAAAAAGGGGTCCATATGGGGCCTGTAACACAAAATGGTTTAAGAACCCCCATTTTAGAGTATTTAGGGTTAGATGAAGTGCATGAACCCCTCTGCAGAGCAGGACTGATTCAGGGGATCTGCCTTGCCCCAACAGCATCTCCCCAATCAGGAAGCCTGAAATCCTCCAATTAGACATTCTATTGGGTAAATGAGGAGTTTCTTTCGGAAAGAAAACTATCTCTGAAACAAGCTGAGGGGCTGCTAGCCAGTTCACACGTGGGATGAATACATGTGGGATGAATGAACGAGGCCTGCTATCCTTTTAACATCTAGATGAGGATGGTGCCCTGGGCGGCAGGATGGTGGTCAATCATTTACATCCACAGCTCTTTGGGAAGTGGCACAGGGGAAAGCTTCTGTCCGTGGGGGCCTGGGAAGATAGGGAAACAGATCTAATCAGGCAAGTAAGAGGGCATTAAAAGAAAAGTTCTCCAAACCCCCAACTTGCAGGCAGGTCTTTCATTTTCTTCTGCTCCTTCCTCTTGTCTGGTCTGCCCGGCCCCTGTCCCTTGGATTTCTTAACCAGGATTTTATGCCTGGTGAGGTGCTGGGGGCCATGCTTACAGAGACAGATGAAACCACCTATGTTCTCTTGGATGAAGAGCATCTGGCTTCAAACCCTTCTGTGACCCTGGGGAAGTCACTTAAACTCTCTGGGAATCAGTTTTCTAATCTGTAAACTAAAGGGGTTGACCTAGGCAGCTTCTGACGGGCTTTCCAGTGCTAGTCTGTTTGGTGTGCCTGATGCAGATCTATACTTGTGCTGCAGCATAGCATCCTGGAGAGAATGAAGTAAATTTAAGTGAGCAGGCAGTGTGTGGCAGAGGGAGGCTGGAGGCCAGCCTCCAGCCTCCCTCTGCCTCTTGTGTTTCTTACGAAGTTTGAGTAAAATGGAGCTTCCCTTGCCCTTGTAATGTCGAGGGCATGTAGATTCCCCCAAACATAGAGCTCCTCAGTACCCACAGACTCCAAGCATCTCCTAGAATAATGGGCAACCAGGTGGTATTTTGGAGAGAAATGCAGATTACCCTAGGCCAAGGAAGATGGCGCCTGGTCACTACTGCCCCAGCCCCAGGGTTTCAATGGCTTTGGTGAATAATCTGCTGGGGAGACTCTTCAGGGAGAGTTGGCCACCAGCGATGGCAGAATCTGGCCTCCCTGGGCTCCTGGTTTAAAAGTTTCATAGAAACATAGTGTTAGGACAAAGAGCTATTTCAAAAAATAAAATAACCATCTCGAACTTTGTAACAGTACCCAGCTTTTCCTTTAATGCAGCTATGCTAGGTTGCTGGCTCTTGTGTGAGTACATGTGTGTGTCTTATTTGTTGTCTGTGCGTGTGTGTAAATTCAGGGTCAGCAGAAAATGGCTCTTGATGAGAATGTTCTTGGAAGTCTGCATTTTCTCCTGGCCCCTTTAGTTGGTGAAGACACTAAAGGCTGATATTGTGCTGTGGATTGTCCCTGTCTATGGGCCAGCAGTTTCTTTGTCTCTTGGATTTTGTTGTGGTGGCCACTGTCCGGTGTAGGAACTCTGGCCTTTGGTGCCTCTTATATAGCTTGTGGAATCTTGGCCAATTCACTAACCTCTTTGGGCCTCAGTTTCCTTCTCTATAAAATGAGGTCTTGACCCAGCTGGCCTCTGGGAACCCTGATCATGACATGCCCAGAGTCACGTATGTGGAAAGTGGCCGAGCTGTGGATGGGAGCCTAGGCCTTCCTGACTTGAGGCCTGGTCTTTGGTTGTATAGTCTCCTGTACCAGGCTTCTTGGTTAATAATGGCCAGCATCTGTCTTGATCTGGAAGGTTCACAGAGCACTTTCTTTATGTCTTCTTGGGTGATCCCCACATTCCTATGAAGGAGGTGCTGGTATTCAGTTTTACAGGTGAGCAGGCTGAGACCGAGAAAGATTAAGTGACTTGCTCAGAGCCATACAGTTAGGGAGCATCATATGCAGGATTTGAATTTTGGTCTTCCTGAGTGCAAACCCCAGCCCTAACTCGGCCCCACACCCAGTCACAGTGCTGCCACAAAATTGTACCCAGAGACGGTGAAGTCAGTTTTGAGTTTGGAAGGTCCAAGGAGAAGGATGATTCCAATGACTTATTTTTGTCCTTAAAAACAAATTGGAGGCAAAAAAAAAAAAAAAGATGGCTTTGTTTTTTCTCTCCAAATACTTCCTTTTCCAGCCTTCTCTTTTCTTAATAACATTAATAAAAATGTGTCATTAGTGAGGCATGCTGCTTAAGTAAACCAAACGTTTCTACTGGGAGTGAGCAAACACTGGCCATTGTTTTTCCTTATATGAGCTCTGGGGGAGGAGGCTGATTCTGAAGCCCCCCATTGTCCCACTTCCAGCTGACCCCCTCCTGCCAGGCTGCTCTGCAGCATCTGCTCTGCAGCATGGGCTCAGCCCTGAGCAAGAGATGGGTGCCTCAACTTCCCACTCTCATCTCCCTGCCTTGTACGGCATTAACCACCTGGATTCCCAGCCTTCAATACTCAGTTCAGCTGCTCCCCTTTTTCTCTTGTTAAATGATCTTGCTTGCTTTCCTTTCCTGTATGATGAGGGAGGGCTTGACCCTCTGAGGTGCCCAGTCCAAATTTAAATCCGTGATTCTGATAAAGGAGTTTGGGAAATATTGCACTGTTTGCTCATTCTCTGGCTCTCTTCTCTGTTGGGAGAAATAATACTAATTATCATGTTATTGAAAAATCACCCTAATTATAGGGTGTGTTCAGGCTTCTTACCACCTAGAGACAATATGGGATTGTAACCAGAGCTTTGGATGAGGAGTCAGAGGACCTGGGTTTGAACCCTCTTCCTTTTCCTAAGCAGGGCCTGGGATGACATGTGTAAAAGAAAGAAGTTGGGCTAGCTGATTTCTGTGGTTCTGTAATCTAAGCTGTGTGACTGTGGCAGGGCACTCACGCTTAGTTTGCTCATCTGTAAAATGAGGATAATAACTGCAGCTACCTTGCAGAGTTCCTGGTGCCCAGCAGGCTCTACAGAAATGCTTCCCTTGCCTTTCCTGCAGGGCCCCAGGCTTCTCACTTGTAAAAACCAGGGAGTCAGGCCTAGTGATGGTCAAGGTTCTTCCAGCAGAGAGTCCTGTGATCCCATGGGTGGATGACCAACTAGGCTAAAGCTGTTGTATCTTCTGTCAAGATTGCCCTTCTCTCCCCTGGGGAGCGGGTCAGGGAGAGGGCTTAGAAGCTCTCTTTTAAAAGGTGATTTTTGCTTTGTTGTCCCTGTGATGAAATGAGTGGCCAGCTTGGAGTGGGGCCACTGGAACCAGATGGAAGAGCTAATGCATCCGGAGCCAGATGGTCTGGGTTCAAATGCCACCCATCTGACCATCAGCTCTCTTCACTTTTCAGGGCCCTATTTCCTCATGTGTAAAATGAGACAGATAATCCCATTTGGCTCTAAATCTATGAACCAGTACATTTAAAGGAAGAGATGGGAGGAAATGTACCATCTTTCCATGAAATGGGCATTCTTGGAGTCCGTCACAGGCTTTCAGAGCTGGATGACATCTTAACATTATCTAGATCTACCCCTTCCTTTTGCAGATAAAGAAAATGAGTCCAAGAGAGGTTACATACCTTAAAGCATCAGTTGTCACATAGGCAGGATACAAAAGAGAAAGCTCTTTGGTGCCCTCAAGAGGTCACCTGCCCTCCCTGCCACCTTGATCAGCTAGTTGACAAGGAGAACTGAGCTTTGGCAACTCAAAAGACTAGCTGCCCTCTCTGCTTCATAATATTTTGTGGGGAGAGGCAGCTCCCTGGTTTAACTAACCAGTTTTACTAACTTAGCAGCATTAGTTCTAGGTTTGTGGCCTAGAGGCTAGAGAGCTAGTAGATTCTTCTGCTCCCAGAATCCCCAGACCAGGATTTACTACAAGGGCCATGAGAGATTCGAGGACATTGAAGTTCCTCCTGGGTTTAGAAAGGCAGTTAGCCAATTGGTAGAACAGAGTAGATTCCTTTTATTAAAGCAACAACTGACTGAAGCTGCTGAAGGGCACTAGTAGACAGCAGTGAATTCAAACTCATCTAATGATAACTGACATTTATAGAGTGCTTTGGAGGGTCACTCAGGGCTCTGGCTACATTATGGGATGGGTCTTGTTGAGGGAGTCTCCATAGCACCCCCAGGAACCAGCTGGGCCTGGAGTCAGGAAGACTCAAATTCACATGTGACTTTAACCCTTCTTCTCTGTGTGACTTTGGGCAAGGCACTTTGCTACTCTGTCTGCCTCAGGTTCCTCATTGGTAAATGGAGATAATAATAAAAGCACCTGCCTCCCAGAGTGGTTGGAGGATCAAAGATACTTGTGAAGCACTTCCCAAAACTTCTAGTGCTCTCTAAATGCTGGCTTTCAGTATGGCAGTTCTAGCCACTGGGTCACCTTCTATCAGAAAGACATTGAAAACAAAGAATCTAGGATGTGTCCCAGTAATCCTGAGAGGAAAAGTGGTCTAGTGCATAGAGCACTGGACACAGACTCAGGAAGACTTTGTTCAAGCCCTGCTTATGTGTGATCTGGGCCAGTCACTCGAGCAGCCTTTCTGTGCCTGTCAGGGAGGGGAGCTTTCCTCCCTCCTGACTCTGGGACCCTTAGTGAGTCTCAGGGCAGAAGGTGGCCTGCATTGCTAGAGAGACTCCCTTTACTAGGATGTTTTCTGGGTCAGCAAAAACCCAGCCTCATCTGACAGCTAAAGAGAAACCCAGCTGACTGGCCCGTGTGGCCCATGCCTTGAGCTCTCTCTCTCATATGATCCTCATGACCACATTGTGAGGTAAGTGATGCTTTATCCCCATTTTGCTTCAGAAAAACTGAGGCTTTGAAGTGAGGGGACATCACTGTGGTCAGCTAGCCAGTTAATGAGCGCAGTGCTGGGAGCTGGATGTTAGTATATTCATTACATGTAACATGTTGATTACTATAAAAATCATAATTCCTTTCTTCTGGGCATATTTGGAGAGACACCAATAGATTCTGTCCCCAGGCAGCTACCAGTCTGATGGGAGAGAAAGCATGTTCACAGCTATGGACAAATGAGATCTACACAGGAACCACCTAGAGGTTGTCTGAGGGAAGGGCTCAGCATTAGGGAGGGCCTGGACGGAGTTGAGAGGTGGCCTTCCAGAGTGAGGACGGAGGCCAGTGTCACTGAATCAGAGGGTGGGTGATGGAGAGGGGCCAGGGTAAGCCAAGTGGAGGCTTCCGTATGTGATCCTGGAGGTGATTGGGTCATACTTGGCTTTAGAAAGGTCATCTGGGAAGCAGGGTGGAAGATGGAGGGGTGTAAAGAAGGACTGAAGGCTGGGTGACCTACCAGCGGTAGCTGTGGGTCCTTACACAGTGAGTCAGTTGGCTGTGGTGTTCATACCTAGGCTTCTCTTAGCTGTGTACGGCCCTCTTCTGTGATAAGGCAGCCTGGCCTTCCTTCTGTACCAACCCTGGGCCTCTCCCAGACACTTTTGGGCGGAACAGAGAGCTGAAGGTCTGGAGATCTGAACCCAGGTCCTCAGACTGTAATGAGTTTTTACCTTCTTGCCAGGTTAGAACCCAGAAGATCTGGGAACTCAGCCTCTCAGTGCTGGCTTATGCTAATACATCATTCAATGGAAGAGACCCTAACTCATTTGGGAATTTGTGAAGAAGCCTGACAACTGATATGAGCAAAATGATTGTTAAGGGGGGGGGAGTCATCCCAGAGTAGAGACCCCTGTGAATCCCCTGGGGTGAGGGAAGGATGGGATCATCATCCTCATATATCAGTTGATCCTTAAACACTTATCAAAAGCACTGAAGAGCCTGCCTGGGAAAGAGGGATGAACCTTGTTCTGCTTCCCTGACCCCAGGGAGCAGAACCAGCAGCAGTGAGGGACAGATGTGGGCATCAGACAGAGGCTGCATGCGAGCCTAGGGGTCCTGGGAAAGGATAAAGGGGGAGAGGCCTTCTGGGCCCTGTGAACCCTGCCTTTTGTCTGATCATCTGGGAGCATGCTGGTCTTGGTGGTGATTGAAGGCAGAGCATCTGAAGGGAGGAGACAGAGACAGGCATTTGGTGTGGTCGGGGCAGATGCCCAGACTCCAGGAAGGAGTGATTTTTCACATCCTGAATCAAAACCTCTGATGACACAGTGGTCTCGGCTTCCCTGAGCTTCAAAAGAGATGAATCCAGTGAAGTGGCCTTCCCAGAATTATACTTGTATGTATGTGGGAATAAAGAGACAAAACAAAAAATTCCTGCTTTCAAGGAGTTTTTAGGAGAGTAGGACTGGGGCCTATAGCAGAGGGGATATAAAAGTGATTAGATAAGTTTATACATGAGAATTTGAGGTGCAGGGAGAGCATTTCACTCAGGAGGGCTCAGCAAAGACTTTGGATTGGTGGTGTTCTGTGAGCTGAGCTTGGAAGGAGGCTAAGGATGTCAGGGTGTGCATGGGAGACAGCCAGGGCAGAGGTAGAGCTGGGGCAGGGCGTGCCAAATGGAGAAGAGCAAGGAGCCCAGCTGGGCTGGAACATGAATGGAGAATGATGATCGCAGAACCTGCTAGAATCATGGATCACGGTGGACAGCCAGCGTGGCAAAGGGGCTGCACTTGACACTGTGAGCATTTGTTGAAGGAACTCGGAGTGTTCAGGCTGGAGAAGAACAGTGTGGTGGTGGTGGTGGTGGTGGCAGTGGCAGGGGCGGCAGTGGCAGGGGCGGCAGTGGCAGGGGCAGCAGTCATGGTAACGGTGGTGGTGAGATATGAAAGCTATTCCGTGTTTGAAGGGCTGTGACATGGAGCAGGGTTTATACTTGTTCTGCTTGGCCCCAGAGGTAGGCCTGGGAGAACTTGCTGACAAGTGTCCCAAAAGCCTCCAAAATGGCATGCTCCCTTCCTTATTCAGGCTGAGGCTAGGGGATGTCTTGTGAGGTGAGTTGTGAGGTGATTCCTTTCAGGTCTAGCTGGCTTCTAAGGCCCTTTGCACCCCAAGTTCTTGATTCTGATTATCTTTGAATGACTTGACATCCATGCTGTGTACACGGTCAGTGAGTCACCTCCCTACCCCACCATATTCTCCATGTGGCAGTTGTATTGTTCCTAAGTAATCATGAGAAGGGATGGAAGGACTGGTGATGTGAGCCTTCAGGCCTTTGTTGGGAGGCTAAGTGGATGCAAGGGGGAGCCAGGTGGGAGCCTTTGGCCATGTATGTGAATGGAGTTACAGATATGTTTTCCCAGGATTCCTGATGGCTCACGCTGTGGGCTTGGCATTAACACTGCACGTGGCGGATAAAGGATGAATATTTCATTTGGGCTTAATGCATCACAATAGGCCATTACAGGCTTGGGCTAGTTGTCTTAAAGCCAGAGCTGTTCAAATCAAATCAGGTGCTTCTAGAAGCTTCTTTGGTTTGCTTATAATTGTCACTGTTTGGGGGGAGTGATTACAGAATTAGGCATTGGGGGAGGCAAGTTACAAGCAGAATATTTTAACTACAAATGAATAGTGAAGAAATCAAGGTCTTGCTAATTAAAAAATTTAATAAACTATTAGTGGTAGACTTCTTAGTTTTTCCTCTTTGTGATTTTCCTTTAATATAATTAGGAAATTTGGTCAGCAAAAAAATCTTAGGATGCCATTTTAGAGCTGAGCTTTCTCTTTGAGGCTATCTATCTGATTCATGACACTTATTTTCCACATGAAAATCTGGTCTTAGAGACTTGTCTGATCTCACACAGGGATTTGAATTCAGGTCCCTTTAGTTTGTCTGTGGAGCATTTTCCTTGTTTTTGTTACTGTTGTTAATTTTTTATTATAAAGTTTAAAAACATCAACAAACATGAATAGTTCCATAAATGAACAGAAGATGATCATCTGCAAACCTGTGAATTTCTGTTATGTGCAGCTTTTAAAAAACATAATAAATTTATGTTGAACATGAATTTACTTTAGTAAGGAGGTGCTAACCCTTATTGGTACGAGTTTTGTCATCTGGGAGTTTCTTATTTGCAATAAAATTTTAACTCAGGCCATATCCTTGTATTAAGTTTAACGAGGTCATAACAAAATGCAGTGCATTTTCCGTGTGAATTTGCTTATAAATGTTGGACTCATAATGAGTTAGGATAGGGCCTGAATTCATGCCAGTGAGCACTTGCAGTTTTCTTAACTCTGATTATATACCAATGAGATTATTTAGAGAAGAACTGCCCCCTTAAAATGTCCTTAACCATAGGGAGAGATGAGTACATGGGCTGTCCCTTTCCAATTTTCCGCCTTGGGGTGGACATTTGTCTGAAATTGCACTTCTCCCCTCACCCTCTTTTGTTTTCTTAACCACACTTGTGTTTTTGTTTTCCAGCAAGCCAGGGCTGAGCAAGAGGAGGAGTTCATTAGTAACACCTTGTTCAAGAAGATTCAGGCCTTGCAGAAGGAGAAGGAGACGCTCGCTGTGAATTACGAAAAGGAAGAAGAGTTTCTTACGAATGAGCTCTCCCGAAAATTGATGCAGGTAAATGGTCCTGTCAGCCCCCTCTCCCTTCCTCCCAAGGGAAACCCACATATCTGGGACAGCAGTTTGCTGAGGAGGATGCTGGTCCTAGGAGGTGAGGGGCCCTGGTGTGTCTCAGGGGTCTCTCTGTTGCCATGGGATCAGCCTTTGCTTTTCATAAACATTTTCCTTAAAATTCCATATTAGAGTTGTGCAAACATGCAAGACAAGTCAGTAGTGGTTCACACCCTTTGGCCCAACGATCCCACCAGCACGCTACCCAAAGGATGCTGACAGCAGAGGGAAAGCTCTCTGACAGAATGTTTACAGCAGCACATTTAGTGCTAGTAGAAAACCAAAGACAAATGGTTGTTCAGAAATCTGGGGAGTGGCTGAAGAGATGCTAGTGTATGAATAGAATGAGATATTACAGTATTGTAATAAAGGATGAAGACTTGGGGCATTCCAATCCTTTGTAAAAATGATGCCAGTTTTAGAGAGGACAGTCAGCTTAAGGAGGGGATGGATGAGGTCTGAGGGAAGTCAGAGAAATACCAGAAGAAGCATCATTACGAATGATGCAGAGCAAAGCAGACAAGCCTGGGAAGCGTCTACCCAGAGACTTAGCTCCAGAAAGCGTCGAACTCCTATGAGCTGTATTTTATTTAGCACCTGCTACCTATGCTGGGGACACAGAGACAAAAACAAAACCACCTCTGCTGAGGTGAATCATTGTGGTCCTGGACACCTGACCCAGAAGCAGCCCTCCCTGCCCCTGGTCAAGGGAGGTGACCTGTGGGTATGCAGTGCAGCGGGCGTTGTCAGAAGAAGGTGCTGGGTTGGTTGGCTTGGCATAAATATTTAGCAAATACATGGCTCACTGTATTTTGGGGTGAGGATAAGAGGAGATGCCATGAGTGCCCCAACAGCAGGAGGGAGCATTTCTTATATTTTGATGCCCTGAACCTTCCTTGATTGATAAAACTTGAGAAAGAATCCACAGCAAACCAACGGGGCTGTGCATCTCCCTAGGTGTCCTTAAGAATGAAGGATTGTAGTGATATGGAGTTAACTCCAGATGTTAATGATTTTTTCCGCTTTGTGCAAATGAGTGCATTGCAAATCTTTTTGGTACTGAGTGAGCCAAATGTCAGAGCTAAAAAGGGGCCAAAGAGGAGAAAATGTTGGGTTTTTTCCTTAAAAAGGAAAAACATAACCCTGTCAGTTAAATGCCAGAAAATGGATTATGTCATGCAAGTGACTGATTAGTGCCACATTCTCACCACATGACAGAGAAATTGAAGGATTTTTTTAGGTTACTTTTTAACACTCATTGCCTCTTAGAAGAGGATTTTCCTGATTCTGCTCCCTGGCTGCTCTCACAGGACTCCCCCACCTAGTTACCTAGTACTAGATTCTGGGTACATGCACTGTTTCCTGCCTCAGAGGGTTAAAGTCAGGGATGCTTTCTTTTGGTCTTTGTATCTGCAGAACCAAGCATGATTCCCCTGGCCTGGGATAGGCTCCTAAAAGCTGGTGATGCTGTGCCAAGCACACCCTGAATAAACAAAAGAAGAGCTGGGAGTCTTGGAAATAGAGATAGACAGGATCTGCCAAGCCTTCTCATCCAGTGTCATTGTGTAGACAAGGAGCTGCAACCTTGGGTGGTAAAGTGACTCACCCCAGGCTGCCTAGTAATGAGTGATAGAGCCAGAATTTGAACCTAGACCCTCAGCCCCTGTACCATCCCCACTATGCTTTTTGCTTGATTTCCTGAGACTTTAAGGACCTCTGATGTTGCTTCTTCAAATTTACCAGTTAATCATAGCTTAGAAATGTTGTTGAAACATAAGAGATTTACCCGCATCTCACTGACTTGAGTCATTTTACAGTATGGACATCGAGACCTGATAACTCAAGTCAGCCGTGGTATTCTTCAGTCAGTGGCCTTCTTACAGCATTGTGCCTTGGAGACCAGCTTCCCCTTGTAACATTGTTTTACCCAGTGTCTACTTTTTTGTGGAACGAACGATATCCATTGGGTTAGGTTGGTGATTCTCCATTACACTGAAATCCCATTACACTCTTAAGAATTACTGAGGACTTCACATTTTAAAAAAGTGCTCTGCTTCTATGGATTATGTCTATCAATATTTGTTGTATGAGAAATGAGAATATCTTTGTATTATTATGACCATACTTTTAACCTGAACCCTTTGAAAGGGTCTTGGAGACTCTCAGTGTCCCCCAGAACACACTTAGAAAACTGCTGGGGCAGGCTTTCACTTTACAAACTACAAGAACCCCTCTCATTGAGAAATTGTCACTGTGCTTAGCTTGGGTTGTTCAAGAAAAGGTTAAAGGCATTGCAGGAAGTTGGAATGTTTCTGTGCTGCCTTAGAGGCACAGGGGTGGTTGTAGGATTGGGGAAGGACCATCGAGTGAAGAAGGGATCACTTGAAGAGCATGTTCACAGTTGGTAGTGGAGGATGTGTCTGCATCATCTCTCGGGCTTTCCTTGCCTAGCTCTTACCTCCTCCTCTCATTGCCCCCAGACCTGTCCTTTCTCCCAGTCAGTCAGGTGCAAAGCTTTATAGCCCTTGGACTCTTCTCTTGTCCTTCACTCCATCTGGGTGGTGACTACATCAGGACCTGTGAAGTCTTTCTTTTCTCTAGTCACACTCCCACTGATCAGCTTTCTAGCTTCCTCTCATCCTTTACGCCTCTGCTTTGTGAATATATCTCAGCTCCTCCTCACCCTGATTCTAATCACAGTACACATTTATACAGCACTTGCTGTGTGCCAAGCCTGGAGCTAGCCACTTGACAGATGTCATTCGTTTGATCCTCACAACAACCCAGTGGAGGAAGCTGCTATTATTGCCCCATTTTATGGATGAGGAACCCTAAGGCAGAGGCTAAATGACTTGCCCAGGCTCACACAGTTAGTGTCTGAACCCAGGTCTTCTTGCCTGCAGATCTGCTGCATTGCCTACCTGCTCAGTTTTTAAATTATAACCTCTCTGAAAGCAGAAATTGTGGGTGAGTTTTCTTCTTCTGTCTCTGTGTTCCCAGTGGTAGCACATATAGTAGCAGCTTAATGAAAGTGTAGAACTGAATACCTGCTTGAGTTCAGATTGTTTGTGGAAAGATCAGTGGGGGAGATAGGAAGGAAGTTGTGGGCAGAACCACTTGTCCCCCAGCGGCCACTGCTGCTGCTGAGTGATTGATCGCCAGCCCGCCCACCCAGATGTCATAAACTGGAAATCAGGCCTGATATGTCCCCCAGCCCTTCCAGGGGTCTCCTTTGGGCCACCACCCTTGGCCATCCTGCTGCCCTATTTTACCAATGCTGACTTTGCCGGTTTGTTGTTGCTGGGTTGTGTTTGGTCTTCTGATGGCTACAACATTTTAGAACTAGAAGAGACCTAAGAAGTGTGGTCTAGACCACTTCCTGCAATTTTCTGAGTAGAGGAAACTGAGACAGAAAGGTTCCCTCAATATTGATTAAGTGCCTACTATATGCTTGACACTGTGCTGAGTGCATACTGACAGTCCCTGCCCTTGAGGAGCTCACCATCTGATGAGCAGCTTGGGAGCATCCCCTGAGATCTGTGCTGGACCTGGAGGCAGGAAGACCTGTGTCTCAGTCCTACCTCCCACACTTGCTGCCTGACATCTCAGTCATCAAAGCTCATCAGTGGCCTCTGCAGTCTTTGATCCTGTGAACACACATTTTTTAATCACCCATGGTATGCTGGGCTCCTGTGGTGGTGTTCAGTTATATACGTAGAGAGATAATATATAAACAAGATGGCAGCTGTTTGGGGAGGGGCAGGAAGTTGGCCCTTAGGCTTGGCTTCAAAGGGCAGTAGGAATGCTGTGAAGCAGAGGTGAACAGAATGTTTTCCAGAGCCCTGGGACACAGCTTAGGTGGAGTCGAGAGACACAAGATGAAGCATTGTGTGTGTGACACAGCAAGGAGCCCATTTTGGTTTGGAACAAAGGATCCTGGAAAGATGGGTCATGGCTGAGTCAGGCAGAGCTTCAGATGCCAAGCAGAGGAGTTGATATTTGATACTAGAAATCTCAGGGGGCTTTTGGGGCTTGTGAAACAGGGATGTGTCAGAGTCAGACCTCTACTGCCATGACAATGGAGGAGAAACTTGTGGTTGGAGAGTTTGCTCAGGATTACAAAGTAACCACATCAGAACTTGGACCTGTCCTTCCCACCATCCCCCACTACTCCATTCTCTTTTCTCAGGCATTTGTTAAGCACTTACTGTGTGCCCGGCACTGTGCTCATTGCCAGAGATGCAGAAAGGCAGTGAAAACAGCCCTTTCAGCCCCAGGTCCCATCTCAGAACTGCCAGGGCTACCTTGAGACTTCAGCCTCTTGATGGAGAACCCATCTGGTGCATGTTTCCCAGTCATCTGCCCAAAATGGGAAGGCAAACAGCCATTGCACGCCTGTAAGGAGAACTGGCCACTTTCAGCTACAAAGGGAAGGCACTGGAAAGGTGCCTTGTGCAGTGATCCAGGCAGAATCTTGGCTGAAGGGATCCTTGAGCTTGGTCAGCCTGGCCAGGCCTCCTGCCCATGGTCATCTGGCCCCCATCCCTCCCCGGGCAGTGCAGGTAACCTGCCGCTTTACAAGCCCCACCCATTGTGGCCAGTTCTCACCTTGGGGGTGGGGACCACACCTGACTGCTCTTTGGTGTGATCCATCCTTCCAAAATCTGAAGGTGGCCACACTGTGTTTCCCCTGGGTCTTCTCTTCCTTGTTTCCTTGCACTGATCCCCATCACTCATCAAGGGCTGTCACCATTTTGGTCACTGTCTTCTTGACCTTTTCTGGAGTGTCCTTCCCCAAATGTAGCATCCATTCATCCAATAACATTTATGAAGGGCCTACTACGTGCCAGGCATTATGCTAAGCAGTAGAACCGGCGCTAACCCAGAACTCTGCACAACGCTATAGATGTGTTTGGAACAGGAGGAGGAGAGCATGTCATGAATCTCACTGTGTGTGAGTGAATTTGGATCAGTTAAACAGCACGGATGGGAGGGCAGAGGCTACCGCTGCTCAGATCAGAGAAAAGCCTTTTTTAGCCTGGAAGAAGAGATCTTGGAATTCAGACTTTGCTGGGGTCGCTGGACCTTTCACCCAACTGGCTTCATTGCCATGGAGAGATAAAATTGTTATCACATCCCAGTTCTACCAGGCAGATACATGCAGAGTGGATTTTCTTGTTACCTTGTTGTTCAGACCTTGCTTGCATTGTGGAGTCTTTGTTCTTTTCCTGAGTGCTCCAGGTCCAGAGCTGCAGGTGTTTCTGATTCATTGGAAATGCTCAGGCCACCCATTGTCAGAGTCCAGCCCTTGCTTCAGGAGCTGTGCTCAGCATCCTTTGTATGACTGTACATTGGCAGACAGCATTCCCATTTTCAGAAATTCTTGGCCTTTTGTTGATATTGACTCTGTTTGGATGAGCTGCATTGCACACTCACATTTTATAAATGCAAAACATATCCCCAGCCACTCTCACATCCTCTTGAAATTGTTCCCTTATCATTTTTGTTTTATAATGCCTTGGGCTGACTTTTTTTAAGGTCTCTCAAAATTTAGCAGTGAGCTTAAAAAGTGTTATCCATTCATGCAGATGAATGCTGGCTCTACCATTATAACTTATGTTGTTAAATATATATTTTCTATATTAAAATTTTAGCTGATCAGTTTTAGCTTTACTATGAGCATATTTGCTTTGACTCAGATAAATTACAGATTTGGAGGTCATTTAGTTCAGATCTGCCTCTTTTTATAGGTGGACAAACTGAGACTTGCCTAAATCCATGAATGGGCTGTGGCTGGCTCTTCTTTAGACATCCCCATCCCTATGTCTGAAATGAAGTCAGGGAACTCAAAAATCATTCTGTGGAACTGGATTTTAGACATGCCATCAAGAACATTTTAATGTAGGATGATCCCCATCTGCAAAATGGGAGGCTTGGGCTAGATGATCTCTGAGCCCCCACATTCTCTAAATCTGTGTTTCAATCAAAATTATATGGCTTCATAATAAGAATGTGCCATTAGGAGTCTCCATTCCAGAAAGGAGCATATGCTTATTAAGGAATCCTTCCCCTACCCCTCTCCTAACCGTGTGTCTTTGTATGAGACGTTGACACCTCAGAGGGAGCTTGGAGAGAGATATGGTGTCTGTTTACCCTTTGGTTGGCATTGGCCATAGAAAGGCAGGCCCTACCCCAAAGTCTTTGGGAGCCTGCAGCATGTTTGCCTGAATAGAGTCAATGGACTTGACAAGTCAGGATCCCCAAAGTCTGACAGCATCAGCCTTGTAGGAGCTAGAAGTGGCCTGGGCTTCCTGGCTCTCAGTCTGGTCTGATCCCCTCAACTGACCCATGAAGAAACTGGGCCTTGCCAGACTGCAGGACACTTGCCCAAGGTAACAGTGAGCTCTGTTAGCACAGAGCCTGCTCTCTTGGCTTGCGGGTCAGGGCTCTCTCTCTCTGCTACACTGCCTGGCGGTGGAATGCCCAGCTCTGATTTAGGGGCCTACAAATTAGGTCCTTAATAAGCCTTCCTTGTAACAGAGTTTTTTCTACAGAGAATACATTCTCAAGACTGGTACCAAGTTTGTATATATTCATAACTCAAGAGATAGCTTCCATTTTAAGGTCAGAGAAGACTCTGCATCACAAAATGGGATTAGAATCCTCCCCTGGGCACCTACTACCTGGTCTATGTTTGTATTAATTTCCATTATGCTGTATTTTATGTCTGCTTGCAGTCTCTCACTTTAGCTCATAAGCTGCTTGCAATGAGGAATTTTGTTCATTCTTTGTCCTCATATCTCCAGCACCTAGCAGGGCCTGGCACACAGTAGGCAGCTTAGGAGCGTGTCTTGACTGATCAGCAGTGGGATGTAAGCTTCAGAAGTATGCTGAATGCATAACATCTGCTAACCTTACCATGTGGCCCAGTCCTGTCACTTGTCATGTGGCTGGCCTGTGGCAGCAGTGACTTGTGGCTTGTCATCCATCCTTGCTAGATGTTCTCTGACCTTGGAGAGGTGTTGTAGCATTGGTAATGGAACTCAGGTTATCTGCCATTTGTATCCAGAAAAACCATCATAAGAAAATGAGTTCTTGACTCCTTGGTAGTTCCTAGGGTGATTTGAGAGTTAAGGAAGTTTTCTCTTGAGTCTGGTCTCTCCGAGATGTGTTCCTACCTCCTTTGGATGAAATATTGGAAAACACTTGGAGTTTCTTTGAATTTAATCTGTGGTTCATCTTCCATCTTAATCTCATGTTTTATTTTTGTCCCATTGGTTTTCACATTTTGCCGGCTGCTACTTTCACAAGTGAGGTTTTTTTCTTAGATTTCCGAGACTGCACTTTACGTTTTGTTTCTGTTTTCTCATGAAAAAACAAAACTACATTCGTTACCTGGCTTCCAAGCTGTGATGTCTACTGAGTCAGAGCAGAGCAGACCGGGCAGCAGCTCTTTTTTTGCCAGTTCTGTCTGTGGGCAAAGGTGAATTCTGCATTTCTTGGTGAGGGGCTTGGCTCTTCAGTGCCCAGGCTAGGACTCATTTTCCAGATGTTTGAGAGTCTCAGAGATGACCTCACTTCAGTCCTGAAAGGTTCAGTTTTTCTTTATGTTCCTCAGGGGATAGTTTTTAAGGGCAACATTTCATCTTGAAGTTCATATTTCATTTAAATTTTATACATTTACCATATCTACATTGTCTGAATTTTAAAAACAAAACAAAACACCAAACCTTAAAACTTAAAGGCAAATACCCTGGAACCAAATTAAAACTGATTTCACTGGGGTCTCAGTGTGGACCCTCTCTCCCCAGTGCAGATCCACATTCACCTAGTGATTTGTGATCTGAGAGAGCTGCACCAGACTTGTCTGTGACCCTATAGCCAGTATGACCAAGGGGGACTTTAGCTCTGACTTACCCACACACCTTGATTGCCTCTCAGAAACACTTATCACTTCAAGGAGATGCTCATAAAAGCAAAGAAAGAAACTGAAGAAAAAGCTACCTGCTGAAAAATCCTTTCTCATTTGTGCTTTGATTATTTTAATGTGAGGAATACTGTTGTTTTCCCCACATGGGAGATGCATAATTGGTGTTAAATGAAGCTTGTTTTATTTTTAAGAAATGATTTAGTGAGAATCAGGTTGGCATACCTAGGGCAGGGATTCTTCACCCTTAGGCAGTGGAGCTTGTGGATGCCTTCTCAACATGACATTTTAATATACATAAAATCACATATATGGGATTATAAAGGAATCATTATATTAGGGTACAGTTATCAAAACAGTTTGAAAGCATGTGTATGGACTTCAGGCTAAGAGCCCCTGGAGAGGCAGCATGATAGAATGGACAGAGGATAGGACTTGCAGGTAGGAAGACCTGGGTTCCATCCTCACCTCTGACCCACAGTGACTTCTGGATTCTGGACAGAGAAGGTGTAGATCTACATTAGCAGGTGAGCTACCCTGGCCCACCAGGCCTCTCTTGATTGCTTCTCTGGCTACCTCCCTTTTGAAGGGAGGTTTGAAATCAGACATCCTGGGTGCCACTCTGAGCCTCAGTGTCCTCATCTGTAATGTGTGAAATAGAATACCCTGCTATCCTCCCAGACAGGCTTTGTGAACCTTCTAGCACTGTAGAAAAGTGATTTTTATTATTATGGTGAGAATTAACTAGAATGAATTAGCTGCTTTTTAGTTTAACAATAATTTGTGTTGACGATTAATTCCCTTGCCTTAGGACTTGGATCCAGAGTGCTGGTTTGGGGCTGAGTTTGGGGACTGGAGGCGAGTGGCAGCAGCCACGGTATGGGACCAGGAGCTGGTTCCCAGGCTCCTGTACCATTAGGATTTCACACCTGCATCTGTTTGCTTCTCCTTTGTCTAGCTGCAGCATGAGAAAGCAGAGCTGGAGCAGCATCTCGAACAGGAGCAGGAGTTTCAGGTCAATAAACTGATGAAGAAAATCAAGAAACTGGAGAACGACACCATCTCAAAGCAGCTCACTCTGGAACAGGTATGCATCCCCAGCGGGTCTCCCCTTCTTGTGGTGGGCCTCCCTCGTAGTCTCCCCGTTTTGTGCCAGGCTTCCTACGGGCTGTGCAGCTTCTCTCTGTCCCTGGCATTGTCTTGGTGCTTAGAGCTGGAGTGACAGGGTTTTGGGGGACCTCAGACCTGCCCTGTGCTCTCAACATCTGCTTGATCTTTGAAACCTCCGTGAACAGATGTGCAGAAAGGAGGCTGGCATCTGTTGTGCTCACTTAGGTCAAGGAAGGCTGTAGCCAGTCTCATTAGAAACATTAAGCAGACGATCGGTTTTTGTCAGAATAGAAGGTTTTATGTCCCCAGCAAAATATTGCACTCTTAGAATGAGAACCTGCGTTAACCAAGTGCTGGACATCACTCTGGGCCAGCTTGTTACACTGTTTTATGTGCATTTTTAAAATTTGGTGCACATAGTAGGCATCTAATGTTTATTGAGTTTTTAAAGCTTTCTTATGAATATTCTCTTTAATTGCTGTAATTATTATTAATAATTACTAATACCAACAAAGTCAGCTTAGTGTAGGGGGATAGAGAACTGGGTAAGGAAAAACCTGGATTCAGTTTCTACATTTGAATCCTGGCTGTGGAACGCCTGAGCAAGTCACTTAGCTCTTCTCTGCCTCACTTTCCTCATCAGTAAAATGGGGAAAATACTAGCCCCTTCTCCTCAGTGCTGTTTTGAGGATAAAATGAAATCCTATGTGTAACACTCTTTGCAGTTCTTCAAGGGCTGTGTAAACGCTAGATGATGTTACTGTATCATTCTCATCGTCCTCATTTGCTCAGCCTTCTCCTCTGCAGATGCAGAAGCTGAGATCTCACAGGGCTGGGGGGCACACACTGGCTGCCTCAGTTCTCATGGCCACCAGGTGGGGATAGTGCCTCACTTTCCAGACTGGAGGTGGAGCAGCCAGTATCACCAGGTGGAAGGTGACACCTAAGGTTTCCTGCAGTGCTGTTTCCAGGATTCAGAGGATGAAGCTGCCTTATTATCTTTTGCCCCTAGCACACAGTGTGAAGTGTGCCCAGGGACATGGAGGTTGTAAGTACCATAGCTGAAATTTGAACCTGAGTCTTTGGAGCCTTTTCTGCCACGCCCCTCTGCCTCATTTGGACCGCATTGGGGTTTAAGTAACTAGGGATGAGCTTCCTTCCTCTGAATAGAGATGTGTCTTCTAAAGGGAGGCCTGCTTCCTTTGGATCCAATTAAAATTATGCTTGGTCCCTGCACTGGACATTCAGTTCCTCGGTACAGCAACCACAAATAGCTGGATTCTGCTCAGGATGAAGCTTTAGAGATGAGGATTTAAAACTTTAGGGGGAAAGTTGTTGCTGTTCTGGATCCCCTGGGCTATAAAGGGTCGTGGCATGCTCACTTGAGACATACATGATTTCCCAGGATTCCTTCTTTTCTTGCATTTATACAATGTCTTGGGATCCAGGGCAGTCAGTGTTAAAGCAGCGTGGAGGGTGCTTTAACTGATATTGTCTTGGATGAGGGAACTGGACCAAGAATTCAGGGCTTCCACTGGAATGCCGTGTGACTGGAGGTGAGTCACTCCCCTTCCTAGGACTTGGTTTCCCCTTCTCTTGACCTTTTGGAGGTCCTTGTGGTGGGGCCAGCAGAGGAACCTGATTTTGGATGGGATCTAGGACAGACACACTTGCTTTGGCCAGATCCTGTGAAATGTCCTAACACAGTGCAGTGGTGCACTTGTGAAGGCTCTGAAGGTGAATTTTAGATGGGGGTCTTCAGGGGGTTGGGAGGATTTCTAGAGATCTCTAGGGACCTCATTTTTATTCTTATTCCCAGGTAACTCACCCAGAGTCACCTGGTAAGGAATCAGTGACAGAACTAGAGTCAGATCCAAAGCCCTCGACTCCAAATCCAGGGCCCTTTCTACTACTATGCAGAGCTGCCTCTCCATTGCATTTCAGAAGCAGAGTATTTCTTTCTCAAGTTCTTTCATAAATATCTAAAAAGTAATTTCAGAACATTAAATTTATTTCCTTTTTTTTAATTAAAAGATATTTTTGCATCCAAACTGTGATTTCATCAGTGTAGGGAAGTCCCAGTGTGGAAACTTCCTTTTCCAGTACAGAGCCAGTGTCTCATTTGTAACTTAAGGAGTCTTTGAGTCAGTCAGTTAACATTTAGTAAGCACCTTCTGTATGCTAGGCCCTGTGCTAAGCTTTGGGAATGCTGGGAAAGGTGAATGACAGTCTCTTCTATGGAGCTCACCTGCTGATGAGGCAGATGACATGCCAGTGACTGTCTACAAACAAACTCTGAAGCTATTGGTAGAGGTGCTCAGCTCTCTTTAGGGTTATGACCAGTCCAGGGTCACAGAGCCAACATGTGCCAAAGGCAGAACCTGAGCCCAGGACTCTAGACACCATAGTGTAGTGAAAACTGATGGTTTAATGCCATAGTTTTCTGTAACGAAAGATGATGAAATATTTGGGTTACCTTGCCTTGGGATGCCCAGCGCATACACATGGTATATGTAATGCACATGTGACATGCCTGTGCACATTCATGCACATGTATGTACAGACACACTTGAGGAGGGGGAGGAAGATGAGCCTTGCTAATTCTAAAGCCTGGGAGGTTGGGTTTCCAGAAGGCCCTATGGACCTTCCACTGGAACACTTGTACAGGGGTGCTGACCCTCTAGGGCTGCAACTCCTGACTCCCAGGTCGTCCGGAGCTGTTCCAGGAGGTGCCAACAAAGAATGATTCATTTGAGAGAAGGCAGCCTTCTGGAAACCCGACCTCCCAGGCTAACGAACAAGTGAGGTTCACCTTCCTCCACTTCCCCAAGGCTGGAGGGGTTGTGAACCGGGGGCTTTTTGGTGGTCTCGGAGGGAGGAGTAGCCAACCACCTCATGTGGTCACCTCTGTCCTCCAGAGGGAAGACTTAGGTGGACAGTGGTTTGCCTCTCATCTGCCCTGTTGGCCTGGGGCATTTATTTGTATCCGCTGCCCTTAGCCCAGCACCTCATATGAGTAGGTGCCTAATAAATGATGCTGGATTGATTCAAGAGGATCCAAGTTTAATTCCATCCTGAACTATCCTGTATTTACCTTGTTGATACTTAAATGGACACCCACTGTCTCCATTTACTGGAGCAGACTAGACATGGCCTCTTAGTTTCTTGGAGGTCCTGAGAAGTTCAGTGACTTACCCAGGGTCTCACCTAACCAGTTTGTCCCGCAGGCACATCTTCCAGCCTCTGAGGCTGGCTCTCTGCTGATTCCTGTGCAGCTTCTCTTGGGGAATTGACTACATTTATTGGATGCTATTTCTAGCAGTGCCTGCTGATTTCTCTTTTATGTGAGAGATATGATGGTGTCCATCATGGGCATGACTTCTTTTTGAATCATGTCCTTGGCATTTTCACTTGAGACATCAGATGGATGCCAGCGTTTTTGGGTTCTCATTGATGGATGGAGCTGTATCTTCCCTTGTGTTGTCCTGGGGACCGACAGTGAGCCTGCTCTGGGGGTGTGTGTGTGTGTGTGTGTGTGTGTGTGTGTGTGTGTGTGTGTGTGTGTGTGTACATATGTGTATGCATGCATGTGTGTATGTGTGTGACAGCAGCCTTTGTTCTAGGCACACCTGTCTTTACAAACCTGGAGCATAACCAGAGGTTGATATATGTTTTTTTAAGTTCCTAAAGTTAAGGGTCAGATCTCTGCCTGAGTAGGAGGAGAAATGCCCTGGGTCAGCTGAATTCCACAGATTACCAGAACAGATGCCAGCGGCAGCTTGGAGCTGGCTTTGGGCAGGCGGCCCCCTGCTGGCCTTTGCCATGCCATCTCTCTGTCTGGGGCACTTTACCAGGTGCTGCCCATCCATTGTCTCTTTTGATCACCTGTTAGAGGTGGCCTTGTACAGGAGGTCTTCCCTGAGGTGCCTCCATTGTCCTCTACTGCTAGTGATTTCCTTCCATTTATCCAGGATAGCTCTAGTGTGTATGGAGTTGTTGGCAAGACTCTCCCCCATGGGAATGATCGGCACCATGCTCAGCACAATGCCTGGCACATGCAAAGTAAGCACTTCATAAATGCTGGAAGCATTTGAATATGGCAAAGAATGGAACTTTTTCAGGGTAGAAGAACTCCTTCCATCAAGGCAGCTTGCAACCCCTGTGTCACGTGAGCCAAGGGCGCTGGAAAGAGCCCAAATTAGGAGCCAGAGCATAGGCTGTGAGTCTGGGCTCCGAGCTGCTCCCTGTGTGGCCTTGGATGGGCTTGGAAGCTCTCTGGGCCCTACTTTGTCTCTCCCCCAAATAAGAGAGTTGGACCAGAGATCACAAGATGCCCCCTCTCCAAAGCCAACAGCTTGCCAGGGGTTCCCCAGCTGGTCAGTGGCAGCAGTGGGATTGGAGTTGGCATCCCCTAAAGCTACAGGGCCCATGCTTCCCAGCAAGCATGGACTACATGTTTCCAGACCCTCATCTCAGAAATGAGATCATTTAGAAACAGAGAAGTTACATAATGTCCCTAAGGTTACTTAGAGAGTTAGAACTACCAACATAAAGAGGGAGAGAGAGGGAAGACAGGCTGTGTTTGATGCTGCCATTTTCTGCTGTCTTTGTTCCACTCATTTAGTCACCTGACCTCCCTTGGTCCCCAGTTTACAACATACAGTTCAGAATGTCTCATGGGGAGGTAGAGGCAGAGAGGGTGTGAGGTATTTGAGGATAGCCAAAGAAGTGAATTGTTTCCTCCCTTGTTATTCAGTTTCTTTCTAAAATTCCTCAGATCCCATTTTTCTTGCACACAGTGTGGGACTTTGGCTTGAATGGCACTGAAGTTCTCTTTGGCTTTTCTGGTTCCTCAGGGTTAGCATGTTGAGCACTTGGTGGCATGGTTCTCTCTGCCCTGGTCTCACCATTTCCTGTAGGTGACCTGCAGTTCCTAAAGGCTGCGCTGAGGGGTGCTCCTAGCCCAGGCCCTGTGTTGCTGACCTCAGCACCATTTCCCATGGCTGCAGGAGGCTGGACTTCCTAAGTCAGGCTGTCAGTCAGGGCATGAATGGGCTGCTGTCTGCTCAGAGTAGGGGCAGAGGCACGAGAGGTCCTGTAAATACCAGAATTGCTTAAGGGGACCCTTGAGGGGGCCCTGGGAGGGTGCTTTTTGTTTGGCTGACTCTGCCTCAGTCTCATGTTGAGTCTGACCTTTTGAGGCAAATCTTTTGTCTGAGTGGAGCCATAGAGCCCAGAGTGCCAGAGCTGGAATCAGGAAGACTCATCTTTCTGAGTTCAAATCCAGCCTCAGACACATACTAGCTGTGTGACCCTGGGCAAGTCACTGAACCCTGGTTGACTCAGTTTCCTCATCTGTAAAATGATCTGGAGAAGGAAATGGTAAATCACTCCAGTATCTCTGCCAAGAAGACCCCAAGTGGGGTCTCAGAGAGTCAGCACCGACTGAAATGAATGAAAAACAACAACACTGACTTGTCTAGGGTGTTAAGTGCCTACTGTGTGCCAGGTACTGTAATGACTTCTGGGTACATGACAAAAGCAAAACAAAGAACGTATGTTTTAATGGGATAGACAAAGATAAATCATATACATATATACATACATATAGACAGCAGATATACACACATTCACATATATACACAACCTACATATAAACACATACGTCATATACATATAACAGCCACATGCATATACCACACACGTATGCACATAAATGTTTTATATGTAGACATGCATGTTTGTAGACACAAACATACCTATATGTCATCTACACATATACGTTATATGCTGTAACAATTCACATGTACTCTGATCACAATATCTATTCAAAGCATAAATACATGTAAAGGTACATATACATGCACATGTCTTTATACACATATGTATGCAAAACATCCTATACATACATGTAAGTATTTGCCTAATGCACACAGCGAGTGGAAGTAGTTTGTTGTGGGGTGGGGGGGATCAGGAAGGCCTCATGGTGGGGAGTGTACTGCACTTTCAGGCTGGCCCTGTTTTGTTTTTGCCTTTGTATGCCTGGGTCTAGCACAGCTCCAGGCATATAGCAGGGGTTTGAGTGATAGAAATGTCGAAGCTGGGATTTGAACCCAGGTCCTCTGTCTGTAAATCCAACATTCTTTCTAAAACGTCACTGCTCCTCCGTTCCCTCCTGCCCCCAGGCCAGGCTGGTCCCAAGAAGCTCCAAGGCTGCTCACCTTCTAGCTGACCCTAACTGAGCTGTAGCTGAAGCATGCAGTCTGGGAGGCTGCCTTTCTCCTGTCTATTCAACTCTGTCTGGCTGCCTCACCTTTCTCTGACTTTTCCCCCAACAGCTGCCCTCAATGCTTACTGTTCTAATGGGAGTGATTCTAATTGCCCTCCTTCCCTCACAGGGTTGTTGAGGGAAAAGCACCCTGTGAGCCTTAATATTTCAATTATCTGTGATAGCAGTGAGGATGCTGCCTCTGTCCTCTATTCAGAACTGACAGTGACCATCAGGGTCATTTGGTCCAGGCTTCTTGTTTTATAGATTAACAAACTGAGGCCTGGAGAAGGGAAGATGCTTACTCAGGCCCACGCAGATCATCTAGGGCACACCTGGGGTTGGAGCTCTGCAGATTCCCTTAGTACAGTCCATTCATCCCAGGGACCCTGCATCCCCAGAGTGATCGGAGCACCTTCCTCTTGAAGTGGTTTCACTGTTTGTTAATTCCAGTCCAATGCTTGACTATCCCTGGGTGGCCCCTCCTTCATTTGGCTGGTATCTCCTACACCGCTTCCTGCACATGAGCCATCATGGGTCTAGTGGGACCCCAATCCAGGTGCAGCCAACGAGCATGTCCACACTGTCCTTCAGGCCATTCCTGGTTTTGATTGGTTGGGGGTTCTGGGATTGGCAGCCAAACCATGTCTGTGAAGGTCAGAAAGAGAAGCTGTCTTTCTGGTTAGTTATTTCCGTCAGTTCGTGTGTTCCCTTTTGTCTTTGTTCCCTTTGCCTTCCCCGGCCCCTGCCGTGGGGTCGGTGCTGCCTCTGGCCCTCCAGATGGGATCACTGTATGCGCAGGCCCTGGCATGCGCTTCTTATGAGTTGCTGGTTAAAGTGCTCACTGACATTTTCAAAAGTCATTATGTGGGTAGGAATTTATCTCCCAAAATGGAATGGAAAGTGAAGTCTGACTTTTTTTCTTTGTTCCCAAGTAAGACTTGGGAAGTCTGGAAGAGGCAGTCTGGAAAGGTGTATTTAATTAGCTGCCATTTTGAAGGACCTGAAATATTCCTGACTTAGTGGTGTCTCCACCAGAGTTTACTGCATTTAGGAAATGATCTCAGCTGCTGGGCTTCTTAGCCTAGGATGTCTTTTTAAAAAATAACTGTCTCAGTAAACTTGCTTTCCTTTGTCATCTGATGGGTTTCATTTTATGCATTTAAAATGCTTCTAAGAAGAAGTTCCTAGACTTCCTCCACATGCTTTGGTGTGGAGACTATTCCCTTTACACACTTTCTCCTGCCTCGTTGGAAGGGCCTACCCAGATGGATGGTCACTGAGCCTCCTCACTGCCGGGCTATGGCCATGGCAATAGTGGTGACGGCCCCTGACTCTGCATGTGTTCTTTCTCAAGTCTTTTGAAGAAATGACAGTGACAATCCTTGGGATACACTAGACCCACTCACTTTCTGTGTCCTTGTTTGTTTTCCATGGTTCCTTTTAGAAGGTAAGCCACATTGACAGAGATGCTGGAAAATGCTGGCCTATGACAGAGGCATACACATGCTCAAAACGAATCCTCCCTGTTGTTTGACCAAATACCTCCTGTGTATAAACTCGCTGTGTGTGTGTGTGTGTGTGTGTGTGTGTTCACTTTTTAATTTTAAAAACATTAATTTTGTTAGATATTTCCCAATAACAAATTTTTTTAGATTAATTTTTTAGAAATCTTGAGATTCTAATTCTGTCCCTCCCCTTTGAAGGCAAGCAAATAAATATAATATAGATTATATATGTGAAGTCATGCAAAACATGTTTCCACATTATCTGTATGTTATGTTTACTCTTGTGAAAAACATGCTTCTCGAGACCCTTGCTGCTACTTGGTCATGGCAGTCATGTTGGCATGTCTGAGCAGGAGAAACGGAGCATAGCTGGGGCGTGGATGAGTGTGAGGAAGAAAGCTTTTTCTTATATAAAGAGATAGTGCTCTGACCTGTCTTTGGCATCTTCTCGGAGGCCTTTCAGAGAGCTCTCAGTGGTAAGACACTCATCAGTAGGCTTCCTTTTACCTCCAAGAAGGTCTTCCTTGACAGCCACTGATACTAGCTCTGAGAAGAGATCAGCTGGAGACTGAGAGCCAGACTTGGAGTCATGAAGACCTGAGCTTCAGTCCTCTTCCTATAGAGTAGGCAGAGTTCTGACCTTTTGGTGGGATGAGACACACATGGCGTCAGCAGACTGGTTAGGAGAGTGAAGGCCCAGACTGTGACAGGGACCACCCCCAATGGAAAACCAGTGTCCCTGAGCCATAGAGGTGAGGACAGAATAGAAAAGGCTGGTCCCCCATTCTAGACAGCAACTAGGTGCCTGTCTGATGTTTGAGGACATAGCACAGAGCTCTTCTGTGTCTGCTTGAGGTGACCTGGACTCTCCAAACACGAGCCCCATGTTCTTCTTTCTTATCCCCACTGTCTTCCTCTCCTTTAGCTGCGGAGAGAGAAGATCGACCTTGAAAACACATTGGAACAAGAGCAGGAGGCTCTCGTCAATCGGCTCTGGAAGAGGATGGATAAACTGGAGGCGGAAAAGCGGTAGGTGTGGTCTTGGAGCTGGAGGAGGTGGAGCCAGTGGGCAGGCTTGGGGGGGAGGGGTAGGAGGTGTTCCTTCTCAGTGGCTAGCTTTTCTCTTTCTTCTGTCTCCTCATGCAAGTCCTTCCAGAGCCCCTTGACCCTATGGTTCTCTTACTGAGCCCTATTTCCACACCACCACATCCTGGGACATCTGCATAGGAGACATCCTGATCCTTTCCCAGAGAGCTCAGGTCCTTCTGGCGTGCCTGGTGGGCCTGTTGAGGCCTCTGCCACCTCACTCCCATGTCCAGCCGGCTGTCACCTGTTCTGTCAGGGCAGCACTCCCCTGACCTGTTCTCTCCCTTCCTGTGGTCATACCCCGTAGTCCGTAACCTTCTCCTGGATCTTCTTCATTGATTCCCCATTTCTGGCATCTCCTCCTTAAAAAACCATCTTCCGCATAGCAAATAAAATGATCTTTCTAAAAGACCTGCTCTGACCACATAATTCCCCTGTATTGAGATTCTGTAGTGGCTCCCTGTCAGAAACAGTGGATTGTTGTGCCTGCTTCCCACGGTCCTTTCAACACCACCATTCTTGGTTTGGGTTCTTTTTACCAGTTTCTAGGATGTGAAATCAAACCTCACCATTGTTTTAGTCTATATTTCTCCTTTTGTTTAGCTATAGAGAAGACAGCAATTATTATACCCACTTTAAAGGTGAGACAACTGAGACTCTTCAATAACTTCCCTAGGTTACATAATTGGATCAGTGCTCGGAACCTGGGTTCCTGACTCCTGGCCCAACACTGTCCTCTGCCATGCATCCATTCTACCTTTGAGTCACATAGCTGAACAGGCCATGGCCTCCAGTAGAATACTAACTCGGCCTGGGACTTCAAGGTCATTCACAGTAGAGCTTTACCAAAAGTTTCTTGAATCATGTTTTTGAGGCTTGTTTATAATTCATGCCACCATCCTAGGAAAATGTAGAGGCCTCTAGTGCAGAAATAGAGAATGAGAAATGAAATCTCACTCCATAGGCAGCCATGATAATAAGGTAGAAATGCTGTAATCATGTTAAGGATTGAAGATGATCAGTTCAGAGGCTGCTCTAGCCTTGGAATGCTCCAATCCACTGCAGCCAGGCATTGTAGAAGTGTGAAGGGCCAAGTTGGGGCAGCTTATGAGGAGGGAGGCCCTCCAGGCTGTGCCTGAGGACATTCCCCCACTGTGTAATAGGGTCAGATTGAACATGTGGGGAATGTTTACCTAGCCCAAGACAGTGGAGGGAAGGAGGATGCTTCTGTCATCAGCAGAGGTCCTTCCGACCCCTCGCCTTCCATGGTGGTCTGGGCTTGGCTCCCAGCTGGTGGACAATTAGCACAGTTATTAAGTTCCTACTGTGTGTCAGCTCCTACTGTGTTAGATGACAGAGGTACAAAGACCAAGGTGAAATTGTCCCTGCCCTCAGCTTGTCTTCTGTGAAAGGGCAGGGTTGGGGTGGAGCACAGAGTGACATGAGGCATTTCAGATGGCGGAATCAGTCCTTAGATGTGCCCAACTACACAAGTAAGCCCCCTCTGCTTGTCAGGCACTGTGCCTGGCTGTTTGCCCAGTGTTAGGAGTGCAAAGACAAGAACCGAGATCTGTCATGAGAAAGTATGTGTGTACAAGTAGATAAAAGGAGTATCCATGGCAAAGACCAGAGTGGGTAGGAATCAGAAAGACCCCCTCCCCAGTCATCCAGAGATACTCACTGTGTGCTAGCTCTGGGCTAAGACTCAAAGAGGCAGAGAGGAAGCTCCTCGACTCCCCGCTCAAGGAGCTTATGTTCTAATGGGCAGCACAGGGGACCCACGGCCCTAAAAGGGGAGGCAGAGTGTTGTAGGTGAGGAGCGACAAGTCAGCTATTGTGGCTGGACCCTGGAGTGTATGGAGAGGGGGAGGGAGATCTGGCTGTGAATAGTCCTTGGCACCCCACAGCAGGGCCAGTGTTTGATGTCAGAGGAGCCAAAAGAGTCTGTTGGAAGGGAAGGTGGTCAGGGCTGCTCATGAGGAAAGTCACTGACAGCTGAGTGGGGGGCAGATGGGAGCAGGTAGAATGGGGAAGTTGTGCACATACTAGAAACAACAAGATTGGGCCACAGAGTGAACATGGGCAGTGATTAGAAGGGAGAAGCCTAGGGGGATGTGCCAAGGTGCAGACCCAGGATACTGAGAGGATAGAGGAAGTTTGAGACGGGGAGGAGGGGTTTTTGTGAAGGATAATGAGTTCCTCTTGGGGTGTTTGGAGTCTGAGATGCATTTGTCCTTACTGTTGTAATGTGGTCAGCAGGCAGTGGAGATTCCAGGTTGGAACTCAGACAGACGGGGGCTGGACAGAGATCTGGGAAATACCTACCTAGAGATGGTTAATTGGACTCACAAGAACTGATGAGAATCCCACGTGAGAGAGTATAGAGAGAATGAGGAGAGAGACCATAGCAGTAGTGGGGGGCCCCTTTGCCAGGCTTGGGAGAGCCAACTTGAAATGCCCTTAATGAGGGATCTTCAATCCCTCAGGATCTGGGGGGGCATCTTAAAGGGAGACTGGGGCTGATGACCTTGGGCAGATCCCTCTGCTCCCTGCACCAGCTGCCCACCACAGTCTCTTCCAGATCTGATTTGTGGGGTAAATGGAGTCTTTGGCCCTGCAGGATTGCTATGGTAGCTCCTGGTAAAGGGTGCATTTTTAGGAAAATGACTTCACCTATGCCTTTTCTTTCCCATGAAGAATCTTGCAGGAGAAGTTGGACCAGCCTGTCTCGGCTCCCCCATCCCCAAGGGACATCTCCATGGAGATCGACTCTCCAGAAAACATGATGAGGCACATCCGGTTTTTAAAGAATGAGGTGGAGAGACTAAAGAAGCAGCTGCGAGCTGCCCAGTTACAGCGTAAGCACCCTACCCTTGAGGGGCAGTCTCCTGTCCCCAGGCTCGGTCTGACCTGTCTCTGTTGTAGGTCCTGCCTCTTGTTTCCAACACTGTGCCTTTGCATGGGCCATGCCCATGGCCAGGCATGCCTTCCCTCCCCAATCTCATTTTCCTACCAGGTTCCACCAGGCCCTGCTCTCTGGGAGCCCTCCCTGATTCCTCCAGGGATGGGTGTGTCCTCTGTCTCCTCAGGCTCTGCATTGCATGCATCATGGTCCTCTCTGTCTAAGCTATGCCTCCCTCCCCTCCTAGGTCAGACCCTCTTGGAGGAAGGGAGCTGGGCTCTGGGCCTGACAACCCATGTCTGTGGTGCCAGAGTCCCAGAGGTGTGGGGGAAGGGATGGAGGGGAATGCTAGACAGACTGAGAGTGCCACATCATTGTGAGAGATGCTTGGTACACATCTCTGTCACTGTTAGACATACTGCCATTCTATCCACCTGGCAGGCAAGCAGGCAGCCAGCATTGATAACGTGCTTACTGTGGACCAGGCACAGTCCAAAGGTACAAGTAGAAGCAGGCCCTGCTCCCAAGGAGCTTACACTGTAGCAGGGGAGAACAGCACACTGAAGGGGGCATTGAGGGGCTGGGAGGCACTCCCCAATTGGACTGGGGCTGGGCTGGCCCAGGGATTGAATCATCTGGGAACGTTCACTACAGAGTAATAATAGCAGTATATCAACTCATCCAGCTAGAACATTTCCACTGACATGAATCAGATAAGGGATGGAGGCTGAGGAGAAAAGTCAGGCAAGGGTCTGGAGCCCCCACTTCTTCCTCTGCACTTGGAGCCTTTTGGGCCCTGGGATGGTTAGCTGGGGCATGTTGGGGTGGTCCCGGTCTTCTGAGCAGTCCACATCCCCAAGATCTCTGTGCCTTCTTCTGTCAGGTCACAGGAAGCCATAAGAGGCCATTTGCCTCTTGTCCTGTAGCAAAAAACTGGACACCAGCCTTCCCCAAACAAAACCCTAAGAGGATAAAAGACAATTTTTTCTGAAAGTTTGTGAACTTTTTGCTTGCCTTAACTATGAATAGGCCTTCCTGTCAACCCGCTTGGAAAACTGTTTCCTTTGTCAGTGTTCAGTTTTGTTCACCCCCTTGTACACATTATCACCCTTCCCCAAACATGTTTTGTTTTTTTTTTCCATGAGAACTGTGTCTGGCCTGCTTACCTTCTCAACTTTCAGAAACTGTTTCCTTATAAACAGAGACTGCCTTGTCCTTCCTGGGACAGATGTGGGAGCAGTAAAGGCAGGAGGAGCAGCCAGCTGTGAGCCACCTGCCTGGGCCATGCCAGGCACCTCTCCTTGCCCCTTGCCCCTCTGCAGTCCCACATATTTTTTTGCCAGAATGCTTTTCCTCATGTACAAAAGCCAGTTATCGTGTTCCCTTGTCCCCTCCCCACGCTGGTGCTGACCTTCTTCCTCGTCCTCAGGTAGGTCTGTGTTTTGTCCCTGTCCACGGTGCCAGGATGGATGCCAGAGGATGATGTTGTGCTCTTGTTTGGCCATAAACCCCTTGAGGGCAGGGACCTCATAGCCTGAAAGAGGTTTTGGTCTACTGCCGGCTCCTAATAATAAGTACTTGTTAAATGTTTGTAATAGAGCTTGAATGATAACTTCTCTGAGGAAGAAGAGGCCCTTCTTCCTCACTTTGGTCTGCCGGGCATTGGGTCCCTCTCAGACCCCCGGGGCCTAACACTTGGGTGGGTCCCCCCAACCCAGTAATCACCATTCCAGATGGTTAGTATGGCAGTCATCACCCCTAGGTTACAGGGGAAGAAACAAGCTTGGGGAGGTCAGGCCTTTTGCCCCCTCAGTCACGCACTGAGGGCATGCTGTAGCTGGGATTGAATTGAAATCATAGCTGGAGTCAGTCTGCAGACAGATATTTATTATCATTTATCCATTTATTAAGTAATGCCCCTCTTAAACAAAAAAGTTAAGAAATGTTCCATCATTTTTAAGAAAACAAATGAGCTTTTCCTTGTGGGATTATCTCCATCCGAGTCTTCATTTAAATGGTTCAAGTATCAGTTGACAAAACAACTTTGTTGAGTTTTTTGAAAACTGTACTTGCTCACTACCTTTTAAGAGGAGATGGTGCCCAAGTGTGTCTGGGGGGGGTTTAAAGCTTTTCCACAAGGAACATGATGCTGAGCTTCCAGTAATCAGGTTTTGGGAAATATTAACTTATTACTAGAGTGAGTGAGAGGTGATATTAGATTTGTTTTGTTTTCTAATTTTTTTTCTTTTAGTTTTATTGATGGTTTTGTTTTTTTTTTACATTACATACAAATACAGATTACTCCCAATTCATGAGAGGTGTCTTGTAACACCCATGAAGTAAAACAGGCAATTAAACTGTTACTACGCCAACCCTGGTTAACGTTCATACAACATTCACATCTGTAGAACCCCTCCTTCCCACTGTCTACTTTGGAGAAATGACCAAAAATGTACTTTCTCTTTTTATCCCCACCCACTGAAAAAGCAGAGCAGAAAAAACATTTCTTATAATAAATATGTCTATAGACATTTATTAAGCATTATTTATTAAGGTGTGTCACGCACCGTGCTAAGCGTTGGCAATATAAAAAAAGGCAAAAACACAGCCCCTGCCCTCAGGTTGCTCCTGGAAGGGCCCAAACCCCTCTTTTTACAAAGGAAGAAACTGAGGCTCAGAGAGGGAGGGCAAGGGAATTTCCTGAGGTTACGTGGAATAAGTTTAGCCTGGGCCATGTGGCTCGCAGTCCTCAGATTCCCCCCACTCACCCCTCTCCCTCGCTGCCTTTAGAGCCTTGTCTGAGGTACAGACTTTGAGAAGGCCTTTCCCAAACTCCATGCCCAGTGTTGGGGATCACTTTCCCAGCCTGTGAGCCTAGGCAGTGGAGGGAGCTGGGCTTCGGGCTTCAACTCTCCTCATTGTGTAACAACATGTAGACAGGCCGTGGTGTTGTGGGAATATCAGGACGGTCCTGTGAGGGAAGTGGTCTGTTTTACACATACAGAAACCAAAGCTGAGAGAGGCAGAGGGCAGTTTCCTTGACCCACACCCAGCCTTTTCCCCCCACACTGCCCTGCCTGAGCCAGAGAAAAGATCTGACTGCTGGGTGATGGCCCCCTTGGCTTTGTAACTCTGAGGATGAGCCTGACCAGTCCAGGAAATTATGTCTATCAACCTTTGAAAAAAATGGACTGCCACTCCTCAGGGGTTGTCTGGAAAAGCCCAGAAATTCCAATAAAGTGGGATGCCATTTTCTACCCTTAGTGAGTCCTCAGAGTCTAAGGAGCAGCATGGTGGGTCAACTGTTTTGTGACCAAATTGCTCCCTGTGTGTGAAGGGGGTTGGAGATGGTGTGACATGAGCTAACCTAGTATTTTACACTCCCTTCCTCAAGCCTGGATCACTCAACTCTTGTGGCCTAGGTTGGGAGCCAGCCAACAGACTGTCTGGTGAAATCTCTCTTGGAGAGCCCTGAGGCTCATCTTAGGAGGGAGCAGTGCTGAGGACTGCTCCCTTCCTGGCCTGAAAAGTTGGCAAAGCACTTCCTAGGGATCCTTTCCCTTGAGTCCCACACCAACCCATTATTATCATCCCCATTTTACAGTTTAGGAAACTAAGGCAAACAGGTTAAGTGACTTGCCCATGGTCATAGGATTATAGCGTTAGGGTTGGAGAGACCTTGGAGGCCAGCTAATCCTTCTTCTCCCCCCTTGTTTTAGAGCACGAAGCTGAGAGCCCCCGAAGTTCCTAGAAAGGGCCTTCAGGGGCCAGTCATCTGCTCCAACCCCTACCTGGGGTAGGTGTGGAAACCACAACCCAGGAAGGTTCTGTGAGTTGCTTAGGTTCCCCAGCCCCTCAGGCCAACAAGCATTTACTAAACACAGACTGAGTGCCACAGACCAAGACCAGGCCCTCTTCTTTGCTAAGGTACTGTGACTTTCCTGATGCAGGATCTGAACCTAGATCCTTTGACTCACAGAATTTGAGAGTGGTCTGACACATCCATGCTGGGAATCCCTTGTCCAACATATGTGGCAAGTGGTCCTCCAGTTTCTGCCTAAAGATTTCCACAGAGCAGGGAACCCCCTGCTTCTCGAGACTGCCTGTTCCATGCTGGGATGCTTCTCTTTGAGGTACCCAACCTCAATCAGCCTTTTTGCCTCTTCTACTTATTGGTCCTCATTCTTCCCACTGGCTGTGTGACCACAGAGCTGGGGAGTTTCTGAGAGGGAGCCCCAGGTTCAGTGCTCTCGCTATTATGGCAGCTGTGATTAGGTGGGACGGGGTGAGTAGGGGAGATGAGCTTCCTCTAGTGCAGGAGCTGAAGGGGTAGCAAGCTCTTTCCTTGAAGCATCACTGGGACCAAAGGGAGGGCAGATGCTGACAAAAAGGCCAGAACTCACTGTGGTTCATGACTGGCAGATGAGAAAGCCCAGAATCCTTCTGCCAGAGCCCACTTTGTCTGGGGAGAAGTCACAGGACTCATTGGACAACCTTGTGTCAGCATTCTCTGGGTGAGTCTCCAGAACAGAGGAGAGGGGGGATAGAGCTGAATGTGCCAATGAGAGGGTGTGTGGGATCTAGCCTTCCCCTTTGGGCTGAGGGGCCCTGAGCAGTCAGCCTCAGTGCCAGGTGCCCCGAGCAGGCTGTTAGTCACTTCCTGAAGCAGTGTAAACCTAATCATAACTAAGTGCTGGGAGCTTCCCCCAAGAGGATTCATGATGATGGGCAAGCAGAAATTTAGACCTGGAAAGGATCCTAGAGGCTATGCAGTGCAACAGTGGGGAAACTAAGTCCCCGAGAGAAGTGGCAGCTTAGGCTCATAGAGTTGTAGCAGGAAGGGGCCTCAGAGGCCATCAGTCAGTTAATCAAGTATTTATGAAGAGCTTACTATGTGCCAGGCATTGTGGTAGGCACTGGGGATATCTAGTCTCATCCCTTTATGTACTGGTGAAGAAACTGAGTGATACAGGGAAGTGATGCAGGTGGTAAATGACAGGCAGGATTAGAACTCAAGTCCTCTGATGCCAGGACCACTACCAGACTGCTGCTAGAGTGGAATTGATGAAGTAGAAAAAGTGCTGTTCTTAAATCAGGAAGACGAGTTCAGATCCTCTCAGATACTTAGCTGTGGGATCCTGGGCAAGTTCTTAGCCTGTGTCTGCCTCAGTTTCCTCATTAATAAAATAGGGATAATAATTGAGGCAGCTAGGTGGCACAGTACCTAGAGCGTCGGGACTGAAGTTTGGAAGACTCCTCTTCTTGCGTTCAAATGTGGCCTCAGACATATACTAGCTATGTGACCCTGAGCAAGTCACTTCACCTTGTTTGCCTCAGTTTTCTCATCAGTTGGTTGTCCTTTGTTCCTGAAGGGGACCAAAATGATATCTCTGTTTTGGAGTCAAGATGCATTGTGTCTTGACTGTGGCTGATCAGGTCAATCAGTATGAGCTTTGAAGGCTCCACCACAGTTTGGGCACAAGTAGTTGATATGTAAAATGAGCTGGAGAAGGGAATGACAAACCACTTTCCAGTATCTTTGCCAAGAAAACCCCAAATGGGGTCACAAAAAGTCGGACATGACTAAAAACCAACTGAACCATAACAATGGATAATAATAGCACCTGGTTGTGAGGGTCAGATGAGATGATACACAACAGTCAGTAAAAATTCATGAAACTGGATGCCAGGTACTGTCCTAAGCAGTGGGGATAGAAAAAGGGGCAAAAGAGTTCTTGCCATTAGCAAAGTTAAAATTTAATGAGAAAGACAACATGTAAACCATTATGTACAAATTAGCTATCTACAGGATAAATAGGGAATAGTGAACCTAGAGGGAAAGTGCAGAATGAAGAGGGTTGGGGGAAAGATTCCTGGAGGACCTGACTGGGGTTTTACTTGGAAGTCAAAGGAAGCCAGGGAAGTCAGTAGTGGGAGTGGAGGAGGGAAAGAGAGCCTGTGTGGATCTGAGTGATGGAGGGTCTTGTTTGTGAAACAGCCAAGAGCCCAAGAGTGTGTGTTGGGGAGTCAGGTGTGAGAAGACTAGAAAAGTAAGAAGGGAGTAGATTAAGAAGGGCTTTGAATGTCAAGCAGAGCATTTTGTATTTGCTCCTGGAGGTGATACGGAGCCACTGGGGTTTATTGAATAGGAGTGTGTCATGATCAGACCCATGCTTTTGGAAAATCTCTTTAGTGGACAAATGGAGGATAGGTTGGAGTGGGGAGAGACTACAGGCAGGCCAGTCCCCAGCAGGGAACTAAATGTCCTAATGCCCTAAATGTGCATGATAGTCCAGGCGTGAGGTGACCAGCTCCTGCACCATGATGGGGACAGTGTTAGAGGAGAGAAGAAGAAATGCTGCAGAGGTGAGATTGGCAAGAAATGGTCCAAAGGTGAAATTCACAAGGGATGCTGAAGAAGGGGAATCCACAAGAGATACTGGAGAGGTGAAATTGGCAAGAAATGGTACAAAGGTAAAATCTACAAGAGATGCTGAAGAAGTGGAATCCACAAGAAGTGAAATCCACAAGAGGTGAAATCAAGAAAAGGCTGCAGAGGTGAAATTGACAAGAGATGTTGCAGAGGTGGAAATTGAGGAGATACTACAGAGATGGAAACCACAGCCCTTTGCACAGCATGGATGCACAATGGGAATGTGGGGAGGAGCCCAACTCCTGGGTTGGGAACCTGAGAGTCTGGGGAGGAGGACAGTACCCTTGACAGTAATAGGGATGGGAGGAGTGGGAAGGGTTTAGGCGGAATGACAATGAGCTCCATCTATATGGTAATATACAAACTTTGAAGCGTTATATAAATGCTAGCTGTTATTATTATTTACTATTATTGAAAACTCCAGGAAGGGCAAAGTCAAAAGAACCAATCTTGTAAGGATCATGTAATGAGACCTTTTCGATGTAGATATCTGGGAGGAATACTCCATACCCAAGATGGTCAGTCTTCTGCGACTCCCCCCGTTCTCACACGAGGCCCTGACAGAGACCACTCCTTTTTATAGTCTTGTGAATGTTTCTTTAAAGGCACCAAGGCAGAAATACCAGAGACTGAAGGCTATTTCTGCCTGCAACTGAGGATCTGGGCTCTGCTCTCCCATGAACTTCTTCTCATTGCTTGGGTGTGATTTTTGGCCCCTGGCTTCCCTGCTAGAGGCAGTATGGTCACTTAAAATGGCTTTATGATTCAAGTTATCCACTTCAAACCTTTTGCTTTCTGACTTCTTTTTTAAATGGATATTTTCTCTTTTTCCTTTACTTTCATTTCTTACTATACGGCCCCCCCCCTCCCCATCCTTCCTCAAAGGGATCTCCCTTAAAACAAGGATTCTTAATTTGGGGTTTGTGAACTTAAAATACAAACTGATAACTATATTTCAGTCATAGCTGAAAGGAACCCTGTTTCCTTTGTAACCCTATGTGTTTTATACATTTAAAAGCATTCTTTTGAGAAGGGGTCCATAGGCCTTCAAGTCCTGCAGCGTACATCCTGTTCCCCATCCACAGTATCCCACTCCCCTGTTTCTCTTTAACCTGTGCATGAAACCCGACTTAATGGGAAACACTGCCTTTCAGACTCAGAGAAGATGGCCCAGTATTTGGAGGAGGAGCGTCACATGAGGGAAGAAAACCTGAGACTTCAAAGAAAACTCCAGCGGGAAATGGAGCGGAGAGAGGCCCTATGTCGGCAGCTTTCGGAAAGCGAGTCCAGCTTGGAGATGGATGATGAAAGGTGGGGAGATTTGTTCAGAAGCCCAGGGTGTTAGGGCAGTTGGAAAAGTGGAGGTCCTGTGGTGTGAGGAACAGATCCAGGGTCCGGTACCATTTCCTAATGCCTCCCGGCCTCTCCATAGAGCAGGTGTTGGACTATGTTGGAGGATGGAGGAGTGTGCTCAGTCAAATCACAAATCACTTCCTCCTCCAAAAAACCCAAAAAAGCAGGGACGAGGCTGGGAAGTATGTGTTAGACTGTTCTTCCCCCTAGAATTAGATAAAAATACCTTTCTCCAATGGGGAACTTGGGGCTGTGGGAGAGGTTTATGAAGAACTAAAGGAGACAAAGAAGAGGAGGAGAAAGAGGGAAAGAATGAGGGGTGGTAGGGAGGAGAAGGGGTTGGAGGAGGCTCTGTGGGAGGGAGTGGAGCCCTGGAATTTTCCTCCCAAGTCTGTTCATCTATGCCATCCTCCACCTTGTGCAGCTGCCATGTTTGCTCGGTGCCTCAAGAGTCAGGTCTCCAGCATGGAGATCTTCCAAGTGTACTGGGTCTAATCCAATCTCCTGTTTTCATGTTCTAGTAAGTGTCTGAGGCCAGGTTTGAACTCAGGAAGATGAGTCTCTATGCACTGTGGCGCCACCTAGCTGCCACCCACTTTTAGAAACATAATTATATACATTTATATGAATGTTAAGTATCATCATCATCAACTCCAAGCGGCCAATTCTCTTGGCCTGGTGATCAAGGGCAGATGGCAGTTCTGTGCTTAGACCTCCAGGGCACAAGGGGCCACCCAAAGATAGAGTCTGAACATCCCTAGCCAAGGTCGGTCCATCAAGCAGCAAGCATTAATAACCTACTAGGTGCCAGTAGTGCCAGGCATCCTCCTCATGAGGAATTTTTGTCTGGTGTGGGCCAACTAATACATCTCCAAGGAGATTCACAAAAAATACAGAGTTGTTAAATACTAACTAGGTAGTTGGAGGGGGTGGCAGGGCGGCAGCATTTAAAGGGATCAGGAAAATTAAATGCAAATGCTCTTTGCCCTGGCCACACATGAGGAGGTCACTAAAAAGAAAATAAGTGCCCCTCCCCCTGCCCTTTGCCATTTTGGTGGTGTGTGCTGTACAGACCTGGAAGTGAGACTTCCCCAAACTTGAGGAAAGTCTGGTGTTGTGGGCATGGCATACTGAGCAAGCCTCATTTTGGAGGAAGCACAGGCTCACTTGGATAGGCAGTTCTGAAAAGAGAAAGACCCTAGGACTGTTGGCCTGCCTCTGACCTTGGTTTTCATCAGATCCTTGTGAACTGTTTACAAAGTAAGCCGCTTGCTGCTGACATTGTCTTTCTTTAGGATGCACATGTCTTTCACAGGCCAATTGATCTGGCATTTTGTAAACCACGTGCCTGGGTTCAGAAAAGGTATTTTGAGCTTTGCTGGCAGCTTAGGCAAACTGTGGGGACAGCCAGATCTGCTAGTGTCTTCTGAGTCAGCAGCTGTGGGCCTCACTGAGTTCTGCTACCTGAAGGAGCCTTAAGCTACCCTTATTCTGTCTCAGTGTTAACTTAGTGCCAAACTGAGTACGAACATTTTATGTGAAGTGCCTGCTACTTGCCTGGTACTGCTCAGCCACTGGGGAGGCAAGGGCAAGGGCAGAGCGGGACAGTCCTTGTCCTCAAAGAGTTTACACGGATCAGGAAGTATATTCGGTGGCATGGAAATATGCTAGCACCTGGCATCTTCCAGTCGCCAGAGCATACCTGGCTTCCCCTTCTCTGGGAGGCAGGGGAACTGTTTTCCCCCCAGTAAAAGCATAGAATGTATTTGAATGGCCTTTCACCCAGATCCATTGCCCCAGAGTGCTGAACAGCTGCGATGCATACTTCCAGAGAGCCGAGGACATCTTCACAAGTCTCTTTGTTGTTTCTCATCTGTAATTACCTGCATCTATGCATTCCTCATTCATTGAATAACTCACATAAATTTCATGCCATACCTTTCCAGGATTGTTTTTGTCTTTTAATGATAACGTGGTTGAAATCAAGGCCACTTAAATCAGGTTCCTCTCTAATGTCAGGGAGGGGCAGGAAGGACAGGTAAGGTATAATTGTAATTTTAAATAAAATTTTCTATTGTCTGATCTGAATTTTATACTGCACCTTGGCTACTGAACCCTCCTACTGATCAGAAAAACCTTTGAATTTCCCAAAGCAAACTCCCTCTGCTGGAGTTTGGTAGGTCTGAAACGATCAGGGAATGAGATTTTCAGGTGTGTTACTGATGTAACATGGTTTTTCTAAACAATAGAATATGGTCTCTGGATCTGTGAACCCCCAGTGTTTCCTTGCAGGGTTTCATTTTAAGGATTTTTAGGTATCAGGTTAGAAATGCCTCCTTTTGACCATCTTCTTTGGTTTTCTTTCAGGTATTTTAATGAGATGTCTGCCCAAGGATTAAGACCTCGCACTGTGTCCAGCCCAATCCCTTACACGCCTTCTCCCAGTTCAAGCAGGCCTATATCACCGGGTAAATGTCTCCCTTCTGCCACCACACCATTTCACATCTGATAAACTTGTAGCCATCATTGTATTGAATCTCTTCTAACAAAAAGCAGGAGGTAGATAAACAGGGATGACCTGTCGAGGCAGCCCCTTGTTCCGTGATCTGACCACAAGAGCTACAGAGGCAATGGGGAGGAGTAGAGAGGATGCCTGGTTGCGACTCAGGGCATCCTCAGTTCCAATTCTGCCTGCTGCATCCTGGGCCAATCAGGGGACCTCTCTGAGACTTGTTCTCCTTACATGTGAAGTGGGGATGGTCACAGCATCTACGTCACAGCATTGTTGGGAGTCCCCAGTGAGAGGGGGCCTCTGCAGAGCTTCACAAATCCTCACATTCTCTGTACACGTTAGCCACCTTCGTGCTTGGTGAGAATCAGCAGTGGTTACTGGCACCATGTGCCAGCTGCATCTTCACTGAACTCCCAAGTTGGAGTGTTCCTGGAACTCACACTTCTGACTCACACTTCTACTTGCTAAAATTTGCCAGCTGAGACACATTTATTTTCTCCGTTGACTCTCCCAAGCACTAAGTGATGTCTGCAGGATTGCCATCCCCACTTTACACATGAGGAAACTGAGGCCTGAGGCATCAGATGACTTGCCCAGGGTCACATGGCTAGTTGAGTGGCAGAGCTGGAACTTTTACATGAGGTCCCTGACTCCAAGGCCAGGGTCTTTCTGCTGTAGTGTACGCTGGCTTAAAGTCAGTCCCTGTAGCTTTGACTATGGCCTCCATGGAGTCTGGTCTTTGAGTCATTAAGGTACTATCCAGCAATGCTGGAGTGAAGGATCAAAGGTGGAGAAATTCCAAGCTAACAGGTTTGGTTGACATAGTTTCCTGACAGGCAGACACTCCCCTAGAACAGGTGGGTACAGCCTGCTAATGGCAAGATGGCAGCCCCTGCTAAGAAAGCAGAGACTGTGTCTGCTCCCCCTCTCCCCCACAAAGATTGATCACCTGCTGGATCTGGGCTGCCTGTCCTTGCTCTAGGGAAACTGGCCAGGAGACAGAGAGCAGCCCGGAAAAATGCCTTCTCGGACCCCATGGGCTGAGCTCAAAGGCTTCGAGGGTCGCTTCCAGTCCTTCCGATTTTGTGAATTGGTTTCTCAGAACATCTTCCAGAGTTCTTAGATCTCCTCAAACACCACCCCCCCACCCCTCCTACAAGAAGAAGCCCCAACTCTCCTAGAGACCCCAGTTCTTTTGAAGGTGATGCTGTGAAGTGAGAACAGAGCTTTGTGTTGTCAAGCAGTCAGTCAGCAAGCGTTTCTTAAGCACTTACAAGACACCAGGTCACTCTGATATTGTGTCATTCAATAAAAATTATATTCAAGTAGTTAGTCCTTTACTCTGTTCATCAAACCTTCTGGAGAGTGTGTGAACCAGCTGATGTGAATGCAGGTGCTGCACCCTGGCCCATCACTTGTACCTGATTAAGTAGGGTGTGGGTTAGCCTTGCCCTACAAACCTGGACCTCGGGCCCTCAGAGCCTCCTGTTAGAGAAGAGTCTGCAGGAAGGCCAGCTCCAGTCTCCCCATGGTCAGCACAGAGTCTGCCTGTGGTATGTGACTGCTCATGAAAGTCTAATGAGGTCCGTCCTCCAACCTCACATCTTTCCCTGCCCAGGAACCCAAAGCAGCCCATTTCCCTGCTGATGGACAGTGGTTCCTTTCTTGGCCTGCACTCAAAGTCCTTCCAGTGTGGCTAGGACTTGCCAGGTTTGCCTCTTAGAATGCAGGGTCACCCCCATGGCAGGATGAAGTGTTGGAACAGGACTTTCACCAGGGAAAGTTAAAATGCAAAGAGATTCCTTTAATCAGTGAATCAGTTACCTTCATCAGTAGGAGTCCCTTGACTTTTTATGATAGTGAAAGGAGTTTGTGAGGTGATTTGAGACACTGGGGAAAACACGAGATTTGGAGACAGAAAGACCTGGATTCAGATTGTGGCTCTGAAGCCACTTCAGTGTATGCCTCGGGCAAGCCATTTGAACTCAGTGAGCTTGTGTTGGCTTTTGTCTAAATTTGGGGGTGGGGAGATTGGAGTGGCTTGTCCAACTCTGCTTTCCTTACATGAACCAGGACTTCTGTTTCTTGGAGCAGAAGGTCATTCATTTATTAATTCAACAAACACTCATTATGTACCTGCTGTGTGGGGGAAACTCTTAGGCCCGAGAGAGAGAGAGAGAGAGAGAGAGAGAGAGAGAGAGAGTTTGGATAAGGACAGGATGCCTGTCCTCTCGGAGCTTCTAATCTAGTAGGAGAATGAGGCTTGGCAGTGTACGGTCATTGCTTCCTGAGCTCTGAAGGGAGGGTGTTATGTCCAAGATACTGGCCAAACCAAGCCCTGCAAGGTCACCACCACTGTCCTAGAAACTGGTTGAGGCCCCTCTTTGCAGAGCACTTAAAAATCTCTTTCTGGTAATAGTCTAGCTACTTCCACATCTTCATAAAATGAATTTTATAGTAGGAATGGAATAGAAATGAGGGATGAGTGAGTGAATGGATGAATGAGGCATTTATTAAATGCTTACTATGTACAAACTCTGCAAGGAGGTAGAAGGAGAAGAAGAAGACTGTCCCTGTTTTCTGAGAGTCCCTTTTCTAGTGGAGGGAGACCCTTCCTGAAGAAGGTTTCAGCTACAAGTCATGAGAAAAGGTCCCAGAGTCTTTTGGGTGCTGCAGCAAAGCAGATGGAAATGCCTCTTCTTTAATGTCAAGTTCACCAATAAAATCACAGCCATTTCTGATGCAGAACCATTTGAACCGTTGGACAGGGCCAGGAAGATGACTTGAGGGCACTGGGCTGGAAGCCTGGCTATTCCCAAGAATAGAATAGGGTTCTGAGTCCTGGGCTATCCCCATCAGGGTCTACAGGGAAGTGGTGGTCAAGGTGGAAGTGGGGGTGGCTTGAGCTACTTCGTTTCTCTCACTCACAGGGCCCTACTATCCCCAGGGCTCTTAGGTTCAGGGGTCTGGGGCTGCTTCTACTAGACTCTGAGGGGAGAGGGCTGACAAGGATGTTGGATGACCTGACTTGCCTGGCATTTGCTGTCTCCTGTTTCTCTCCCAGGGTACCTCAGTGCCTCAGCTAAATGGAGTCAGCTTACAAATGGTTACTGATATATTCTTCTCAGGCATACAAATGATGCTTTGTTATATTCCAGGGAGATTTTTATCTAAGTAATTATTTTATTAGGCAGATTATGAGACGTACTAGATGATCTTTCTCAGAATGTTAAAATTTTAGCTGAAAACATGGTTCTTTGAATTATTAGTTCACATTTTTGTTGCCCCTCTCTTGTCCTGAGCTGGGTCAGTGGGTTTCCTATCCCAGTTCTGTTACGTGTGAGACACTGGGCAATTCATTTTAGCTCTTTGGGTCTCAGTTTCCTCATCTGTTAATTAGGAGGTTGGACTGACTGAGATGACCTCTAAGATTCCTTTCTGCCATCAGTCAAAGATCTGTCATTTATTTATGTCTTTAATATGTGATATAAGGAGATTTGGCTCAAAAGGTCTGTATAGCTTTAAAAAAAAATTAACTTAAAAAACAATACTTCCAGTCACACTTGCTGTGCAATTAAGAGGGTTTCCCCCCCGGATTCCTTTCTATTCCTTAGAATACTTGTCATCTGAAATTGCATTATATTATTTCTTTACAATGTACCACATTTTATGGAACAGTTCCCCTCTCATTGGATATTTATTTCAGTTTAACAAGTCATTTTGCTTTAAAAATCTTTGAACTGGCAGCTCCTCTTGTTTTGATAATGTTCCCAGTAAACCTATTTTGGCACAAGTCCAACAGCATCTAAATTATTTTTGTCACCTTGATGTGTAAAGTTGTTTCAGTTTGCTTGTCTTTGGTTGATCATTAGCTTAAGCATCCTTTCTTTCCTAAATGATTCTTAATTTTGCTTCCTCTGAAAAAGTTCTCTATCTCCTTTAACCTTCATGAACTAAAGGGTTTTCTTTGAGTGACATGGAAGCTTTTCAGGGTGGGAACAACTTTGTTTTTGTCTTTGGATCTTGGGGGCCTGGCACAGTGCCTGGCACACAGGCAGTGCTTAATCAGTGTGCATTGATTGATTGGACAAGAACTTTAAAAAGCAAGAAGATGCTCCCACAAGACTTTAAAATATCCACAAAACTCTGAGATAGGGCAAGAGAAGTGAGAAGTAGACATAGAAATGGAGACACAGCTAAGTAGACAACAAAATGAACAGTAAACATCTAGCCAAAGCTTATCACAGTAACAGTGAGGATAATGATAGCACTTAGATAAGGTTTGCAAAATGCTTTACAAATATATAGAAAATATCAATGTTTAGTAAATCTAGAGAAATAAAACCTCCCGGAAAGTATTAACTATTAAACAAAAGTACTGGAAAAGTTAGCAATTTGATAAGAAATGGACTTAACATATCAGCTAGATGATAGACTCAAACCCTAAAAAATGGTAGGACTAAAAATGAGAAAATAGTTATTTTAGTAGCAGAGAAGAGAAGATGTTTTCTATTTAACAAATAGAAGGAATTATTGATGAATAAGATAGGTATTTGATTTACATTCAGAACAATTTCTCTACAAGAAGCAAATCCATTTGAAATAAAGATAACACGCTGGTCACAATACGTATGGCAAATGTTAGATTTCAAAACAAAAAACAGAAACCTGGTATCCAAGCCCAAATGGCCTTTTAGTGGAAGGGTGTCAAAAAGCTTAGGTTTGGGTTTGGTTTTTGTTGTTGTTGTTGTTGTGTTGTTTGGTTTTATAGACATTTAACATTAAGTGGATCATGTTTTCTGAACTGCCTTTTTTTTTTACATCCAAACACCTTTCACATGCTTTCTCTGGCTTCAGAATGCCAGGGAATCATCCCCAGTCTCCTATTTCTTCCTCCTTGAGGGACAAATCTCACCGTTACTCATGAGCCATTATGAATCAGTTCTCTCCTTTATTGGAAAGATGATTATTGATCCTATGGGATGTATGTGTGCATGTGTGTGTGTATGTGTACGTGTACATGTATAGGAAAATTCAGGAAAAGAAAAGATTTTGTGAGAAAGAGAATGAGTTCTGTTCTGGACAAACTGAATTTAAAATATCCATGATGAGTTTAAAACATCCAGATTAAAACATCCTGTGGGCCAATTCTATATGTGAGATTGGAGCTCAGAAGAGAGACTGGGGCTGGTTATATAGATCTGAGGATTATTTGCATAGAGATGGTAATTAAACCCGAGTAGTATCTCACCTAGTGCAATAATACAGAGAGAGGAGGGCTCCAGACAGAGCCTTGACTGACAATATAACTTCACAAAAGTGTCCTGAGGTGTAATTGGACTGATTGGAGGAGAACTAAGAGGTGGCAATGTCACACAAACCCAGAGACGAGAAGAGTATTTACGAAACAATTCAACCCTCACAACAATCCTTTGAGGTAGGGGCTGATCATCCACTTTTTCCAAGTAAGGGAATTAAATTTAAGGGAGGTCAAGTGACTTGTCCATCGCCATGCAGTTAGTGTGGAAGGCTGGATTAGAACCCAAATCTTTCATACTCCAAGACCAGCGCCCTATCCCCTACATCGTCTCATTGGATCACACAGACAAAAGGTCTTTTCAGGATGTTGAAGCCTGCCAGGACGTATGTTTTGTTGATGTAGTCTTTGGGAATCTACAGTGACCTCCCTACCACACAGGCATCATGGGAGAACTTCATATTTTGATAAGTTCCAGTAATAATAATAATGACATGAGAGGCTTCTGGCTCTAGATCATTGTTCCTTGCTATGTCATACAAGACAATGAGCCATCCCAGCCTTCAAAGGGCTTATCTTCTGTCTGCATAGTAATAGAAAATACTTAGTAATTTCAAGGGAGGGGGACTAGCTGTCAGCCGTGGTGTCAGGAAGTGGGTCACATTGGGAGGTAGTCAAGCTTTGGAGTTGTCTAAATATTCTCAAGAGATGGAAGTGAACAGCGGTGGGTTCTGGGCATGGTGGGGGGCAAAAGTAGGAAATGGAATCTTGTGGATATGTAACCATAAGTAGATAGTCTGACTAGAGTCTGAAGCAAAGGGATGGTTGAGTAATAAGCCTGGAAAGGTGGCCTGTCACCAGACTGGAGGGCTTACAATGCCAAACAGTGGGCTTTTTGTTGGGTCCAAAAGGACTAGGGAGCCACCAGGGCTTTTTGAATGGGGCAGTGATGGGTCGGGCCCATGCTTTAGGAATTCTCGTTGAGGCAGCTCTCTTGAGGGTGGATCAGGCTCTTGAGAGACTTGAAGCAGAGAATCCAGGAGTAGGCTAGTAAGCGAGGCAATAGGGGCCTGAACTCAGCCAGGCTTGACTGTGGGGGTACAGTTAGTAGGATTTGATATCTGGTTACACATGGGATTGAGGGAAGAGCAAAAAGTCCAGTCTCATTCAGAGGCATCAGATCAGGGTAACAGGAAGGATGGCGGAACCCTTGGCAGAAACGGGAATAAGGAAGCAGGTTTGGGAGGAAAGAAGGTCAGTTCTGTTATGAACTTGTTTAGTTTGAGATGACCTTTGGCAGATCCAATTGGGAATTATCAGGGAAGCTATGGATGTGGGAATGGAGTTCCAGGGAGAGTGGGGCTCGACAGAAATCTGGGGGTTATCAGCAAAGAGGTGACAGTGGAACTGTGGAAGCGGATGAGATCACCAAGAGAGAATGGAAGGGAGATCCTAGAACACACCCACAGGCAGGAGGAAGTCCCTGCAGGATTGTCAAGGCCCATCTAGTGATAGAATGCTTAAATAGTACTTCATTTTCAGCTTAGTGGAGCCCCACAGTGGGTATAGCAACCAGTTATTATTTTAAATAACTTGAGTCCTTATTGAAGCTTTAGTTACTGTACTACACTATAGCTCTGCCTCCCTAGAGTCTCTCTCCATCATGGCAAGGAGGTAATGCTCTAGGTTTTCATGGTCCACACCAACAGATCCCAAACTCAGATGGATCCTTCCAGGTTCAAAAAGGCCCAGGGTGATGGACCATGTGCCTATTATCTGTGAACCAGCCCAGCCAAGTTTGGAGATAGTCATTACTTGGATGTTGACTACTAGGGGATGGACTTTTTTTTTTTTTTTTTTTTTTATGAAGATGGCCTCCTAAGAAATGGAAGGTTTACATTCTGCTTTCCTCCAGAGGGTGTCCACATCCAGACCTCACAGTATTTTTAAAGTGTAGATAATAGCTATATATTCAGGATCATGAATGATTATCCTGTTTTTCCTTAAAGGCTCTAGTAAGAAGAGATGCATTTCCCAGGCAATTCATTCCATTTGGAGATTAATCTAATTGTAAAGAGGTTTTTCTTTATAGCAAGTGGATATCTGCTAGAATGGGCCTTTGAAATTTCCCCTCATTACATGGAAATAGCAATACGTAAGCAATTATTAAGTGCCTATGTATGCTGGGCACTGTTCTACCTTCCATTGACAGATCAGTCTGATCCCTTTTTCATGTGACATCTGTTCAGATAACTCCCTTCAGTATTCTTTAGGCTAACCATCCAGGCAGCTGTCCTGTGAACAGTCTTCAACTTGGTCTTTTCTAAAATGTGGTACACAAACGTTAACATGATATTCTAGTTATGATCCAACAAAGAAAATGTCAGGATTTTCACCTTCTTACTTCTCTTTTCAGTGGAACCCAAAATCATTTTAGAATTTTTTGCTCCCATGTTGCTTTGTTGACTCATTGACCTTGTGGTCCACTAAGACCACCAAATCTTCTATTTAACCATACAAATACTCTTATACTCAAGAAGTTGATATTTTTAAATCTAAGTATAAGGCTTTACATTTCCTTATTAAAACCTCACCTTACTCAGTTTAGCTCAGTGTTCTAGGTTTCTGTAATCTTTCTGGATCCCTGGCATCCAGATTTATAACTGACAAAGAACCTAATTTCCAATGGAGAATTGGAGGCCAACAATGCAACTGAAGAACTTTAGAATGCAAAGCCATTGATGGATTCAAACAAGAGAAAACTCTTTCATGTAGTTACACCAGGTTTGGTATTCATCAGCATTGTTGTGGACAGGTTCCATGCTCTTCTAGAGTTTGATGTCCTTCTATGGCAGATGGAACTGAGGTAGCCAGATCACTCCCCCCTGTTGTCCTGCACAGAACAGGGATTGCGGAAGGACCTTTATCTATAGTTGAAATGGGCTTTATCTACAAATTCTTGATGTTATTTCCACACTTTGATGCTTTGATGGTTTCAGTCCAAAGACATGACCTGGCCTCCAGCTAATCTGTTCTCTGCCTATAAGGTGGTGCCTGTGATAGATCAGATCAGTTCCTAGCCCTGGGTAGGAATCTTTTGCTAATATTCATATCAGCTGATAGTTATACAGCAGGAAAGAAAATGCTCACACAGATTCAGAGGATTGTGTCTTGTGTGTGAATGACCATCTTTACTGTCATCATCCATGAAGACGTGGACCAAACAATTATTCCAAATGCATTTGCCAACATCATGACATAGAAGCCAAAAGAAAAGGGGATAATGGATGCTGAAGGTTAGCACTTCCACACTGGTGTAAATCTCTATCCCAGAAGTGTCAGATCTCATACCAGTTCAGTTTCCCAACCTAGCATACGCTATTGACTTCTGGAGAAGAAGAGAGAGTGCCTGAGGCCTGAGAGGACCCATGCTGCTGAAGCTCTGTGCCATAGTCACTGGGGGATCTGATATGCCAAAGGGGAGGCTGAGCCACACAGTCTTCAGAACATGAAGGGAATTTGGCATTTTAGGGTTTGAATCCTAAGGTTTATTAAGGAAAGAAAAGCTAACACAAAAATCTCTTCAGGAGATAGACCATGCTTGAGCCTCAGGACTGTCTGTGGTCACCAAGGGTTGTGCATCAGCCGGTGAACTCCTTTGGCTCATGATAAAACAAGTTTCCATGCCTAGCAGTTTCCCACGATGGTGAAGTCACCAGCCCAGCCCCTAACCCTGGTGATGGCTCATTTTACAAGATTTAAACTCTTATCCCAACCATTCTGGAATGTAGGTTCAAGCTAGCTTCCTCATTTTACAGATAAGAACGTTGAGGGTCTGGTGGCAGCTCTCCAGTAGTTTTTGTAGGTTTTTTTCTTTTATGATTCCATTGATGTCATCAGTGATTCTCTCTAGTGTTGTGGGGGTGTGGAGCTTCTGCACTGACTGCCTCCCAGCTCCAATTTTTGGTTCTTGAGTTACAGTGTTTCCCTCTTGCACTCCTTGCCAGTGACATCCTTCCCCATCCCTTCTTGGTATAGATTCTGATTTCATTAGCCTTACTAACTTCTCTCTTCTTCTTATCTTCATCTTCCTTGTTTTTTGATTTTTGTACCACTTACCCTGACCTCAGCTTTAGGACTTGCAGGGCTCAGCTTTCACCCAGTCTTTGCCATCCCTCCTTTATTCTCTGTCACTGGATGTTTTCATCGATGTTCATGCTCTGAGATTTCTTTGGTGGCTCTTGCCCTCATATTTCATGCAGATGTCTGGGGTGGGCAGGACTGTCATTGGCAACAGGAATGATACTTGTGTCCTTTTTCTATATTTCACACCAGGTCTGTCATACACAAGTCACACAGTTGGCTTCACACCCCCAACGTCGCTGACCCGAGCCGGAGTGTCTTACTACAACTCCCCTGGACTCCATGTGCAGCACATGGGAGCTTCCCATGGTATTACAGTGAGTATCGGACCTGAGAGTCTTTCAGTCCAGACAGGGAGAGTGGGACCGTGGTCTGGCCAACCCAGCACAAATCCCTGGGCCTCCATCCACAAGCATTTATTAAGCACCTGCTGTGTGCCAGTGCTGTTCTAGACACTTCCCTGCCCAGAGGGAGGTGGGACTCGACTCCAGAAGCCCCCACCCACCCCTGACATCCAACAATCCTCCTCCTGGCTAACCTGGATTTTTGCTTTCCCTTCTGCAGAGGCCTTCCCCCCGGAGAAGCAACAGTCCGGACAAATTTAAACGCCCCACGCCTCCGCCATCTCCGAACACACAGACTCCTGTCCAGCCTCCGCCACCTCCACCCCCACCTCCCATGCAGACGGCCCTCCCATCCGCTGCCTCGCCACCTGCCTCTTCGCCACATCCAGTGCATCCCCCCTCACAGCCCTAGTGCATGCGCTCCAGCAGATGGGCTGTATTGAAGGTGGGGACTCAGGAGACAGAGCCGTTTACGAAAAGCCAGTGACTTCCCTGGCACCTGGGTGGTCTTTAGACTTCACTATTAATGGTGTTGTAAATGTTTGTCCAAAATGCAGCCAGCCTCGTGGGTCTATGACACTAACCCCCTAGAACAACCTTTTTCCATCAGTGTTTACTTGAATTTACATGTAGGTCTAATTTCTGGCTGGAACATTTGCTCCTTGATATTTGGTAACTTGGCAGTGCGCCATTTGCTCGGCTCTAGAGCGCTTTTTTTTTCCTCCTGGCTTTTAGGTTGGTAAAATAAAAGGGAGACCTATTTGTCTTCCCTCCTCCCCTGCCCCATGGCCATTAGCATAACGGTGGTGGGCTCAGTGGCTCATACTTAGTAAGTTTGTAAGAACCATGGTGTCTACTGTGCATCTGAAAGCACAAATTTGAATGTCAGCTTCAGCAGTGCCTAGGATGCCCCCCTTGATAGGCCATTTTTCAAGTTCACTCCTTGGTATCCATACTTGCCCGCCATTTTTCCCCACTGACATAGTTTCACAAGCCAGTGGATACAGTACATTGTTGGGTAGTTATCAGTTGTCCAGGTACACTGAATGTAAGGTTCTTGAAGCTCACAGTGGGGCTGTTTCCTTGATTGTTCATGTCCACCTCCCTGTATGCTATAAGCTGACCATGCTGTTATTTCCAGTGCAATTCTGTACAAGTCATCCCTCCCATTCCCACCCACCCCCATGTTTTGGGGGACCAAGTCAAAGATGCTGCCGAAGATGGCACCGTGGGAGGCCATGTTGTGAGACCGTGAAGAGCACCGGATTTCCCTTCCTGTCCCCTACATCATGCACCCCTCCCCCTGCCCTGCCACCATCACTACCAAGTGGTTTCCTGAAACACAGTTGGAACAAGTATCCCCAAGAAGCAAATTCCTCCTAGAGACCATGATTGAGAACGGACATTATAGGAACATCGGCCTAGTGGCTGAGAGATATCGTGTTGCTTGGTAGAAGGAGAAGCGAGCGAGCCTGGAGACACTAAGGGACCCTCACTGGACAGAAACTGGTGCAGTGTGTGTGTGGAAAGACTCCATCCCAAGGACAATCTTCTCAGACCCTGCTTTAGCAGCACATGTAAGTGATTTGGCTTCGTGACTCCCTGAAACAGAAAGCGAGGCACTCTTCTTCATCCTAGCAAAATGCTCCTTTTGGTTCGGCAACAGTTTCTTTTTTTGTACTTTGATAGTGAAGTGATCTTCCCCACTTGTGTTTGCATATTTCGATATGCCGTGGACAAAAACCTTACTTACTAGAGAATGTATATTTTATGATGAGAATGTGTATCTATTCTGTTGGATATAATCAAAGAACTGAAAAATAATTTATCAGTCATTTTTTTTAAGAATTCATGTTTTGTGACCGAACCATCTCGAATGCCCCCCTTTTATTGAACACATGCCTAAAAAAAGGAACATTGTAGATATTAAATATTGTGCAGTCACATAAACTTTCATTTTTGCCTTTGAGTACCTATTTAAAAATCTAAAGAAACTTACTGGATTGTTCAGTGAGTAAACTCTAGAAAGGTAAAAACCACCATAAGATTTTTCTCCCCTTCCTGTTTCCATGCCAAAACAAGGAAACATAGCTCTGGCTTCTAAGCATTTCAGAAAAAAAAGTGTGTGTGTGTGTGTGTGTGTGTGTGTGTGTGTGTGTGTGTGTGTATGTACACACGCATGCTATATACATTTTATATTTAATAATGTGGGTGTATTATACTTTGCCACTGTGTTTTCTTAAAACAACAGTGCCAAGAAAGATCACATGAGTCAAGTGACCAAGTTTTCATATAGGTTCACAGCAGCCCCAGGGCCAATGACCTGGTCTGTTGTGACATCTCAAACCCTGTAACTTCCTTGTGGGTTACATCCCCTCCTCTCCACTCCAGCTAATTGAGTCAGTAAGTGAAATTACTTCTATATGTGTACTAGGGATTCTCAAAGATAGACTTAGGAAAACAGCAGGCTCTACCATTCGAAATCTCTCCTCCAAGAATATTATAGAAGACAGTGCTGTAGGGAGCATAGCTTGTGTTTAAGAACTCCTCAGTGCCCAGAGAATTTGTTTACCCTGGAGAAAGCACAAAAGTCAAAGCTTTGCAAGAGAATGGATAGGATAAACCAACAGTTGTGATTCTCTTGGGTAGAAAGAGAACTGTATAAGAGATGTGTGTGAATTATGGACAGAATTCTTCAGAATTCCATAAAAGCAAACTGCCACTTGGTTCCAAAACTGAAAACCAGAATTACCCACTGTAAATGTAGCGGGCTGCCCCCTCCCCCACACCATGTGTACAGTATCTGTAGGACAAACACTGCTATTTGGTGAGTGAGGAATGATCTCTCGGAACGCTGTCTTCCCCTCTTGTGTCATGTTATGGTATCTATCGGCACTGCAGCTGCCCAGGACTAACCATGGTAGGTGACCCTTGGTTGAGTCCACTGGAACTCATAGGATCAGGTATGTGAGCCAGGGAGGGGCAAAGAACTTCCCTGTGGCAAGCTTCTTGTCTTTGTTCTTAGCTGCCTCATTGCCCCCTTAATGGGTATCCCAACTGCCGCTATTGATGGGTGCCCCTCCTTATCATGGATCCAGTGGATGCTGCAGTACCTATTGAAAGTCAGTCGTGGTACCCATTGAGCTAGTTTTCCTACAGACAACCTGTGGCATATGTGAACAGACCCTTGGTACTCATCATGCTGAGAGGGTAGCCATTGCAATTAGATAAATGGATGTAATCGTGTCTTTACAGGTGGCAGAGAAACGGTCTAGTGGGTGTCAGTTGTCTCCCTTTGCAGAATTTCAGTGTGGCTTAGCAGAAGGTGGAAATTCTTGTTAGTTTTCATCCCCTTCCCATCCTGTCAAATGTGAGTTTTAAAGGGATGAGCTTAGAGGATAATTACCAGGAACCATGGAATGCATGTGTGACCAGAATGTGACTTTGACACCAAGTGCTATCCCCCCATGATTGATTGGCCTTTCTGCAGGAGGACCAAAAATACTTGTGTCAATTATTAATAAATGTAACACAACTGTAAAAGTTTAGAGATTCTGTATTGCTCCTTTGCCCCCACCCCTGGTAGATATGAGATTTTTTCCCATCGGAAGCCTTGCTAGGAAAGGAAGCCTCAGACACCTGAAGAGAAGAAGAGTAATTTGTGCTTTGAGATCTTATGATTTTTGCTTAGCAGTACAGAAATCTCTGTGACTCAATCTTCTGACCAGTAGTTGTCTTGTAGGTAACCAACGCTGAAAATGTTTTAATGAGTACTACCAAAGAAGTACATAGCAAAATGATAGTTTATTTCCAAATGATTAGTGAGCCAGTCATTGAAGCTGCTACGTGAGTTCCATGCTCAGGAGCCATTGTAACAAATTAAGGGAGTTGTTTTTTTTTTACAACAAAAAAATGAAACACCACACACAGCTGTCAGCCTAAAGTCATGGGGAGCATTTTCCCAGGTTCTTGGCAGTTTTTGTGGTATGAGCTGCCAAGTCCAGACTGCCTCTTGTTAGGGGATGGAGAGTATCCGTTATTCCTAAGGGTGTGGGAGCTGTGTGTGCGTGGGTGTGTGCAGTGTCTGTGTGTGTCTGTGCGTTCATTCATGCCTTAACTCTGGTTACTGCTCAAATGTAGTTCTCAATTTAGTCTGTCTTGTCAAGTAGTTTGTATGGTACTTCTCAATCTGAACTTCGTCCTGGCCAAACCACCCCTCCCCCCACTCCCCCCAAAATGCAACAGTTTCAGGAACAACAACTAAAGAACTGATTCCTCAGAATATGATTTAATCAGGGCAACCCCAAGTCTCCTTTGGACTTTCTTTGGTACTGAAGAAGTCATGTAAAAGTGAACTGGAGAAGTGGAGGAAATTTGCCAAGGAAAGGAGCATGTCTCCTCACCTTGACATCTTAGTGCCCAATGTCATCATGGTTTGGCCCCACAGCTTGAGTAGATTTGGAGATGCAGCAGCTATCTTGATATTCATGCTTGGTCAGAGTTTAGAGAGATGGAAGACTTCCAGTTAATGTCTTTTTTGCTTCTTTGTGTTGATTAGTCTTTGATACATGTGCTGAATCAGAAACCTGAATAAAGATAATTTTTTTAAAATGGATCACTGAAGCCTTCAACCATACCGTTTTCTTTATGATCTTGAGGTCTGTAAGTTCATCTTGTTTCTTTTTTTTTGGAAATTGAAAGTTCTCAAAGAAGAAGGTGAATAATCAAAGGTAATCTGCATTCACACCTCAGGCTTCTCAAAGTGTTGAAATAATTTCCCCCTCTCCCATTCTGTTGAATTAAGGAGTTTGCTTTTATTTAATAAAAAAGAATTTTCATCCATTTCAACAAGTATTAATAGTTTACTCTCCTTGACACAGTCACTACCTTTAAGGACTTTACATTATGTTTGGGGAAAAAATACTCACACATGCACATGCACACACAGACATGGAAATAGAGGAGAGATATGAGAGAGGAAAGAGTCCTAATTGAGAAGGAGCAGGAGAGGCTTTTTGGAGGAGATGGTGATCTAAAAGTCTAATGAGCAAAGGGGATAAATATTCCCAAGGGTAAAGACTGAAGGTGAAAATCAAAGGTAAGTAAAATTCACACCTTGAGCTAAGCGTTGCAAAGTATTGAAATATTCCAGTGAATTTTTTTTTCTATCACAAAGAGGATTCCTTTTATTTAACTGAAGAATTGTTTTACAGTTATTTCCATTCTTGAAAATATATTTGAGTTTTTAGAATGAAATGTGTAAATAAGTTTCCATGAGGAAGTGGTTTGTTGCCTGTGTCTTATGAAGGCTTTAGAGCAGGGGTTTTTCACCTGGGGTTCATTAATTTAAAAAAATTTTTTTAACTTTGAATATACTTAGTTGTCTTGTTCCTACGTATTATTGCTACTTTTACTTATTACTTCCTACATATTTTATGTGTTTAAAAACATTCTGAAAAATGGTCTAAAGACTTCACCCAACTGCCAAAAAACAAAGGAGGAAAGGTTCATGACAAAAAAGATTGAGAGCCCCTGATCTATAGAGTAGGGTCATTTTGTACTGCATCTGTCATATTAAGGTCACTCAGCCCACACTGGGCAGTGCTACCTTATAAGTCATCCACAAGTGGAGTTTTAACTGTTCAGATATTTCTTAAACCTGAATTGCCCCTTTGCACCCTGTTGTAGTTCCTGGTTCTGTCCTCTGGGGTTTACCAGAACAAAGCTGGTTCCTCTTCTCTATGATGGCTTGTAAATATTTGAAGATTGCTGTCATGTTCCTGCTAAGTTTTCTCTCGACTAAACATCCTCCGTTCTCTTCATTGATCCACTTTGAGGCCCTTCACCACTCTGGTTGCCCCCTGGACATCTTTCAGGTTACCAATGACTTTCTTAAAATATCCTGCTCACAACTGAACCCCAATCCTACATGTGTGGTCTGCTCTAGGCAGATCTAAAACCATGTCAGCACCATCACTATCACTTTATTTCTGGAAACGGACTCATCTTGTAGCCCATATGGTTGCCATATCACATAGTTGACTAATATAGCTGAATTTGTTTTCAGCCTTTTTATCCAAATTCCAGTTCAGCCATGACTCCTTCCCCTTGAGTTTTCTGAAAAACAAAAAGTCCAAGAAGGCTAACTTTATACTTTCTACATTTTAGTGGGACACCCTGTTCTATCTAGTCCAGAACTCTTCTTATCTTGATTACCCTTCACCAGTGTGATAGCTATCCATTCTACATTGGTGTCATCTACAGATATGAGAAACACCACCTATGCCTTCATCTAAGCCATCTACAGAAAATATCAAATACCCCCAAGCCACCCCCATCGCCAGAGGCATTATACTGAGGAATCCTCCCAAACAGGCCAACCATTCATGACTTCTTCTCTGGCCTAGATTTTTAACCAGTTCAAGATTTACTTACTTGTACTTCCCTCTGCACTACTTCTCCGCCCCCCCACCCCACCCCTTTTCTATAAGAGTACCTTGAGGAGATTTTTATTAAATGCTTTTCAGAAACCTGAGAACCCCATGGCATTTCCCCTAGTCTACCAATTTAGTAATGGCCCCATAAAAGGTCAATCATAGGATCCTATAACAACTAGTGATTACATAGCACTTTTAAGGTTTGCAAAGTACTTTGCAAATATAACAGCAATCCTGGGGGAGGGGAGAGGTGCCATTATCATAAACATTTTAGGATGAGGAAACTGAGGCAGATATGTTAAATGACTTGCCCTGGGTCAGTGAAAACCAGAATTCAGATTTTCCTGCCTCCAGCTATAAGGGACCCTACAGAGCAAGTCCATCCTCCTCATCCTTATGAGGACGCTAACAAGCAGAGAGCACAAGTGACTTGCCTAGGCCCCCACAGGTTCTGTGCCTACAGATTCAATCCATTTCCTGTGCCCTTACTACTCATTCTGTTGCTTTAGTGTTGGACCCAATTCAGGGTCGTGTGCCTAGTCTTCCGAGTTTGATTATGAATCCACTGGAGATCCAGACCCTAACAGAGTCTGTACCAGGCACACAGCAGGGACTCAATCAAAGAATTGAGTTGAATGTTGACATAAAGGGGGAACAGAAGAATGAAAAGGTCAAAATAAAAGGGAGATTAGGACAGAGGGGAAGTTTACTGCTCAGACATTACCTAGAGACAGCTGGAAATCACATTTTCACCCCCATCTCCCCTCCACTAATTCACTTCAATTGACAATTAAAGATCTTTAGGACCTGGGCCCCTTCTATCTCCCTAATCTATACCTGACTGCCTTCTTTTCTTACTGTATAATCCAGCCATACTCTCCTATTTGTTCTATTCCCACAGTACCCACATCCCTGTCCTCTTAAGGAAGGACCCAGCCCAGCCATCTGTCATTTCTCTCCCAGCTCTGCTTCTTACTCTTGGCTTTCCACTATCCCCCTACTTGGATGCCTCCCCCAATTCACTCTGGTGCCCTCTCATTAAAATGTCACTTCGTTGAGGACAAGGAACTATTTCATTTTTGTCACTATACCCGGCATGTAATTGTTCCTGGTACACAGTAGATGCATAATAGATGCTTGTTGGTCGATTGATTTAGTGTCTTGTATGAGCCAGATACTGCATTACCCCCTGGAGTACAGACAAAACTGTCGTCTCTATCCTCAGGAAACTTACATACACTCGCAAAGTCAAGACTGCACTGGGACCAGCTGGAGAGATATTATTTATATAGAACCTTTTGGGTAGCTGAATGCTTAGTGGGTGGGACCTGGATTAAGATCCAGCAAAGGAGGCAAATGAGTGGCCAGCAATATCAGTGCAGGGTGGGTTGTCTGTGAATGGGGCCAATGAGTGATTTGTTTTGCTTGATTTCATATTTGTTAGAAAGAATTTGCTTTTCTTTTTCTCCAATGAAAAGGGATGGTGCAGAGAAAACAGATTCCTATTAATTTTTTTAAAAATAAAACTAAAGACAAAGAAAAGTAGAGAATTGGCTCACAAGTGACGACTTTAGCTTCAAGATCTAAAACCATTACAGTATTTGGAGATGGCATTCCCTAAATGGCTTGAAATAGCAGCAGGTGCTTTTATTTTAGGCTCTGGTAATTCACATGACTTTCTTCCTAGAAGATATGTAAAGTCTGACCCTCTACCTTCAGGGACTATGTGTTTAAAGAAATGTCCAAAGCAATTTGTGCACGCAGAGAGCTTCCAGACCTGTCTCCCAAGAACACTGAATCCGTGCAAGATTGACCCAGTATCAGCCACCATCACCCAATTGAGCTTCGGTTAGGTGATACTTACCAACTCTTCCTCAGTGAGTCCAGTGCCTGACATCTTTCTCTCCACCTTTACTATCCTCATACTAGAATTTAATATACATTGATATATCTCGAATGACTTCATTTCCTGGTTCTCCAATCTACTCATATCTTGCAGATCTTGCTGTCCCTGACAAGTGTAAAAACTCTTTTATCTGATTATAATATTTTATCCTTATATCTTTTCCCATGCATTACTATTCCTATTCCTATTCTCAGTTCTCACCTTGACCTACAATCCCTCCATCCCTTAGCTTTTTCCCAGGTCATTAACTGCATTTGCTACACATTCTTCCCTTTCCTATCTCAACCCTTCAAACACTAAGGGAATCAATTCAAATTGAGAACATCCTTTATACACAAATTCCTTGCCTCCTTGTCCTATCTCAGAGCATGACTTGCCAAATCCGAATCCTGAATTGCTCCCAACATCCATTGCCTCCACACTCAACATGCAGCTGAATGGAACTAGAAAAAAAAAATCACAGAACTGTATTGACTGAATTTACTAAAAGCTCAGTTCCCCCAACTTGGCCCTCACTGTGTCAAGGCATTCCTTTTATACCTCTCTAATTGATTTACTATCCCACTCACTACAATGGCTTTTCATCCGTGCACTGATGCATCAGGAAATGAGAAGAACCAGGAAAATTACAACATTATAAAATTGAAATTATAAGTTTATTTATTTATATTTAAATATGTTTATTTATTATTTCATTATAAAATGAAAAAATTAAGAACACCAATCAATGCAATGACCAATCACAATTCTAGAAGATTGATGATGAAGCACACATGGTACCAACCTCTTGACAAAGAGGTGATGGCCTCAAGATGAAGAATAAGACATGTTTTCAGACATGACCAATGTGGGGATTTGTTTTACTTGATTATGCATATTTTTTACAAGGAATTTGTTTTTCTTTTTTCAATAGAGAGAGGTGGGGAGGAGGGAGATAGGCATAGGAAAGGAGGAAGGAAGATCATTGAAGCATTTTTTTTTAATGCATAGAAGGAAGGTCCAAAAGAAAACAGAGAAGTAGGACAGTCTTGAAAGCTACAGGTTGAATTTATTATATATTTTAAAAAGCTGTTCATGTCAAGTCAACAAACATTTATTAAGCACCTACTATGTGCCAGGCAATTTGCTATATATTGGGGTTACAAAGAAAGGCAAAAATTATCTGTGTTCTTGAGGAACTCACAGGTGAATGGTGAAGACAACATGGAAATAAGCATGTACCAAGAGAATATATAAAAGATTAATTGGAGATAATCTTTGAGAGAAGGCACAAGGATTAGGAGGACGTGGAAAAGTTTCTTGCTGAATAATAATACATAATGGAAAACTGCAAGTTTTTTATGTGATCCTTGTTTTTTGTTTTATGTATATGAAAATGACCATTTTTGTATTTCAGAATAAAAATTATTGAGGTATTTAAAAAGAATTGACTATATATAACAATTAGTTAATACTTATAGAGCATTTAAAGGTTTGTAAAAATATTACAAATATCATATTTGATCCTCACAACAACAATTCTGAGGCAGGAGCTATTAATACCCTTATTTTATGGATGAGGAAATTGGTCAAAGAAGAAGTCAGGTCACTTTTCCCAGGATTACACAGCTAGTGAATATCTAAGGCAAGATTTGAACTACAGTCTTCCTGAGTCCAACTTCAGTACTCTATCCACTATGCCCCCTAGCTCCTATGTGAGTATTCTAGATTGCTAGATATATTCACTTATGTGTAGCAGAATGTAAGCTAATCGAGGATAGGGATTGCATATTTTGTTTTGTCTTTGTAATAACCAATATAGCACTAGCATAGTACATGACCTATAAAGGTTTATTCAGTTGAATACATGTAGTGTGTGTGTGTGTGTGTGTGTGTGTGTGTGTGTGCTCCTTCAGAGCCAGGATTATTTTGGTTTTGCCATTGTGTAGCCTGAGCCTAGCATAGGGTTGGGTACACCATAGATGACTAATAAATTTTTGTTGATTTAATTTTATATATAGAGAAAGATAGGGATAGAGATCGCAGATTATGTGTATTTGGTAACATTTATGGTAGAATGTAAGATCCTTGAGACAGGGACTGTTCATTTTTTGTCTTTGTTTAGCTCACACCCCACACAGTAACTCACACGTAGTAAGCACTTAATAAATGCATCTTTAATGGCCAGAGTTCTAGTTTTCATGAAGAGGAATTCTAGGTCCTAAATCTGGAAGCACCAGATCAGTTAATAATTCCGCCTTGTCTCAGATAAGAGCCGAACTTCTCCAAAAATCTCTAATTCATGTTTTAGTTTTGATTTCTGTTTTAATGAAATGGGCATGTGCCACAGCAGAGATCAACCAAGCAGACATGAGGCCTTTGACTCATGACATTTATTTTAGTTAAAAGCTGCCTGTGGGGCTGGAAGTAGGGTTAGATTAATGAGAGGAGGATTGAATTCCCTCTCCCCTCCCTCAGCTATAAGTGGGTGGAACTACTCGAGCCAGAGTTGACCTACCTAGAATGTCTGCAGTGTTTAGTGCCAGGTTGTAGGACCCAGACTCCTTTCATCTTTTTCTTTGTTCTACGGGCTTCCCTATGCTCACAGAACAGAAATTCATCACCAGGTTGCTAACCTGCTGGTGGTGGACTCCACCATATTTAATCTGGCTGGTTCTTGGAGAACAGGCATGCTCTAACTCTGGGAGAATACTCCAAACTTCTCTGTTTGCTAGGATGTTCCCAAGCTTACCTTCATTCCACAGTTAAAGCCTTTGAGAACCTGGGATCATACTTCCATGCCATAATGAGTCATCAGAAAAAAAGATGCCCATAGCCTACTTGCTGACCCAAATAACCATCTTTCCCCCCCCACCCCCGCCCAACTTCAGTGTACTCCCAATGAGTCTGTTTAACATCCAGTCTTACACTGCCATGCTCCCCAAAGATTCACAGGTACCAAATGATCTCACCTAAGTTGTAGGGGCACAATGAGATAAGAATCGGCCAAGTGTTTTGCATTTAAGAACTATAGAAATTCTTCCTCCTTTTCCTTGGTTGTCTCATAGAATGAATGGAAAATGCCTAAATTTCCAATCATGTATTTATTCCCCATACTTTAAACTTGGCACAAGGACTAGTCATTTTCAACAGGGCTGTGCTTTTGCCCTATATCTGAGAACAATTTTAGGCAGGATCAGCTGCTGTTGAGCCCAGGAAGCGGCTGCTCTCAATCTGTGGTTGCCAGGTAAATAACAAAAGAGAGTCCAGAATTAGGGAGAGCCAATGATGAAGTTTAGGCCAGATTCAGCTTAGGAGTGGCAAAGACTGCCCCTTGGCCAGGGCCACTTTCCCATTGGCAGCTTTACTATACAAGGGCATAAAGGGATTTTGTCTTTTTCACAAAGAACTTGATGGCATCTGGAGAGAAGTTCAAGGTCTCTAACACAACTAGGAGGGGATAAATATCTTGGGGGAGGGGAGAGCTTTGTAATTACTTCATCTCTGTGCCAGGAGAGCAGCCTGTCTCTCCCAGATTAATTCTCTGTTGCACTGGCTGGGCTTTTTCTCTGCTAACTTTAAGCCCTGCATGCTAGATAATGGGTAGAACTTTTTTTTTAAATTGATTTTGGTGGGAGAGGAGGATATCTATGTATGATTGTGTAGCATGCTAATTCATTCATTCATCCAACCAATATTTGTTAAATGTCTGCTATGGTCCAGGTAAGAAGTTGTGTGCCATTGTGGATAGAGAGCAAGTCTCAAGTCTCCAAACATTTCTTGGAATGTAGTAGACTTTTGCATATGCTGGCTGTGTGACCCTAGGCAAGTCATTTAATTTCTCAGTGTCCTAGACAATTAAGACTAGATCTGCATTGGTGAAGGGAATTTGAACATCAGGAGTTTTGCCTATTAATAAAATAACAGGTCTGGACCAAAAAGAATTTAAATCAATTCCCATGACAGGCTTGGAAATGAAATCCATAGTAGCCCCAAGGAAATTAGCTAAGGGGAGGGGCATATTCACAAAATATCAGTCAAATACAACAAGCATTTTTCAAGTACATCCTGCTGTGCAAGACACTGTCCCTGGTGCTGGAAAAATAAGAACCATTGGTCCTTGGAAGCTCCAAGGAATTGACATTTTGCAAAGGATATTCATTATTTTCATCTCTAAAATGAGGAGGTTGGAGAATTACAAGATTTTCATGGTCCCTTTTTCTAAACCTTCAGCTGACGAGAAGCTCTGAAGGAAAACTGTTGTTGTGGAAGACAGAATTTAAAAAATCTTTGACAAATTAGAGGGAATTTAACAGGAACAAATGAAAAGCTCTTTAACCTCTCAATACCCCAAGCAACTCTTTAAGACCTAGTTGTGGCATTGCTGGGTCAAAGGGTATAGGCAGTTTCATAACTCTTTGGGCATCATTCCAGATTGCTCTCCAAAATGATTGGATCAGTTCACAGTTCCACCAACTGTGAATTAGCAGAGCAGGTGCAAATCTGCATGGACAGAGGGCGTTTCCTCTCTAAGAATCTCTCATATCCAATGAAGTCACAGATCTAGTTTAAAAAAATATATCATGTACTGTGCTAGGTTCTTGGGAGACAAAGGCAAAAAACAAAACAATCCTTTCCTTCAAGAAATTACTGCCCCCTACCACATCACACCTATCAGATTGGCTAACATGACAAAATAGGAAGAAGATAAATGCTGGAGAAGATGTGGGAGAGTTGGAACACTAATTCATTGTTAGTGGAGCTGTGAGCTGATCTAACCATCCTGGAGAGCAATTGGGAACTATGACCAAAGGGCTACAAAAATGTGCACATCTTTTGACCCAGGAATTCTTCTAGGACTGTATCCCAAAGAGATCATAAAAATAGGAAAGGGTCCCACATGTACAAAAAATATTTATAGCAGCACTCTTTATGGTGGCCAAAAACTGGAAATCAAGGGGATGCCCATCAATTGGGTAATAGCTGAACAAGGTGTGGTATATGAATGTAATGGAATACTATTGTGCTATAAGAAATGATGAACAGAAGACTTCAGAGAGGTCTGGAAAGACATATAAACTGATGCTGAGTGAAAGGAGCAGAAGCAGGAGAACTTTGTACACAGCAACAATTTTTCTGGTAGATTTAGTCCTTCATAGCAATGCAAGGACCTAAAAAATTCCCAATGAACTTTTGAGAAAAAATGCCTCCCCCAACCAGAGAAAGAACTATGGGATTGGATTGCAGAATGAAACAGACCATTTTCTTTTGTAAAAAAAAGAAAAAAGAAATTACTACCCTCCTAGAACATCAGAAATCTACTGATACTTTGGATCCATGGATGGATACAGGGGATCCATGACATGAATTATAGGGAAATTACTTCCCGGACCTAAAGAGCTGTATGACCTTGGGGGAATCACTTTTCTGATTCTCAGCTTTCTTCTTTACAGAGATAGGGAGTTAGACTGCATGTATTGAGGTCCCTGCCACCTCTAAGCTATGACCTATGGCTTACTTGTACACATGTCTCTCACATCTCAAACAGAACTTTGAAAAATAGAAAACTTGTCTCAAAACCTTGATCAATCAATGAGCAGATGAATGTTTCCTTAGTCATGTAAAGCCACCCTGAGGCTGTGGCTGAAAGGAAGTTTGCTACTGATTTGCTTCTTGAGAACTACAGAACCCAGGGCTCTGCAAGCCTTTTTTTATTTTTATTTTTTTAAATTTTGAACTCAAATACCAAATTCTAATTTACATTCACAGTTATAAGTGTGTGTTTTTCTCCAGTTTTTTTTGTGTTTTGTCTTTTTTTTTTTTTTTTGCTCCCTGCTCCTCTCTTTACACAGAAGAAAGTATGTACTTTTCTTTTCCTTCTTTCTTTTCTGGCTTCATTAAAGATAACCAAAACAATGAGGCTGACTCCTTCAAGGGACTCACAGTCTAATGGGGGGGGGCGGGTTTAGCATGTAACCAATTAGGTACAAACAAGATCTTTTCAGGGTGAATTGGAGATAATCAGAGGGAAGGCATGAGCATTAAGGAGGATCAAGAAAGACTTCTTGCAGAAAATGGAATTTGATTGGAAACTTGAAGAAAGTCAGGGAAACCTAGAGGCAGAGATGAGGAAGGGTGAGAATTCCAGGCATGGGAGAATTCCAGGCATGAGAGACAACTGAAGAAAATGCCCAGAGTTGGAAGATGGAGGGTAGCGTTCAGGGAATATTTGGAACCAGTGCCACTGAATCAGAGAGTATACGAGTTAGGCATAAAAAAAAAACTGGAAAGGTACAAAAGAATCAGGTTACGAAGGACTTTGAACACCACAAACAAACGTTTTTCTATTAGATCCTGGAGGTTCTAGGGAGCCATTGGAGTTTCTTGAGTAAAGGGTGAAATGGTCAGACTTGTGCAGAGTGGAGATTGGGCTGAAGAGGGAGAGACTTGAAGCAGGCAGGCACCCCCTCCCCTCCTCCTCCAGCAGCTACTGCCATAGTTGTCCAGGTGTGAAATGATGCACCCACGTGGAGTCAGTGTCAGAGCACAGAAAGGGGGGTGTTCAGGAGACATTACAAAGATAAAATTGACAACATTCTGCAACAGATGGGTTGTGGGGTGGGGGTGCTGATAGAGTGTGAGGAGCCAAGGATGATATCTTGGTTGCTAGCCTAGATGATGGGGGAGAAGCGTGTTGCTCTCAACAGGAATGCAGAAGTTTGGAAGAGGGGAGGTGTGGGGGAAAATGCTGAGTTTGATTCTGGTCATGTTGAGTTTAAGATTTTTATGGAACATCCAGCGTGAGACGTCTAATAGGGAGCTGGAGATGTGAGTTTAGAGATTAGGAAGGTGGACAAAGTCCAAAGTTCTGCCTACTTTTGATATCCAGTGATTCAGTGACTCCCTCCTGCATACAGCACAGGCTCATTCTTGCCTTCTCACATCGAAACACAAATCACTGTGGCTTCATTGCTTTTGACACTTACTTATTGACTCTTGGCAAAGGTAGGTGGCACGATGGATAAAGTGCCAGGCCTGGAGTCAGGAAGACTCATAATAATAATAGCTAGCACTTATATGGTCTCTACTATGTGCAAGATACTGTTCAAATATTATCTCATTTGATCCTCATAACAACGTAGGAGAAAGAGGTTATTCTCATTCCCATTTTACAGATGAAGAAAATGAGACACATAGAGGTTAAGTGACTTACCCAGCTAGGTTACACAGCTAGGAAGAGTCTGATTCTGGATTTGAACTCAGGTCTTCTTGACTCTGACCCACAGTACCACAAACTGCCTCCTTAAATATATAAATATCAAATATATTAAATATAAATAGACACATGCTAGCTATTATTGTCTACTTACTCCTAGAAGTGATGGGATTTGCCTCAGTGATGAAACTCACCATGATGGTAAAATTGCTGACCCAGGAAGCTTTGCTAAATCCAGCTTATGAATCATACCATGATTTTGTTTCATCTGTGGTGGCCATCCTACAAGAAAGTCATCTGGAAGCCCAAGAGAAGCCTGGTTTTTCCAAAAGGCGGGTCTACCCATGCGCTGCCCTAAAAAGAGCTAGAAGCCAAGTGCCTTTGTTGCGTTACTGCACCCCTAAATCCCTCTTTGGTTACCCACAGTCTTCTTTATCCCTTCTCTCTCCACTTCAGTTATCCTACTAAGTTCCCTCAGTAAAGAACTGGAGAGGTTGTTCCAACTGAAACTAGGTGTGGCCCATGACCACCTGGGAGTTTTTGTTTTGGGAGGTCCACATACATTTTCGGTGTAATGGAAGCTTCAAGGTTGGTCTAAAGCTGACATCAAGTCCTGATGAGAGAAAGGAGAGAGGCTATCTAGGTGTGGGAGGTTGGGATAGTCCTCTTAGTATTGGCTTTGCAATCTTGACCCACAAAGCTGTAAAACATTTCTCAAATGAGAATTCCTAAAGCTCATGAGTGGAATAACTGCTGACATGAAGAAAGGTAAGAATGCGCTAGATAGTTTTTCTTTCTTTTTCTCTCTTTCTTTCTCTCTTTCCTCCCTCCCTTCCTTCCTTTCTTCCTTCCTTTCTCTTTCTTTCTTTCCTTCCTTCCTCCCTTCTTTCTATCTCTCTTAGCTTTATATCAACACTTTGGATACTTTTAATTTTATGGGTTTGTTAGGATGTTATAATAATAATAATGATGATGATGAAAATAATAATAATAACCTTTATATAGCACCTACTATATGTCAGGCACCACACAAATATATCTTGATTTATCCTCACAACAACTCTGGAAGTAAGTAAGCAAGCAAGTCCTATTTCCTCGTAAATATTTTTTTCTCATAAAAAGTGTGATGACATTCCTAATATCAGTCCAAGAAGATTGAAAAGAATGTAGAAAAACTTAAGTGAAAAGGGAAGGCCTAGATTTGACATCTGGACTTGGGTTTGGATTTTACTCTGCTGTTTATTGTGTGACCCCAATGGGACAAAACATTTCACTACTCTAGGCCTCAGTTTCCTCACCTGTAAAATGATGAGGTCACATTCAATGATGTCTAAGACTCCTTACAGCTCTGACTTATGGTTCCTTCAACAAGAGCATGCTATATAGAAGTCACTGGAGACACAAAAAGGAAACTCTCAAGAAACATATAGTCTATAAGATGTGCAACATGTAGACTGATTAAGGAAACACAGAGTAAATTCAAGGGAATTTTGACAAGAGAGAGCAGTAACAACTTGGAAGATCATGTAAGAGATGGAGCTTGAATTGAGCCTCTAAGGAAACTAGGAATTCCATAAGATAGATAGAGGTGAGGAGAAAGAGCATGCAGGGCATGGGGCACAGCCAATGCAAAGGTTATGGAGGTGAGAGATGGGACTTTGTGTAGCCAGTTTGGCCTGAATATAGAATGAGGGAAAATGAAGTGTTACTAGTCTGAAAAAGTAGGTTGGATTCTCTAATTTCCAATGTCCCTTTTTTCTGCAGACTTCTCATCAGCCATCTTGCCTCCAGTCCAGAAACACAAATGTAAGATGGCTTAACCCCTTCATGCCTTGAGGTCTTCCACTGGAGCCCCATTGCCCTGAGTGGGCCTCAGTTTCCCACTAAGTCTTTTCTCTGCTTTACTCTGGGGATTTCTCCTCACCACCCACAGGGGCTCTCTATCCTCCCCAGTGCTTCTTTCCTCACCCCACCCTGCCAGCCTTCCAATTCTGGAAACATAAGCAAATCAACTCTGCCTTTATGACCCCATTTAATATCCAAACCAAAATACCCCTCCCTGGCCACCAGTCTCCCATGTGTATTCTCTCCACTATTAGGATGTACTCCTCGAAAGCAGCTACTGTCTGCTTTTGCTTAGGACAATGTGCTTTGCACATAGAAAGGACCTAATAAATGTTTTTCCATTTGGTTTCAGAAGAATGATGACAACATTATAGAGTTAATATGGTACCTATTAGATTCCTCTTAATGCCAGTGCCTTCCCTCTGCTGACTCTCCAATTTATCCCGCATTTATATTGTTTGAACACAGTTCTCAGTTATCTCCCCCAAGAGATTGCAAGCTCCTTCAGGGTAGGGCCTGCTTTTGTCTTTCTGTGTATCCCCAGTGCCTTAGCCCAATGCCTGGCACACAGAAGGTACTTAACAAATGCTGATGAACAGACTGACTACAGTGGAAAGAGGCCATTGTATCTGGATTTGGATCTAGGCTCCAGTGCTTATGACACTGGGCAAATCCTTTCCTATTCTTGGTCTCAGTGTCCTCGGTGGTAAAATAAGAGGACTGGAGTAGGCAACCCCAAAAGTTTCTTCCAACTCCAACTCTTAGGAGATAGTGGTTTTTTTTGCCACCTCTAGAGAGTCACAACTTGCCATTAATTGAGTCAAAGTCCTACATGAATAACAAAGAGTCCCCCTTGATCCAATTTCACAAGCTCTCAGTGGTGGGGTTCAAGACAGTCAGCAAAAGCTTTTGATGATTATGTCTTGTCAGATGCACACACACACACACACACACACACACACACACACACACACACACACACACACACACACACACACACACAGAGTTACCAATCCCTTAATGACCCAAGGAGCACTCCAGTTACTGGGGAGAGGAAGTGAAGTCTCCTGAAAAGCTCCATTCCTAACCCTTAATTGGCTCCATGTTGTTGCCATGGTTACCTTCTGCTTGGATGGACCTCAGCGAGGCTCCTCAAATTAAGTTCTGCCTGTAAACACATCCTCTGCAATTCCCATCAGCTGCATGTTAGTTGTGATCCCAATCAACAACTGTGATGAAGTGGAAAGAACCCTAGATTAAAATCTCTGCCAGTTGAGAACTTGGGGAAGTTGGTTCAACTGAAGCTAAGCATGGCCCACTACCAACCGGGAAGCCATCCCATTCCAGCCAAAGGGTGTGTGTGTGTGGGTGGGAAGGAGGATTCTGGTGCTGACTCTTGGGTGGCCTAGACAAGTCACTTCACCTCCCTGGGCCTCCATTGCCTATGAAAGGGAAAGAGAAGAGAATAATAATTTATGTAGCACCACTGTGTATCAGGCAACATGCTAACCTTTTTTATTTTACAAATATTGTTTCATTTAATTGCATGACAACCCTATGAGGTAGGGGCTTTTAATGCCCCCATTTTACAAACTGAGACAAAGATTAGATGACTTGTCCAGGAAGTGTCTGAGGCTGAATTTGAACTCAGGTCTCCCTGAGCAAATTCTGCAAAAATCAGAGGTTGATCATTATTTTGTTGATTTCTAGACTTAAGAAAATGATAGAAAATGTGAATACTGTAAATTAAACCTTAAAGTGTGTCTTTGGGAAATTAGATTGTTAAATATTTATCAGCACACTGCTTTTAAGCACACATTCACTTTGACATGATGATGCCAGCACCCTATCTTATTGTCTGTGATTCCTTCCAAAATTCTGCTCTGTTCCGTGAATTTTCAATGTGTTTCATTAAGGCTCTTTTCTTTTCATCGTTATTAATATCCCTTCTTTCCCTTCTCCCTACAGAACTTTGCCCTTTGCCAATAAAAGCCCTCCCTCATAACAAATATGTATACTAAAGAAAAACAAATTTGCATTGTATCCATTTGGCTGAATGTACACCTGTCATTCCTCCCTGCAGTCCTTCCCAGATCCAGTAAGAGGTGTCTCATCATCAGTCATCTGGAACCATGTTGGAATAGTCCTTTGATAAGATTTCTTAAGTATTCTACAATTACTGTCTTAACAAATTATGCTATTTGAATATATTTCTCTTACCCACCGACAGCACCTTCTCTGTCTCCTTTACTGGGGTATTCATCTATGTCCTATCCATTAGCCTTTGGGTCCCCCCAAGGCTCTCCTGGGCCTGTTCTCTTCTCCCTCAATGTTATTTCACTTACTAATGACATTATCCTCTTATTTAGATTATTATCTCTATGAAGATGACTCTCAGATGCACTTGTACACTCCTAACCTGTCTCCCAATCTTCAGTCTCATACCCCCAATTTCCCATTAGACCATCTCATACTAGATGTCCCAATGATATCTTGACCAAAATGGACCTCATTATCTTCTCCCTTAAGCCCTACCTTCTTCCTCATTTCCCTATTATCGTTGAGGGTGCCACCACTCCTCTCATCATCCAGGCTTATGAACTTGGTGCCATCTTCAGTTCCTCACTAGAGGAATTTTTTTTATTGTCCCCATATTCAACCAATGGTCAAGTTCCATCATTTCTACCTTCTCTCCTTTCTCTCCTTTCCTCTAACATGGTCACCAATGTCATCTCAAGCCTGGACTATTGCAGCAGCTGCTAGTGGGTCTGCCTGCCTCAAGTCTCTTCCCCCTCTTCAGTCCATCCTTCAAATGACCTTCATAAAGTGCACATCTGACTATGTCCCCTCCTTGCCACCAACTGCTTGATCAATTTTAGTGGTACCCTATTAATATAAAATCTTTTTTTTGGCTTGTAAAGTCTGGATAGCCTTTTCTTTTCTTTTCTGTCTCCATATATCTTATTCTCCTCTATATACTCTGTGATCCAGTGACACTGGACAACATTTTAAGTCATGTGAAGGGCCTGATGGGTACCAGCATCTTTATGGGCACCAGCCTCCTTGCTGTTTCTTGTACATGTCGCTCCACCTCCTGACTGTGGGCATTTTCTCTGACTGTCCCCCATACCTGGAAGACCCTCTTCCTCCTCTTCTCTGCTCCCTACCTTCCTTCAAGGCTCAACTAAATCCTCCTCCTAAGTAAGAAAGCTTCCACAGACCTCCTCAATCTTCATGCCTTCCATCTGAGAATATCTCCAGTTTATTGCTTATGCACCTTGTTTGTACAAGATTCTATTACGTCTCTCCTATTAGACTTCGAGCCCCTTGAGAGGAAGGTCTGGCTTGTTTGCTTCTTTGTTTTGTTTTATTTTTGCCTCTTCATCCCATTGCTGAGGACAGTACCTGACACACATTTGGCGCTTAATATATGCTAAATGACTGATTATTATTGTTCCATAAGACATGATGAAAGGGATGGTTTAAGAGAAACCTGGGAAGATTTGCATTGAGCCAGAGTGAAAGGAGCAGGACCAGGAGAACAATTTACAAAGACTGCAAGGACAAACAGCTTTGGTGGACCTAAGAACTCTGATCAAGTCAAGTATTTCTTAAGCACTTCCTAAGGGTCAGGCATGTTGTTGAGCTGGTCCTCACTGAAATAACCACCCATGATTCCAGAGGTATGATGATGATGATAATGATGATGATGATGATAATGAAGCCTGTCACCCAACCCGTATCAGAGAGCTCATAGACTGAGACATACCCTTTTGGACCTGGCCAATGTGGGTTCTTGTTTTGTTTGCTAATGCATACTTGCCAGAATTTTTTTTTTCATTCTCTTTCTTTTTTCATTGGGAGGAGTTAGATGAGAGAGAATTCAAAAGATTTTTTAATTAAAAAAATTAAATTTTAAAATGGGAAAAAGCCCAAAGTTATTCTCTTTTATATTGCTATTGTCAGGGTATAGATGGTTTTCCTAGTCATGCTAACTTTACACTATTCCTTTCTCCCAAGTCTATCCTCCAGAGTCAGTTTCATCCACCATTCCAGGCTACTTCCCTCTCATTGTTGTTTTCCTCTTGTACTCTTTATGGCGATCATAAGCACTCAAAAACTGTGCCAGCACAGCCCAGTCTCTACCAGGACCATGTTACAAAGGCTAGGCATGTGGGCTCAGGAATGGGTAAGGTGTGGTCTAAAGTCCCTTCCAACTCTGAGGTTTAAAGATACATCTACTTAATCCATCTTTCTCATTTACAGATGAAGAAACTAAAGCTCAGAGAGGTTGAGTAACTGGCTTAACCTCCTGCAGGCAGTAAGTAGCAGAGCCAGGATTGAGCCAAGGGGTTCTTACTCTGACTCCCATTTCCCAGATACTGCATTGCCTGTTGATCTATCCATAGGCTCCCAAAGTGGGCAATCCTGCCCTCTGGGGGGCTCTGGGACATTCTAGGGGGGAAGAGTAGTTTGAAATGACTCAAATTTTTAAAAATTGTTAAAGGGTTAAAGAAAGCACATTTACAGGGATACACTGAGTAATTTTTTAAAAAAAAGTAATGGTAGACCAAATAAGTTTGGAAACTGCTGGATGCAGTAACCACATGTATATGGAATTAGAGGAGAATTTTACTAAAGAATACACAATATTTTCTGGATTTTGATGAACATGATAAAATGTTAGGTCATTTAAAGGGACCTGTGGGTACCATCGTCTTTATAGGCAGTAATAATAGAGCACCTGGCTTAGAGGGACTTAATAGCTGTGTGACCTGGGCAGGTCATCAAGTTTCTTTGAGCCTCAGTTTCCTCATCTGTAAAATGGAGACAATAATCGCACCCACCTCAGGATTTTTTTTTGAACTTAATAAATGTTCTTTTTTTTTTGTTTTGGGTTATACATGTACAATCATGTTAAACATTTCCACATTAGTCATGTTGTGAGAGAAGAATCAGAACAAAAGGGAAAACCCACAAGAAAAAAAAAACAAAACCAAAGTGAGAATAGTATGCTTCCATCTGCATTCAGACTCTGTAGTTCTTTCTCTGGATATCTGCTTCAGGACTTTTGTAAAAATCAAATTAGATAAACTGTGTAAAGAGCTTTGCAAGCCTTAAAGGGCTTTACAAATGCTAGCTAGTGCCCAAAGGGGAAGATATTGCTAAACAGAGGTTGAGACACTTTAGCCAAATTTGGACTGCTTCACAATATTGCCTTTTCCCGACAATTCACCTTGTAGTTTATTGCTGGTGCAATAAAAAACATTTTCCTCCTCATTCTCAGAAAGACTGAGTCAGACAGTCACCTCCATTGTGTACTCTTTCTCTCTGGCTCCCTCATCCAGTCCTGATGTCCCAGTCTGATTCTTCACTCCTTCTTTTAGTTTTCTGCTCCTGGAATCTGGAGAAATTCTGGCTCTGATCTAGCCTGGTCTCTAGAGTGAGTATTGCTTAGATTCAGATCCCAGCCCTGCCCCCAGGAGATCCTTCTCGCCTGCGGCTTGCCTAATCACTCATCAGCCCTTGTCTTGGAAGGATCAGACCAGCTATGTTAAACATTTATCTTCTGCAGCAGGTGCTTTCAGAGTTTGACATTTTTTGCTGTTCATTTTTAGAATTCTCTCCCCTTTTTCTCCTTCTCTGTCCTTTCTCTCTCTGTTTCTGTCTCTCTCTCTCTGTCTCCCAGTTTCTTTCTCTGTTTCTGATTCTATCTGTCTCTGTTTGTCTGTCTCTTTTCAACCTGAGGCACAGAGATAAAAAGTGCAGAACCATCTTGAAACAGAGATGAAACGCCTATATAAGAAACACCTGGAGCATTTACATAGCACTTTAAGGCACACAAAGCATTCATGTGTTATCTCATTTGATCCTCACAACAGCCCCATGAGGGAGGCTCTATTATCACCCTCATTTTACAGAAAAAAAATTTGAGTCTAAGAAGTTGAGGATTTACTCAGGGTCACACAGCTAGTAGGTGTCCAACTTCCAACTTGAACTCAGGTCTCCCTGACTCCAAATCTAGCCATCTGGGTACTCGGCCACCTAGCTCTGCTAAACCAGATTAGAGTTAGGGTAAATGTTTGATATTTGCTGATGACTTCACACCCAATACAAATTTGCCTCTGGTGAAACTGGGTCATGCCAATGCTAAGAGATAGTGAAGGACTCCCTTTTCTTTCTGTCTCCTTCCCTGTCCACCTTGGATTGAAGTGAGGTAGGGCTGCGCAAAGTCGTCAGCCTTACTCTCCTCTCTAGAGTCGTGATGTCATTGGTCTTCTTCGAGAATGAAGGACGAACAACCCCTGAGAGGGTTTTCTCCGAGGGATTTTGGGGCCTAATGGACTGTAGAGAGAATTCTGTAAAGACTTGCCTACAGATTTCCCAGAGAACTTTTGGCTTTTGGTTGCCTGACGGCTTAGTATGTCCATGCAACAGAGATGACAGCAGGCTTATGCCAAACTGAGGTAGAAAGAAGAAGGTGAATTGGCCCAATCTCACTTAGAGAATAACACAAAAGATTAAATAAAGTACTGACTAATGATATGATCATCTAAGCTGGAGTTTCAGTTTCCTCTTGAGAAAGCATGAGGTGAGGCTGAGTGTGGGAATTTTGGGTCCTTATCCTGAGCTTTCTCCTATGGCAGTTTGAAGGAGAGGACAGTGTGTCAGTTTTGAGGTCAGAAAGATCTGGGTTCAACTCTTGCCTCTGACACTTATTGTGTTAGTAACCATGGATGCATCAGCCATGGTCCCTCTCTGAGTCTGCTTTCCCATAGAGAAAAGGAGATTACTTCTGTCGGTAGCATCAGTTTTCTGAGATTTTCGTAAAACTCAAAAGTGTCACAAAGTGTCTGACAAATCTTCTCATTCTACGTAGATCTCAGTAATAATAATAGAAATAGAGACTGGACTTGTGGTTGTATTGATACAGGGAGCTGTATACCTCTTTTTTCTTAAATTATTTTATTTGTTTTCAGTTTTCTACAATCACTTCCATATGTCTTAGATTTTTTCGCTTCGCTCCCCCTCCTTCCCCCCTCCCTCTTCTCTCCCTCCTTGAGATGGCTAGTAATCTTATGCAGGTTCTACACATGCATTCTTATTAAATACATTTTCACCTTAGTCACATTGCATAGAAGAATTAAAATGAATGGGAGAAAGCATAAAACAAAACAAAACAAAATGGTCTGCTTCATTCTGTGATCAAATTCCATAGTTCTTTCTCTACATATGGAAGTCGTTTTACCTTAAGGGTCCACTGGGAATTTTTTAGGTCTTTACATTGTTGTGAAGGACTAAGTCTACCAGAAAAATTTCTCGCACACTGTGGTTGTTGCTGTGCACGAAGTTCTCCTGGTTCTGCTCCTTTCACTCAGCATTAGTTCATATAAGTCCTTCCAGGCCTCTCTGAAGTCTTCCTGCTCATCATTTCTTATAGCACAATAGTATTCCATTACATTCATATGCCACAACTTGTTTAGCAATTCCCCATTGGGCATGCCCTGAATTTCAAGTTTTTGGCCAACACAAAGAGTGCTGCTATAAAAATTTTTGAACATGTGGGACCCTTTCTCATTTTTATGATCTCTTTGGGATACAGTCCTAGCAGAGGTATTGGTGGGTCAAAGGGCATGCCCATTTTTGTAGCCCTTTGGGCATAGTTTCAAACTGCTTTCTAGAATGGTTAGATCAGCTCACAGCTCCACCAACGATGAATTAGTGTTCCAATTCTCCCACATCTTGAGCTACATACCTCTTAAGGCAGGTAGTGCCTCGGTCACTTGGAGTCTTAGAGAACTGACAAAGGTATTTTCCCAGGGTGACCCTGTCTGTACGTGTCATAGGCAGGACTTGAATCCAAGGCCATCTCTGTATCGATTGCCTTCTGCTGCCTCTCTTGGATAACAATACCCACAAAATATTCTTGAGAATTCAGCAAATGAGCAATATGAGCTCCACGGGACTCAGTGCAACACACAGACAGAATTGTCCCCCACAGTTGCCTGGAAATCCAAAGAGATTTACAAACAACAGATAGTTTTGAACAGATAGTGCTCTAGTACATCCCCATACTCTCTGGTGGCTCCACAATCCAGTATAAAATTTTCTATTTGACTTGAAAGCTTCTTTGTCACATGGCCCCTTCCCACCTTTTATACTCTCCACCTAACATGCAGCCTCCTTCCTGATCCTGGCAGTAAATATTCCATCTCCTAACTCCATGCATTTTCATTGGCTGGTCCCAACCCCAGAATCTACCCCTCCTGCCTTCCCTAAAATCCTTCTAGTCTTAGCCCAAATCTCATCTTCTACAAGAATATGTTCCTAGTTAGATGGGAATTTTTGTGAGTCCTGGAGTCAGGAAGACATGAGTACAAATCTGGCCTCAGAGACTTGCTAAGCTTTGTGACCATAGAGAAATCACTCTGTCTCAGTTTTCCCAACTGTAAAATGAGGATAATAATAGCACCTCTCTCCCAGAGTTGTTGTGAGTCTCAAATGAGATATTTGTAAAAGTTCTTATGTGCCTGGCACATGGTAGACACTTAATACATGTTTGTTTCCTTTTTTATCCCCCTTAATTCTAGTGCCTTCCCTCTGTTAATTATTTCCAATTTGTCTTGTATGTATCTTGTTTGCGTTTGTTTTCCTTAGAATGTGGGTTCTTTGAGGCTGGGGATAAGTTTTTTTTTTTTTGCCTTTCTACACTAGCATACAGAAGGTGCTTGGGGGTAACTGGCAGTACCTAGCAAATAGTAAGTGCTTAATAAATGCTTATTGATTGACTGACTGCCTCCATTCCACCTTACTCACTTTACTCACCTGTAGGTTCATTTTTCCTACTTGCCATCCCCTCCCCCATGTCAGCTCCTTGAGGACAGAGACTATATCATTCTTTATCTTTGTACACAGCAAACCCAATATAGTGCCTTGCATATAGTAGGTGCTTAATAAGTGTTTGTTGAGTTGAATTTGATTGAACATCGCATTCAGAGCCAGCAGAGCATTTCTTCAGTACTGTGCTGCCATTGGCTGTTTTGTTTTGCTAACTCTTGGCTCCCTTTAACCAAGGAAAACTCCCAGGTGTCCTTGACAGGGTCCTTGAATAGGATGGAGAGGGGTGGGGGGAGGTCCCTTTAAAAATAATTTCCTCCCTTCAATTTTACTTCTGGGATCACTTTACCAACTGTGGCTTGATGGTCACTTTTCTCTTCATGCTTCAGACAGCTGGTGATGCCTTTTAGATAACTCTGGTAGTGTGGGAGGGGCTGATAATAGCCTCTGCCCAAGTCAATTTTCTGTCCCTTGGACTTGAGAGTTTTGCTTGGATGCTGAGCTCGAATTAAATCCACCTGTGGCTGTCACTTCTGAGCTGCTGCCTTCCTCCCACGACATTTGGCACTCGTCTCTGACTAAAAGTCCAGGCCAGTCAATGTTCATGACTCAGTCCATTTCCTGATATAGCCAACGGATTATTGTCATTTTTCTGACAAATAGTGCGTGTGGTGGGCTGAAGGTGGGTTTGGATCTTTCTTGTTTATGGCCTTGACTTTTCTTGAAAATCCAGAAAAGTGGGTTTTACTGTTTTGTTCGATTATAAATATAAAAGTTTTAAGCTGGGGTAAGCTGTGTGACCCTGAGCAAGTCACTTAACCCTGTTTGCCTTAGTTTCCTCATCTATAAAATGCGTTGGAAAAGGAAATGACAAACCACTCCAGTATCTTTGCTGAGAATACCCCAAAGGGGGTCACAAAGAGTTGGATGCAACTGAAATGCTCTGTGGTTCAGTTGCCTAAAGCCCCTTCTTCACCTCATAAGAAGGAAGTTCTAGATCTGTCTTAGTGGGACTAGGGTCATCTGTGCATTGTGGAAAGAGCAACGAATCAGAGTTGAGTTCAAATCCCAGTATTGTACAGTGGAAACTGGGTGACATTTACAATCAGAAGGCCTGGATTCAAATCCCAGATCTGCCACCCATTAATTATCTAGGTCTGGGTAAATGACTTCCCTTCTCCTCATTTGTAAAATGAAGGAATGGGATAGAACAGCCTCTACGGTTCCTTCCACTCTAAATCAATGTGATTATGACCCTACTGATGTGATCTCACATGCCCAAGCTCTTTCAGCTCTCAGTTACTCTCCTGTAAAAGAGGGGAGAGGATTGGCTCAGATCAGGATTTCCTCATTTTGTGTGTGTGTGTGTATGTGTGTGTGTATGTGTGTGTGTGATTAAGGAATCTTTTGGCAATCTGGTGAAACATCTGGACCCCTTCTCAGGATAATATTTTTGTATCATCGAAGGAAATGCTAAATTTCAGTTTGAGGCTGATGAAAATAAGTATATGATTTTTCCTATTTGAGTTCCTGAACCTCGTTCTATGGACTCCAGGGATTCAGAGACAATCTCTATGGTGCCTCCAGCTATCAATTCTCTGATTCTAGGAGGTGTGGGGATGATCTGGTCAATTCCTGCTTCTGGAAACATTGAGCACAAGGGCATCTGAAATTCATCAAAAGCCCCCCAAACCTCTTCCAACCTCTTAGTTTCATCATTTCCCCTTTTTTTCTAGTAAGTTGTTCAGTAACTAAATCAGTATCTTATGTCTTTTCATTTACTTCTTGATTTGAGGAAGAGAATTTGCACTGAATTTGTTATTTCATTGTTAGAGGGAATAATACAGTTAAAGAAACTAATTTCACCAGTGAGATCTATACCCATACTGCAGCTTATTATCTCAGAGAACTGCTTAAGAAGGGAGGAGACTTACCCAGGGTCCTATCACCAACCAATCAACAAACATTTATTAGGCTCCTACTGTGTGCCTGATAAATATTCCTAGCACATAGGCACTATGCTAGGTGCAAGGAATACAAAGAAAGGAAAAAGATAATTCCTGCCCTCAAGGATCTTATAGTCTGATGAGGGAGACACCATGCAAATAACTGGGTAGGAACAAGATATAGACAATAAATGGGAGATAATCTCCGAGAAAAGGTAATGAGGCTAAGAAGTGTGGGTTGGGAAGGGCTTCTTGCAGAAGGTGGAATTTTAGCTGGTTTTGGAGGAAGCCAGGGAAGCCAGTAGGTAGAGGTTAAAGGGGAGAGAGTTCTAGGTGTGGGATGCAGTCACTGAAAAATCATGGAACTGAGAGACAGAGTCTTGTGTCAGGCCAGTGTCTTTGGACTGTAGAGTATTTGGAAGGGAGGAAGGTAGAAGAAGACTGGAAGAGTGGAAAAGGACTTTAAATACAAACAGGAAATTTTATATTTTGTCCTGGAAGTAATAGGGAACTAACTACTAGGCATTTTTAAGTGGGGAAAAGGGGAGTGACATGGTCAAACCCATGCTTCACCTGAGTGGAGGATGGTTTCAAGTGAGCAGCCCTGAGGCAGACCAACCAGCAGACTATTATCACAGTTCAGGAACGCAGTGATGAGGACCTACACCAGTCTGGTGGCAGTCAGAGGGCATAAGGAGGTACATTTGCAAGATATTGTGAAGGTAGAAATGATAGGATTTGACAACTGGCCAGATATGTAAGGTGAGAGTGAGGAATCAAATACCACCTAGGTTGGGAGTTTGGATAACTGGAAAGATAGTAGTGTCCTCAGTATGAATGGAGAAGTTAGGAGGAGGGAGAGTGGAGGGCGGAAGATTATTAGTTCAGTTTTGAACATGATGAATTTAAGATGTCCACTAAATGAAGTTGTTAGATGGACAGCTGAAGATAGGACACTGGCAGTCAGGAGAGAGATTAGGGCTGGACAAATAGATTTAAGAATTATTAGCAAACAGATGATTATTGAATCTATGAGGAGGTCACTGAGAAAAACAGTGTTGAGAGAGAAGAGGACCTCACATAGGCTGGGAGGACACCCATGGTCACCAGTCATGACCTGGTTGAAGATCCAGCAAAGGAAAAGGAGAAGGAACCATTTGACAGGAGGGAGAAGAGTCAGGAGAAAGCAGTGTGACAAAGTCCTAGAGAGAAGCAAGGGTCCAGAAAAGGAGGGGGATCAACAGCGTGAAAGTCAACAGACAAGCCAAGAAGCCCAGGAATTTACACTGTAACTGAGGAGATGGCTAGGGCAACTCTTTGTGTATAGAATAAACGAAAGACTAAATAAAAAGTTGCCCAACTCAAGCTAAGTAACACCACAGTGCCTAGAGTGCTGAGGCTTGCAGTCAGGAAGACTCATCTTCATGAGTTCAAATTTGACTTCAGATACTTACTAGCTGTGTGATCCTATTTGCCTCTGTTTCCTCATCTGTAAAATGAGCTAGAGGAAAAAATGGCAAATCATTCCAATATCTTTGCCAACAAAAGTACAAATGGGGCCATGGAGAATTGGACATGACTGAAACACTGAACAACAGACACGGTAATTTTTTTTACTTTGTAGCAAAATGTTTTTGTATTTTTATTCCATTTCAGTCATTAAAGTATTTTTACATAGAGATATTATGTATGAAAAAATTTTTTAAATCTCCAGGAGCTAAGGTTACATTAATAATGATAATTATATCCTAAAGTTATAGTGATACCTTTTGTTTTTATATCACAATCATTTCCCAGTAGACATCCTCCTCAGCACTAAACCCTCCCATATAGCAAAGAAGGAAAGAATGAATGAATTAATGAAAAGGTATTTATTAAATGCCAACTGTAATCAAATGACTCAGCCTCCTTGCTGTTCCTCAAACAGGACACTTCATCTCCCAACTCTGTGCATTGACAATGGCTGTTCTCCATACCTAAAATTTTGTCCTTCCTACCCCTCCCACCTTCCGATTTCCTTCAAATCTCAGGTAAAATTCCACCTTCTATAAGAAGCTTTTCCTATTCTCCCGTAGTGCCTCAGACCCAAGGTAGTTTGAGAAGAAGGACATTGGACTTTGAGAGGATGAGGAAAAGTTTCATAGAGAAGAGAATGATTGAGCTGAGGCTTGGAGGAAAGGCTTCCATCATGGACCAAAGGCAGGAGCAAACCCAGACTCTGAGGTCAACTCTCTATCCTCTACTCCACACTACCTCTCTTCCCTTTGCATTAATGGACAGCAGGGGAAAGGCCTGACAGATCATCCATTCAGAACTAGGAGCAAATCTAGAAGTTAACTGGGTCCAACTCCCTTATTTACAGGGCAGAAAAGTGAAGTCCAGGCTTGCCCAAGATCACCAACACAACATGGAAATGGAAGGGAGCCAGAATTTCTCTCTCTCTCTCTCTCTCTCTCTCTCTCTCTCTCTCTCTCTCTCTCTCTCTCTCTCTCTCTCTTTCTGTCACACACACACGACTCATAAGATGGGGACAGGATCTGCACTTGCAATTTATTTAGTATAGGAACCTCTTAGATTCTACGCTACCAATGTAGGTCAGCATGTTCTCAGCAACATTTAGTTTTTGACTTGCCTACAGCATCTATTTCACTCAGAGATTATAAAATGTTTATCATTCATATTCCTTTATGATCCTGGCTCTGCAAGAGTTCCTTCGTTACACCTCATGGCCCAGCTCTAAAATGCGTTCTCTCTCTGTTTTCTTATCTGTAAAATGAAGGGTTTGGGCCAGAGATGGCTTCTGAGGTCTTTTCCAGGTCTATTTTGGTGATTCATTGACCCTCTTAGGATTCCCTTTGAAACCTTTCCAAAAGCTGACCTGAAGCAATGACTGGGGCTGTTTATCTGTCCTTGAGTGGGTTCTCTAGCTCTGATGAATGGAGAGTGTTGGGAAAGTCAGCTGGCAAAAGCTTGATAACAATCCTTTGAGTCCAGGATGTTTCCTCTCTCCCTCAATGCCAAGAGCTCCTCATTGAGCAACGGGCGTCCTTGAAGAGACAAGGCTTCCTGTTTGCTGTTGGATCTTCCAAACTTTACCCAATTTCAACTTTGAAAACAATGGGAAAATGCTTAGTGTCCCAGCCAAGGCCAACGTCTTTGTTACGTGAGAACATTTCTCTCCTTTTTTTTTTTTCTTTTTAATTCGTGAGAATGGATCACTAGCTTTTTCAGACTAGCATGTTCATGTACCACAATTCATCATTTCTCATCTGGGGAGTCCCAAATTGGGGTTAGATTGGGCCAAAAGGAATGGAAGTGAATGGTGATGGAGAGACAGTGGGTTAGAATGAGAAGTGCCCTGGACCCAGAGTCTAGAGAGACTTTCAATACAACAAGAATAGTAAAATGGAGGATCTGGGATCAGAGGACCTGTGTTTGAATTCTGGCTCTGCCAATCCTGCCTGTGTGACCTTAGGTGATCCACCTCACTTCTATGGGCCTCAGTTTCCACGTCTATAAGAAGAAGGTTTATTTTAGATGACCTCCAAGATCCCTTCCAACTCTCTATCTATGGTTTTATGATTCTTTTGATTAAGCACCGATCTAAGTCCTGGGGAATACAAAGACAAGAAAGATGAAACAAGCTCTGCCCTCAAGGAGTTTAAATTCTACTGGGGAGATAGACTAGATAAGGAACTACCATAAATACATCCAAAGATGTCCCTTTCCAACATGCAGTGGAATGTAGTAAGGAGAACTAGCCTTGAAGTTAGGAAGACTAAAGCCTGCTTCAGCTGCATGCTGGCTGCAGGGTCCCTAGCCAGCTGTTCATGGCTCATTCCCCTAGGCAATTTTCTGCTTCTGCAGAACTGGTGGAGATGTGCACTGGTAGAGGGTGTGTCCCAAACAGACACTCCCTGCATTGGGGAAGTCATAGATCCAATCTCTTTCTATATATTTTAGTAGAAAGCACTCCTAGAGGGAAGGAACTTTCTCATTTAATCTTTACATCTTCACACACAGCACAACTTGGCACATAGTAGGGTCTTACTAAGTGCATGCTGAGTTGAAATAAATACAAAGTAATGTGAAGTAATTTTAAGAGGGAGAAGACGTTTCTGGTTTTGAGTGTCATCTTTGATATATCCTAGATGAGTGACTCACATAGTCACTTCTCTCTGAGCCTTAGTTTCTCCATTTGCAGATTGGGGATAATAATACTGTTGCCTTCTTCATAGGATTGTGGGGAGGGTCGAATGAGAGCACTGGGTGAATGTGACCTCTTATCACTTAGAGATCATGGGAGTGACTTGTTCAAGGTCACAAAAGGAGTAAGAAAGAGAGCAGAGATTCAAGCCCAGGGACCTCTGACTCCTGATGGAGTGACCCTGGCTTCTCTTCTGTACAAGTGGAGGTGCCCAGAATGCCAGGGAGCCTGGAAATGGACAAGTTGGCAGAGACCTCCTGGCGATTCAGAGCCAGCACAATTCTTGTTGGGACACTGAGCCTGCGCCAGGGCTTTCTCCTCATCTGCTCTGGCCATCTGCCTTGGGGGAGCATTTGTTTACAGGTCTCTTCTGGGTCTTGGTCTCGCACCAACTAATCCTTTCCTTTGTATGTTTTCCCCGTATCTCTACAGTAAGAGACCCTGGGTCACACCCAGCACTTCAGGGACTCACTTTCTGATCATCTTGCCTACAGCTCCCTCCCATCCATGCACATCAAAAACATTGTTCCATTTTTGGGCCAACATCTGTTTTCATAATGGATGAACTTTGTCCAGGGGAGTTGACTTACAGAGCTCATGACTTCCTCTTATGAATTGATTCCGTTCCAGAACCTTCCTCTGGACACTGCTCCCACTTAATACAAAGCTTCTGAGAAGTGCAGGAGGGGAGTATTTAGAGCTAGAGGGGGTTGTAGATGTCGCCAAGTTTCACTCCATCCTCTGTCCCCTTTGTTTTATGGTAAGGGCAGATGAGGGGCACCATGGACAAAGAGCTTGAATATGAAGTCAGGAAGCTTTGAGTTCAAAAATTACTTTATGTACTAGCTGTGTGACCCAGAGCAAGTTACTAAATGATTCTCTGCCTCAGTTTTTTCATCTGTAAAATGGGAGTAAGGATAGCACCTACCTCCTAGGGTTGTTGTAAGGACCAAATGTGATTTGTAAAGTGCTTTGCAAGCCTTAAGGTCCTATATAAATGGTTACAGTTGTTGTTATTATTATTTACAGATGAAAAAACAGAGCCCCAGAGAGGTCAAGGGACTTACCTGAGATCACAGTAGCAAAGGCAGGATTAAAATAAGAGAATTCTAGATCTATAGCTAGGAACCTCCTCTGAGGCCCTCCATTCAACCCCCTCATTTAAAGATGAGGAGACTGAGGCCCGTGGAGAGTGAGGGAATTGTGCCCAGCATTGCACAGTTTCAGAGGCAGTATTCAAACTCAGGTCCTCTGACTCTGGACCCAGTGCTCTCTCTACTCCAAATTCCTAAATATGAAGAAATGTCTAGTGACTAAATCCACTGAATTTAGTATAAAAATGGTTATTTTTAATATAGTTAAAGCATTTCTTCATGGATCTGGGAAAGTGAAAAAAGCTTTAGGCCAGTCTTGGAGCCTAAAGCCATAGGTTAATCCCACCTCTGCCAGTGTGGGAGACTTGACCAACCTTGGACAAATTCCTTAGGGCCTCTCTGCCTCAGTTTCTTCATCTGTAAAAGAAGGTTGCTCTAGGTGGTTTCTAAGGCATACCCCAGATCTAAGATTCTATGACCACCAGCTCTCCAACAATGTGATTGTTCTGTCCTTACAAGAGCTGCATATGTTGGAAAGATTAATCAAGGGAAAAGGTCTAGTAGTGAAGGAAAGATCTAAAGATTTACACAAAAGGACCAAATGCTGTTCACCCTCATCATCATGAGGGGTAACTGATTCTCAACATCCCATGCAGATGATGTTTCTAATTTCTTTATACTTATACATTCAATTTCCTTTTTTTTTAGGTGAATCCACTTTTGGTGAATTCTAAAAGGAGCCACTTTTAACTTAAGTTGGACTTCTGGTCTAACTTTGTTGAAGACATGTAAAATAATCATATTGGATGGATTGCAAGTTGCTTTACTGAAGGTAGTTCTCAGATCAACTTGTCCATTTATTTATTCATTGATTCATTTATCTATCTACCTATCTATTGGGGGGGGGAGGAATTGGAGTTAAGTGACTTACCCAGGGTTACACAACTAGTAAGTGTCTGAGACAGTATTTGAACTCAGGTCCTTCTGACTCCAGAGCTGATCTTCTACCCACTGCAACACCCAGCCACTCCATTATTAACCATTTATTGGACTAGGGTGGTGTATAATCCTGTATTCTAAAAAAAAATCCTTGGTACACTTGTCTTATCTCTCTACTAAATTATAAATCGCATAGAAGCAGGAACCTTGTATTAGCCAATTTTGGGCAACTCAGCTTTATTATGAGTTTTGTCATATACAGATAATAAAAATAAAAAAATAAAAAAAATAAAAATAATAATAATAAAAAAAATAACAATAGCCAGGACTTATACAGGACCTACCGTGTGCTAGATGCTGTGCTACAACCTCTACAAATGTTATCTTCACAACAACCCCGGAAGTGGGTGATTTTATTATCCCCACTTTACAGTTGAGGAAGCTGAGGCAAACAGAAGTTAAGTGACTTACTCAGGGTTATGCAGCTAGTAAATCTCTGAGGCTGAATCTGCACTCTGATCTTCCTGACTCCAGGTCCAATGATCTCTCTACTGCATCACCTTGCTGCCTCAGAATAATATAGAATGAGAGGATTGGCCCAGATGGCCTCTCCAGTCCCCTCTACCTCATAACCTATGATCTGATGAACTCAGCACCACCCTCTCACTCTCCCCACTCCAATGCCTGGAAAGAATCCCTGGTTTTGTGCAAAGTTCTGTTCAAGCCCTACCTTTCACATGAGACCTTTCCTGATTCCCTCATTTGCCAATATCTATACCATGAAATTTGAGTGTTTATTTAGTATGTACTTATGTGTCTTCATGTTGTTTCTGTTGATAGAATAAGAGTGGGGAGAGCTTCCTTTGTGTCTTTGTATCCCTATCACCAAGCACAGTGCCTAGCACATAGTGGTCGCTTAGTAGCTGTTGGTGGATAGATCAAGGAGAGTCCAGTGAGGACAGCAATAGGATGGTGTGAAAGGTCTCAATGAAGTCATTCCAGAGGAAGGTGGATTGTAAGAACTGAGCATGTTTGGCCCAGAGAAGAGAACATATAGATGCTCCATTATAGTGGTCTTCGAGAAATTTGCAGAGTTTTCACTTAGAAGAAGGATTTGATTTGTTATTGGCTCCAGATAGACTGATAGACCAAGCATTTATTAAGCATTTACTGTATGCCAGATTTGGGGTAGCTGGTTGGTGCCATAATGCCTAGAGTCAAAAGCCTGAAGTCAGAATGACTCATCTTCATGAGTTCAAATCCAGCTTCAGAAACAACCTAGCTGTGTGACCCTGGGCAATTCACTCCACCCAATTTGCCTTGGTTTTCTGATCTATAAAATGAGCTGGAGAAATGGCAAACTGCACCAGTATCTCTGCCAAGAGAACCCCAAATGGAGTCATGAAGAGTTGGATACAAAAAATAATATTTTCTCTACTACGACATAGAGTTGTCTCTATTACAGTATAGAGAGTTGTCTATAGAAATTTTTTTCACCTGAGCAGTTATTCGTTGGAGGGTGATGGTGGTGCAAAGAACATTCCAATAGGGAGTTGGCATAGACCGGAAAGCCCATGAATTGGTTCTCCCTTCGATAGCTGATTTTTTTCCACATCGAAACGTGGTAGAATATTTACTCAATTAATTTCAATTCACTGAGCATTTATTAAGCACCTACTATGTGTCAGGCATTGTTGCTGGGGATGAAAAGACAAAATGAAAAAAGCAGCTCTGTCTTCAAGGACCTTATATCTTACTGGAATATCTAATATTCATACGGATAAGAAAATACAGTCTAACTTGAGGAGAGAAAGTCCCAACACCAGGGGAAAAATTGGGAAAGCTTTCCGGGAGAAGATGATGCATAAGATGAACATTGATGGAAGCTAAGGATTTTTAGAAGCAAAAGAGAGGAAAGAAGGAATACCAGGCATGTAAGACAGGTTGTATATGGGGGCAAGAGATGGAATTAGTCAAGTGTCTGCTGGGCAAGACAGTGGATTCTCAAGTCTTTTTCATCTATGAGATTTTCAAGGTTTATGAAAACCATACAGAGTCAGCTTCCTAGGCCAGCTGGGGAAGGTTGATTGCGTTTTTGTGGGGGTTTTTGTCAGTCTGGGACATTTGCAACATTTATTTGGGCAAACAAGTAGAACTTTTATTCTCTTCTCTCTCTAGACATTTCCTCCTTGGTTTGGGTCAAGCAGGAGAAGTCTCTCTTCTGCCTCCCCCTTTCTGGACTATTTGCATCAAGCAAGTTCTGAGAGGGAGAATTTAATCAAGGAACGCATTCCAGAAAGGAGGAGGACAAGATGACCTCTGAGCAGAGCTGTAATTAGCTTGGGGTGGGGGGTGGGGGTTTGCCCTTGCCACTGGCAGAGGAGTGGAGTAATGATCTCCATGATTCATCAGCCTCGGCCAGACCTGTTCTTTCTCTGGGTCACTCTTGTCGCCCTGTCATTGAAGTGCTCCTCTATCCTGTGCCTCCTTCTTCCCAGAACACCTGCAGCTGAGCCCCCACTACCATGTACTGCTCCTTTCTCCAACTAGATTTTGCTCCTGGTGAAAATATTCCTACTTACAGCTCTGGTTCTGAGGTCCCTTCCCGCTCTCAATTCTTTTTTTTTTCTTAATAGTATTTTCCCCCAATTACATGTAAAAACAGTTTTCAACTTTCATTTTTGCAAGATTTTGTTATGAATTTTTCTCCCTCCTTCTCTTCCCTCTCCCTTCCCCAAAAGAGCAAGCAAGTTGATAGAGGCTAGACATGTATAATCACATTACACATTTTCCCATATTAATCATGTTGTAAAAGAAGAATCAGAACAAAAGGGAAAAACATGAGAAAGAAAAAAGCGCCCTCCTCCCCACATGAAAATAGTCTGCTTTGATCTGCATTCAGACTCTATGGTTCTTTCTTTGGATGTAGTTATTGTCCATCATGAATCTTTTGGAATTGTCTTGGATCATTGTATTGCAGAGAAGAGCTAAGTCTATCATAGGTAATCAGCGAACAATGTTGCTGTTACTGTGTGTATAACGTTCTGGCTTTGTTCACTTCACTCAGAATCTGTTCATGCAAGTCTTTCCAGGTTTTTCTAAGATCTACCTGCTCATTATTTCTTATAGCACAGTAGTATTCCATTGCATTCATATGCCACAACTTGTTCAGTCATTTCCCAGTTGATGGGCAACCCCTCAATTTTCCAATTCTGTGCCACCACAAAAAGAGCTGCTCCAAATACTTTTGTCCATGTCGGTCCTTTTCCCTTTTTTATGATCTCTTTGGAATACACACCTAGTAGTGGTATTTGCCGGATCAAAAGGTATGAACAGTTTCATAGTCTTTTGGGCATAGTTCCAAATTGCTCTCCAGAATTGTTGAATCAATTCACAACTCCATCAACAATGCATTAGTGTCCCAATTTTCCCACAGCTTTGCCAACATCTATCATTTTCCTATTCTGTCATAGTATCTAATCTAATAGGTATGAAGTCATATCTCAGAGTTATTTTAATTTGCATTTCCCAAAGCAATACCCACTCTCAATTCTATAGCCTGACATTTGACACAATAATAGTAATAACTCCCATTCTTTAGGCACTTCATATGTGGTGTTTCATTTGATACAACAATCCTATGAGGGAGAAAATGAAAGTTTTATTGTCATTTTACAAATGAGGAAAATGAGGCAGACATATGGCTTCACAGGGTTAAACACATGATAAGGAGTTAAGCCAAATCTTCTGATTTCATGCCCAGTGTTTTTTTTTTAATCCTATACCATGCTGTGCGAGAATGCCTAGATACAATAGCTACTTTCCATCTTCATAGTTTATAAAAGCATGGGGGAGAACATTGTCCTCTTTCAAGTTATTAGACACCAGAGTAAAGCATGAGCTCCCAGGATTTAGAGCTAGAAGTGACTTCCGAAATCATCTAACCCAACCTCCTTATTTTACAGATGAGGAAACTGAGGGTCAGAGAGGTAAAGTACCAGATGGGATTCAAACATAGGTTGTCTGACTTCAAATCCAAAGGTCTCTGCCTTAGATTACTCTGTTTAAAAAAAAGTGTAATATCTCTTGTGATGGTGATTTGTAAATGCTTCAGAGGGGAGACTTATTTTCCAATTTTAAACAAGATTTTTATTTAAAAGTTTGAGTTTCAAATTCTGTTGCTACTTCCCTTCTCTCCTGCCCCCCCCCAAGATGGTAAGCAATCAGATATAGATTATCCATGTGCAATTATACAAAACATATCCATATTAGACATTTTGTACAAGAAGACCTGAATAAAAGAAAAAAAGAAAGTGAAACATAACATGCTTTAGTCTGTATTCAAATAATATCAGTTTTTTCTGTGGAGGTCAATAGTATACTTCATCATTAGTCCTTTGGGATGGTCTTGGATCATTTTATTGCTGTAGCTAAGTCATTCACAGTTCTTCATCAAACGATATTGCTGTTACTGTACAACGTTCCCCTAGTTCTGTTCACTTCACTATGAATCAGTTCATATAAGTCCAGGTTTTTCTGAAATCATCCTGCTTGTCATTTATTATAGTACAAGAATATTGCATTGCAATCATATGCCACAGCTTGTTTAGTCATTCCACAATTTATGGACATACCTTTGATGTCTAATCCTTGGCCACCACAAAAGAGCTGCTATAAATATTTTTGTACAAATAGGTCCTTTCCCACTTTTTTGGATGTTTTTGAGGTATAGACCTAGCAGTGGTATTGCTGGATCAAAAGGTATGCACCGTTTGACAGCCTTTTGGGTATAGTTCCAAATTGCTCTCCAGAATGGTTGGATTACAGAAGGGAGATTTAAAAAAAAAAATAATTAAACACATTCACATTAAGATTCCCCAGAATCCTCCTCCAGTGGCTACAGGTGACTCTAGAAACCATGTAACAGAAGTCAGTGTTGGCCAGGTCCTTCCAGACTGACAAAGCTTTGAATATTCTACAAAATGATGAACTGCCTTTCAAGTTTGTTACTGGAAACTGGAAACTAAAAAGGTAAAGGGGATGGAATCGAAGGGAGGTTTATGTCATCGAATCTCTAACTTTAAGTATATTTTCACAGTAGAATTCAAAACAAGCTTACATGTTTCACAAATTCCAAATGGAAGGTCATGTACCTAGTTCTGAAAATGCTGACTTCCAGAGAGACCTATCCTGTGCTTATTGACACGCTCTTAAAACAATCTTCTAACTCATATGAAATTTCTTTGGATTCTTTGTATATATGTTGTTTTCTGACCCCTCTTACAGCCTAAGCTGTTTTTCTTAAAATGAAACAAAAAAACAACCATCCAGTTGAGTTTTCCTCCCAGCTTTTCTCTGGATAATATAAGAAGAGAATTTTGAAGCCATCAAGATTCTAAACAAACAGGTCCAGTACAGTTTGAAATCCAAATATCCTTTGATAAGGAACATCTACAGAGAATCTCAAGTCATGTTAAGGAGAATATAAGCTGAGGGTCAAGAGAAACCCAAGGACATTTTGACACATTGCAGATCTGTGTCTTCACTGAAGCCTTTTATCTGGAGAGGTTTATCTTAGGTCATAACAAAGGGAACAACTCAAGAAGAATGAGGCAGGTTCCTGTTTCTGGGTCACATTTTGAACAAATGAAAAATAATTTCTCTTTTATTTTCATAGATTTTTTAAAAAAACACCTAAGCAACAGATACATTCCTTAGAGTGGAATTGTTTTTAAAGGAAATTGTTACTTTGAATCGTAGAGGGTTTTAAAACATCCATCTGATCCAGGATTTTAGAGACAAATGGGCAGTAGCATAACTGGCTTTTTTGGCAAAACTCCTGCCCTTCCCTGGACTATTCAAAAAAAGAAAATAATCAAAACCTGATTTCTTTTTTAAAAAAATTATGGAGAGATGGAGGTGCAGGTAGAGTAAGGTCTGAAAAGACAGGGAATATATTTTTGAAGACAGTACTTTATCTTGAAACTACCATCCCCTTTTTTTGTTCTGTCCTCAAGGTGGTCAGTTTTTGAAAATATCAGATTTTTAAAAAGCAAATTTTAAAAAGCAAAAAGAACTCTTATTTACAGGTTATCTGACACTACACAGAACAGACAAGATTTTAAAAGCATATTTCATTTTTTAAAATTAATTTTGATTTATATCTGTTATTTCTCCCTCATCTAGGTTTCTCCCTGGATCCCTCTTTTCCTTCCTCCCAGAGAGATATTCTTTATGGTGCAGAAGAAAAGATCAGCAAAATGGAAAACATAAGACAAATATATTTTAAAGAGCTAAAAAAGACATGCATTCAATTTCCGTCTCTGACAAAGACCTGTGTGAGCCTGAATAAATCACTTGCCGTTTTTGTGCTCCAGACAAATAGTCAGTACTCTAAGTTGTAGAGGAGGTGGCAGCCTATACTAGGGGAAGGGTTTTCCTCACCTGAGAGTTCCCTGTACTGCTAAAATGAGAGGTCTTATCCTCTATTTTTAAGAATTATTTGGGGGTCATCAAAACCAGCCTGAATAAGTTAGGATTCCTTGTCTAGAAAATTTCGGCATCCACCTTATTCACCTTTTAGGTGATAGAATTTGGGGTTCTAAAGCACATAAAAGGTGATATTTGAAGCTGGAGGTCCTAAGTGAGGAAAATGTTTTTCTTGATTTTCTCAAAACCGAGAGGAGATAGATAGGTGCATGAGGGAGGGAATATGTAACTAAACAAGGAATTTTAAGTACATAGAGATCTCCCTGATTCTCTAACCTGATTGCACTTTGTCCTAGGCTGAGCAAAAGGATAAATTCTTTAATTTAACCTTTAATGACCACCTGTTTACTGTTGCCTAGGGTTATGAGAGGTGAGAGCTAGTCAGAGGCTCACCCTGTTGTCCAGGCCCAGGGTCTTCTCAAAACTGCTCCCTCCTTATCTATTTCTCCCTCTCAATGGAATGAAAGATTTGAAAGATTCCTCCCACACTCTCTTCTCCCCATTCCCAGAATTTAAGGGTCAATAGAGATCACTGATGGAAGGTTCTATAGCCTTCCACAGCAGTATGATTGTAGTGCAAAGAGTTTGTTTGGAAACAAAGGACATGACTTCAAATGTGTACTCTGTTGCTTATTTCAAAGATAACTTTGCCAAGTCAACTATGCCTCAGTGTCCTTGGGGTTCTGGAAATATATGATCTCCTAAATGTTCCTTCCAGGTATCTTGGTGGAGTGGAAAACAATGAAGTCAAAAGACCTGGGTCTGAGTCTGAGTACAGCCCCTTCATATCTGTATGACCCCAACCAACTCTCTTATCCTTTCTTGTCCTTGATTTCTTTACTTGTGAACTAAGGAAGCTGGATTTAACATCTAAAGACCTTGGGGCTACAAATTTGTGAGGCTCTGAGTGATCCTTTTCTTCCAGATCAAACGTAGTCCAATTCATCTTAGAATGTCACTGGAAAGAAAGTTCAACAGCCCCTTTAAATCACCATTTCCACTCTCTCCACACATACCCCTTCAACTTTTCCCTTTATACACAACATAGGCTCAAACAGGACCTCAGAGAACAGCTAGTTCAGCTCATAGCTGAGAAATCTCCTCTACAGCCCATTCAACAAGATGTTTTTCAGACTTTACTAGAAAAACTCCAGTGATGAAAGAACTCAGTACCTTCTAAGTCAGTCCATTGAAACTTTGGGCAACTCTAATCATCAGGAAATGTTTTTCTATCATCAAATGAAATCTGCCTCTATGCCTTCCACTTATCATCTCCAGTTCTGCACTCTGTAGTCAAACAGAGAAGTATTACTCCTCTTCCATATGATACATCTTTATGTTCTTGAAGCCAGTCAATACCTTCCTATTCTCCACTCTCAATCTCTAGGCCTTTCTTCTAAGCTAAAAACAACCGGCTTCTTTTTTTGACCCTCATAATAACACAATCTCCCTTTTCCTCACCATCCCTATCACCTTCAGATTACTATGTCTTTCACTAAAACATAGTAACCACAATTGCACACCATAGTCCTTATGACAAGGGCAAAGAATAGTAGAGATACTACCTGCTCTACTCTAAGAAATATTCTTATATTACTATAGCCTAAGACTAAAAAGATAGTCTTGAGAGGTAGCAAGGAATATTGCATAGTTAGCATTGAAACCAGGAAGACCTGGGTTCAAGCCCTGCCTCATTTAATGTCTCTTACCCTCAGTTTTCTCACCTGTAACAGAGTTGTAATGAGGGTCAAATGGGATACTTCTGTAAAGTGCTTTATAAACTCTAACGTACTAAATGACTATGAGTTCTTCTCTTTCTCCTCTTTTTCTCCTTCCTTCTGCTTCTCCTCCTCTTTCCTTTCTTCCTTCCTTCCCTCCATCCAACCTTCCGTTCTCCTCCTTCATTATCATTATTAATAATGATGATAGTGATACTGATGATAATGTGGAAGCTTTCTTCATCTATGCAAATCCTGACTTGAGTCTTCTCATCTTGTACAATTTTTGTCTATGATCTTGTATAAAGCTTCTATAGAAGATCTAGCCCTTCAGCCAGAGCAAAAATACCGGGAAGAAGAAGGTGCTAACTGTGGAGGTCAATACACTAGTATAGGCCAAAATATTTTCTACAGTTCTGTTTAGCTGGAATAAGTTTTTAGCTCCATTTCTTCAATAATATTTTATTTGCTAGTTAGTACTACAGTGCCATCTTAATTAGGGAATCATCTTAAAATCTGTTTGATAAGAATGTTTTCAATGCTTAATGGGGAAAAATCCCTTCTAAACCCTTAACATGTGCTAAGGCTGAGGAGGGCTGGGGCAAGGAGAGACCCTGGAGGATAAAAAGTCCTTCTAGAGAAGAGTCAGGGGTTGTGTTGCTGTCCACCAAATAGGTGCTGACAGATTTCAGTTAGTGAGCAGCTTCTGGGAAACTTCAGTCACTGTTATTTGGAAGAAACTGTAGACAATTCCCTCTTCCTCTTATCCCTGTATCTTTTTCTATTCTCCTCTTTTCTCTGTTTCTCCTACTTTCTGTCTTCTTTTTCCTTTCTTCTTCATTGACAAAATAATAGTCATTGTTTTTACTGGTATATCTTCACTAAAATATTTCTTTGACTTCTTCGAATAACAATAATAATAAAGTATATATATATTACATGCACTTTAAGGTTTGCAAAGAGCTTTACAGATATTATTTCCTTTTTCCTCACAAAAACCCTGTGAAGTAAGTGTTATTACCATTTTACAGATAAGGTAGTGACTTGTCCAGGATCACACAGCTAGTAAGTGTCTGAGGCTGGATTTTAGTCAGAACTTTCTGACTAAAGGCCAAGAACTTTACCTACTACTCCACCTACCTGTCATGAAGGTAACCTGTCAATAGGTAAGCCTATTAACGTGCTAACAGCACCAACTTTGTCAAGCCCAAAAGGCTTTAATGTGGGCCCAATGACAGAGCAAATGTCTATTGTCTGAAGACCAGCCTAAGTTCAGAGAGACTGGCTGCAGGGAAATGATTTTTTTCATCACAGATCCTCTGAAAGAGCAAATATGAAGTTATAGAGTGGTTGTGATGTGCCTAAGCGGGAAGAATACCCATCCAAGTGAAAGTATAGATTCTTGCAGTATTACGGTATTATTTCATTTTGAGAGACCATAAGAATATAGGTTTGGAACTGGAAAGCACACAAGAGGCCACCAAGTTCAATCTCCTCATTTTACAGATGAGGAAATTGAGGCATCGAGTGGATAAGTGACTTGCCCAGAATCACAGAGCTATTAAGTGTTGAAAGTGGGATTTGAACTCAAGTCTTCTGAACTTCGAGTCCAGTATCTGGTTCATTATGCCAAACTTACTCTTTTTGTTATTATGTCACATTTATGCTGTGTCTTTAAGTTTATAAAGCTTAGCAAATCTTTTAAAACATAGCAATGAATTTAGTTTTACATGACTTGTTCTTGATGAAGCCATGATGGCTATTTGTAATCATGACTTCCCTTCTCTAGATCTTTCCTAACCATCTCTTTAATGATTCTTTAAAAAAACTTTTCTAGGAATCAGTAGCCTTTAGTTTGCAGATTCTGCTCTCTTCCCTTTTGGTGGAAATCAGGAAACTTATCTTTCTCCAATCTCATAGTCCTTCTGTTTCCCTCGATTTTTCAATTATCGCTGAGAGGGGCTTATCAATCACATATACAGTTCTTTCAGATCCAAAAGATGAACTTTATTTGTGCCAGGTGACTTGAATTCATCAAGAGCTACTGAGCATTCTCTTATTGTTGTCTTACTTATCTTGGGCATCAGCTCCCTCTTAGTAATTTTTGCTCTGTCATTTCTAGTGCAAAGGCCATTCTCCTTTGCAAAGAAAATAGAAGTAAAATAATAACTGAGCAATTCTGCCCTTTCTTCTTTATCAGTTATCATCCTGTCTACCCTAAGCAAAGGTTGCCTGCCTTCTTTGATCCTTCTTCCCCCCGCCACCTTCCAATACAGAACAAGAACTACACCCTTTCCATTCTCCTTAGCTTCAAATGGCAGCCTCACCTCATTCTGAGCCTGAGAATTCCTGACACTTTTAAAAGGTCTATGTGATGCTCTTATATTTACTCTCTGTTCCCCAGGCTTGCTTCTGTATTCCATAGATTTCTTTTTAAAGTTTAAGTTGGTTGGTGAGTTCCCTGTACAACTATATCTCTCTATTCAGACAACCTTTATATAACTTTCTTATTGGAATTGTATTCAGAATTTAATTCTAGAGAGTCTTCCATCCTACCCCAGGCTGGCTTTCCTATTATGTTTTAATTCCTGGGATCCCATTCACTTAACCTCTGGATCTCTTTGCTTTTCAAAAATCTAGGGTGCAGAACTATTTCGAAACTTTGCCCATATTTCCTCTCCTCCCCATCACAAGTGTAGAAAAGAATGGTCATTTCACTTCAGGGTTCCTATCCTTTGTAGCCCAGAAACCAACTTTTCTCTATTAGTGAAAATCTAAACCAGAATAGAATTTGCTCTAATTGATTGCTCTAGTTTTTGAAAGATGAAATTATCAACAAAAACATCAAGACTGCATTAAGTGCTCTGATTGTGGTGAAACAGATGTCTAAATAACGGAAGTCCCCCATCGCAATTGCATATGTTTTCTATCTTGGCCAGTTTCTCCCTCTTTAGGCAGCCTGGTGGCCTCCCTATCTTGATACTTTGCCATATTGGTGCGAGTTTTAGTACAGACACCTCATGACCTTTAGCCCCATGGCAACTCTGAATTCTTGAACTAAAGTTATTTGCAAGCCTCAGCTTCCCACAGAAACAGGGACTATGGGTGTACACCGTCACTCCTAGCTAATCATGAACTTTTTTTAAAAGGAAAAAGGAAAAGGAGAGAAAAAAATTAGCCCAATTAATACATTGAACAAATATGAGACAATATGTGATATTAAAAACTAGTGGAAACCTTTTCCACCTCCCCTGTCACCACACACACACACACACACACACACACACACACACACACACACACACACACCCTTCTGTCAAGGAGTAGCAGGAGGCTTCTTCTCATGTCTCCAGCTTGTTCTTTGTAATTTTACAACTTTCTCTTCATCAGAATTTTGTGGTCAGACTTTGTGATCATTATTCTTTCCATTTGTATCGGTGTAGCCATTCTATCTATTGTTTTTTCTGGTTCTGATGGCTTTGTTTTGCATCAATTCATGTAAGTTTTTCTATGCTTCTATGCATAATATTTATTGTTCATTACAACATGGTGATATTCCATTTTATCCATACACTACAATTTTCTTTGATCATATTTTCAGATAATCAATAAATGCTCTTTTTTTGCAACCTGAAGTGATAATTTGTGCATTTTCTAGAATTTTCATGGAAAATATCAATCTATAAATTCCAAACCTATTTGGTTGTTCCAAAAGCATCCATTAAAGCTGGTATTTTGAAGATGTTAATTATTCTCAGTGGGTTCCTCCCCTTGGTGGCTGACTTCTATATTCCAAGAAGTCTTGACATCCCTAGCCACAGCTTTTGCCTTGGCAACTTTACACTTTGGTATTACTTATATGGAGGAGACTAAATTATTCATGAGTCTTCCCTTCATCCATTGGTTCTACTGGACCTCTAGATTCAAGTTGAAAGTCTCTATTCTCTATTTCCTTTGTATACCTTAAGAATTTTACACTGAAGTTCAAATGACATTTTTATCTTAATGGAAAAAGGTTGCACCATTAAGAAGCTGTTTAGTGTATTTTTCAAGGAAGTCATGCAACACGTGTATACCAACTTACTAATAAGATATGGAGTGACTTCTTCTTTAACTTGGTAGCCATACTCTGCTTTGTTCAGGAGATGCTTAAATTGGCCCCCTGAAAGATGCCACATATTATATCAGTTGTTCTTGATATTACTATTTTGATGGAATATTTTAAATAGAGAACTATTTTCTATATAAAATATTCTTGCAGTTTCAATATATTATTACAATTATTATGATTACTACCTATGGTGAAGGAGTTTCTAACAACAAAGTATGGCATCATAGTACATCCTCTCCATTAATGCAAATTTACTTTTCTGTCTTCTGACATTTATCTTAGGAGTATATTTGTAGTTGTGGATAAGCATTGGGATTCATATTGAAATCCTAATTTCCTAATATAGAACATATGCTATTAGAATTAGGAGGGACTTTGGAGGTCATTTATTCCACCTTCTCTTGCTTTTACAGATAAGGAAACTGAGACTAAGAGAACAGAAATGACTTGTTCATGGTCACACAGTAGCAGAGATAGAATTTGAATCCACATTCTCTCCTTGCAAATACATTCCCTTTTCCCGCTGCTTTCCAACTCCATACTCCGTAGTCAAATGGTAGGATCAAACCACTTTATCACTCAGGAAGACTGAATGAAAAGTTCATTATCTCCATCTCTGGTATCTGTGCTCTGACAGAAGCTACTGGCTCATTTAACATTATATTAGCTGAGAGAATAGGGAAAAATCTATGAACTGACCAAGGAAAGGGAGTGATTGCCTCAAGACAAGACAAAGTGACCTAAATATTCGTTAAAAAAAAAACACTGCCATTTATTATTCAAAATCTTCAGTTCTAATATTTCTAGCTATGCTGAGGGACAAGATTAAGGAATGACAAATTCTTTGAAACTTCATAGTCGATCAATCAATAAATATTTATTAAGTTCCTACTATGTACTAGACAGTCACTGCCCTAACTGCTAGGGATAGAAAAAGAGATAAAAGACAGTCCCTGCCCTCAAGGACCCCACAATCTAATGGGGAAATATCAATGAAAAAAATGTGCTGATTCAAACAATCATGCCTGCAAATTATTTTGCAGATATAAACTTATAAATATCCTCATACTAGTAGCATGGGAGTAAATTGATAGATAATTCTGGACATTTTTTTCAGAAAAGAATTGAATTTACATATAAAGAAAACATAGGTCATATTAATAAAGGAGTTAAAAGAACAGTGTGTGCGTGCATGTGTGCGTGTGTGCATGCGTGCGTGCACGTGTGTGTGTGTATGTGAGAGAGAGAGGGAGAGAGATCTTAGTTCAATAAATAATACATAAGGTCACAATTCTCCTTGGAGAATTTTTTTTACCATTTATTTTGTCACGCATCAGAAATCATTGATTGTCTTTAGAGAACTTCTGGAAACTGTTGAGCTTAATTGTTGTTGACATACTAATATAATTAATATAATGAACATAATATAACAAACATAATATAATAATACAACACAACATAACACAATATAACTTAACACAACACAACATAGCATAATATATATAATATCTAATTGCATTATATAATATATTTAATTGCATTATATAATATTATATCTAATTGTATCATATAATAAATGTCATGCTTTTCCCTTCCTTCTGTTAGAAAAAAGAAGAAAATGATATTTTACTTTGTCTAGGATTTTGGAAAGCTCAAATATTGATTTCTTCCTCCTCACCCAAAATTTGGAAGATGAAACTCTGAGAAAACTTCTAAAAACACTGACTGTTCTCACTGTTGACAGACTGTCTTATAATGTGTGTTGTTCTGACCTCTCAGGAAACTCTGTTTTATGGGATGTTAGCCTCCTGTCTGTAAGGAGGGATGTCTATTGAATGCCATGTGAATAAAGTTTTTTATTATAATAATATAATGTTCCTTATATGCTCACATGTAATTCTTGACTTTGACAGAGAATACTAGTTTTCACAGTACTTTCAAGTACCTGTTGATGAGCCCAGATTTTGAACTAGAAGGTACATCAGAAGCATTCATTCCAATGACCCCATTTTGCACAAAAAAAAAAAAAAGATCCAGAAAAGGAAAGGAACTTGGCAGCATGCACACAGATAGACCATCACATAACTAGGATTCAAATGGAGGTCTTTTGTTTCTAAATCCATTAAACTGGGATGAACAATCTCTGTTTTGAAAAGAGAAATTTGAGCGCATTTGTTCATTTCCTGATATTATATCTTGATCATTTTAATTCCAGGAAAAATAATGTTTTATAAAATTGAATGTATTTTATGAAAACTTTAGCATAGAAGGTTTATTAATATGTAATATATCTTATGTTTGAACCCCAGAATAGAATTTGGTTGTGAAATATTGATTCAAGAACAAGTGGACATAGGAGCCTGTATTTTTGTCTTTCAATATGGAGTTATTCAACCTGGCACATTTTCGGGTAATAATGGCAGAAGTAAAGTCTTTATTTGAATCACGTCAATGTTTAACACTTAGGAATTTTCATTTACAGGTTATAAAAAATCTTATTATAGGTAACATCATGTTTTTAAACATGTGTAAAAAATGTAGGCTGGCCATGTAACAAAAGCAAGGAATAATCAATTGATGACCTGCATGCTCCATCAGCCTCTATGCTACATCAAGGTATTTAGAGAAAGAACCCTAGTTTGTTGCAGCCTGTCCATGGAGGTTCTCTGGGAGGACATGGCAAGTCATACAGAACCTAAGGACACAAATAGGTTGCCATCCTCAGCACTGACTGGAATGCCCATGGTGATAAACTTGCAAGTCCATCAAAGTATCAAACAAGGTATAAATTTACAGTTTAAGACATTATTAAAAGTATCATAGTTTTAAGTTTAGTCAGAGAAACGCTTTCAAGGTTTTTTTTTCTACAGTTGAAGAGTAGAAATTTCATTATTTTATTAGTATAAAGAACTCCTGGGTAAGTAAACTCCTTCTACCAACGTAGATTGGCATCTTAATTGTAGCTTATTCTGTTGAACACTTTGAGTTTGGTTAGACATTGAAGACACCAAGGTCATCCATTGCAATTTGAGCCATCACTAGTTGTCGTGATTCTGTCCTGCCCTGGACTGTGATGATTCTGGAGGAGAGAGTGAGGTTGAAAACTTCATGCAACTCTGCCTCACTTAAACCTAATTTATGCATGGATCAATAGACATCACCCATAATCTTAGAGAAATGGCTTATACTCTAAGAGGTAAAGGGTTAAGCCCAGAGTCACGTTTTATGTTTCAGAGGTGGCACTTGAACCGATATTTTCCTGGTCAGCTCTTTCAACCAGGCCATGATGCCTGGTAGGTAGAGTGTGATGCCCATTATTCCAAAGGACCAGTGATGAAGTCTGCTCTCTGTTTGCCAGAGAGATGATAGACTCAAAACACAGAATAAGGCATACAGTTTCAGACACAGCCAACGTGGGAATTAGTTTTGCTTAACTATGCATATTTGTTACAAGGATTTTCTTTTTCTTCCCTTCCCCTGCCCCTCAGGTTGGGGATGGGGGCTAGAGGTAAAATCTGGAATAGAATGGAAGAAAGAAAGGAAGGAAAGAAGAAAAGAAAAGAAAGGAAGGAAGAAGAAAAAAGGGTCAATGAGGTTTATTTTTTTTTTAATTTCAGAGAAAAGAACAAAAGGCCAGAAAGAAGCACAAACAAGACAACTTTGAAAGCTACAGGTTGAATTTATTATACACTTTAAAAGAGAGGCAAGCTCTATATAACAGAAATCTGCAGGTTCACAGAATGTGGAAATGGTTGTTTTATTTTGGTCATTAACTTTATTAAGTTTAGAATTTTAAAAACTGAAAAAAGTCAAATGTGATGTCTTAACAAGACCCTAATCATCAGATCTTCACCATCCATATTTATGTTCCCTCAAACATCCTGGTCTTTTACTTCTTAAGTTTCCTCAGCTCTGGTGACTTCCAACTTCACTCCATGTTGGCCACCCACAAGGATGGTTACCCCCTTAATCTCACTATCACCACTTTCATGATCAAGAATTCTGAAATTCCTTCAACCAATCATAACCTCATACCATTCCATTTCTCCCTACATCTCATTCTTCCTAAACCTGTTATTTGCCCACATAGTGATCTCTAGATTTTTCTTCCATGCAATACTCTTTCAAATCATCCTCTCTGCCCTTGCTTCTGTTTCCTCATTTTCCAATCTTGACCGTAGCGTTAACCAGTAGTTAACTGGTTCAACCTTACACTGTCCTCTTCTCTCAAATACCTTGCTCCCTCTTCCTATAGCTGTTTCTGCCTTACCCAATCCCAGTCCTGAATTACTCCCAACACCCACTTCCTTCACTCTGACCCTCATGTTTCCCAATGGTGCTGCAAGACATTATGTTGATAAAGTCCACTACAAACGTACTGGACCAACTGGACCCTCATTGGTGGAAGGTAATCTTTCTACCATTCCCTAATTGAGTATCTATCCCATTCTCCACAGAGGCTGTTCCAAATCTTCTCTCCCATACCTCCCTCTCACCTCATCACTAAGGAACCCCACATTATAAAGTACTGAGAAAATTAAGGCAAATCTTCTTGCACTAATACTTCTCTCTCACTCTATTTCAAAACCACTGGGTATGAACCCTTATCTTTTTCCTCTTCTACTCCATTCTCTGATGAAGAGGTGACCCTTCTACCCACTAACATTGTTCCCTTGATCCAAGTACTTCACATCTGCTGCAAACCGTCTCCTGCAAAGCTTCTCCAAATCTTTAATTTCTCCCAATCTATTGGCTACTTGTGACTGCCTTCAAACACTTCCAGCCTTCCCGGTCCTTTAAAATACACCTGTCATTGAACCTTATGGTCTTCTCAAGCTATCATTCTTGATCTCTCTTTCCCTTTGTAGTCAAGTTCCCAGGAAAAGCTGTCCATATTCACTCTCTTCACTTTCTCTTCTCTCACTCACCTCTCACCCACTTACTTCTCACTCATTTCTGATCTCATCCCTCAATGAAAACTCTTTTCTCCAGCTCTGTGGATGGTCTCTAAGTTGCCAAATACAATGCCTATTATCATTCATTTATTCATTCATTCTTGTCCTCTCTGCCTCATTGGATTTGTTGAGTGCCCTCTTGCTTGAAAGTACTTTCCTCTGTGGGCTTTGGGATATTCCTCTCTCCTGATTCTCCTTCTACCTGTCTGACTGCATATTCTCCATCTCCTTTGCTGAGTCATCACTCAGATTCTAACTCTGGTTGTAAGCCATGGCTTTGAACAGAGCCTACCCTCTTGTCTCCTCTATTTGTCCTTTCTTTCTTGGTGACCTCATAATCTCCCATGGGTTTAATTATCTTCTGTATGCAAAAGACTCTCAGACCTCTACCTCCTGGCTTGGTCTTTCCCAGGCTGCTGTTCCATATCACTGGTTGTGAGGAGCAAAGGAAATAATATCTGTAAATAATTTTCCAAACCTTAAAGTGCTGTGTAAGTGGAAGCTATTATTATTGTCATTGCCTGAAAAATCCATAATCCAGTATCCGAATTAGTTATTTTCAGGAAGTATTGAATAATAAGGTAAATAATAGAAGTAAAATAATATATTTGTTGAGCAATTTTCAGTACACAAAGCATTTTCCCATCTAGCCCATAGTGCAGTCCCTGGCATACAGTACGTTTTAAATAAATGCTTGTTGAGTGGCTGATTCTATCTCATTTGATTATCATGGCAGGTGATATTTGAATGAGACAATTTATATATTTAACTTTGTAAAACTTGAAAGCATATATTAATGATGATGATGAAGAAGATGAAGATGAGGAGAGGCAGTGTGGCATCATGGAAAAAGAGCTGAGCTGTTCCACTTCTTACCCATACTAGATTTGTGATCCTGGGCAAGCTACATAACTTCTCAGTGCTCTGGGAAACTCTTCAGGACTTATAAAGTGTACAGAAGCTGCTGACCTATGTAGGGAGTGGGAGTTCCCTCATGCAGGAGTTCCCAAGACCAATGAAATTCTAGGTCTCATACTTACTCCCTTTCTATATGAAGATAATGATTATAGTGATAGTGGTGTAGGAAAGGTATTAATAGATTTTATGGATGAGAATTCTGAGAATGAGAGACAGACAGACAGAAGGAAGGAGAGAGAGGGGGAGATAGAAAGGGGAGAGAGGGAGGGAGGGAAGGAAAGAGTGAGAGAGAGAGAGACAGAGACAGACAGACAGACAGACAGGTAGACAGACACAGTTTTCCATATTTGCATAGCTAGTTAACAAACAAAACCAGAGCCTAGATCTTTTGACTCTTCCACATCACCCCTCAATAATACTCTCATCCTTATGATCTGAGCATCTAGATTTTTAAGACCTCTCCATGTGGACCATGGAGAGTTTTAGGCCATTAGCTTCCTTACTGCACACACCATGCATCTGAGCCCAGCAGGCAGCAGCATTTTCCCTTATTAAGCCTGAGTGGGTATTTTTAATTTAGAGAGAATAATAGCTGTATTGTCTCTGCTTCCTTCATGGGCTATTTTCACTGTTTTCAGGCAGCGTTAAAATATAACTTCATTTCTTAAGCTGTTGAAGATCAGCAGTACCTACCCTTTAGACTTCCTGAGCCATGACATTCAACCCATATGCATAGCAAACAGAGTCAGGACATCTTCCATGTGACAGCCATCACCTCCCCTTTAGCCCAATCATTAATGAACATTTTCATAAGAAAGCTAAGGAACTGGGCAGAAAGTCAGTGACCTTTGAGATTGCTTGTGCCTCTCCTTTGGGCCTTTTGATCATTTCAGTTAATATCATGGGCCCGTTGCCATGAACATTGCACATGCACAATACACAATACACAAGGGCATTAAAGGAAAGCATTCAATTTGACTGAAGTTTTGATTTGTGCTATTTTACTCAACCCCCCTCCAATTTTCGCTTATCAAAAGGCCCCCTGGATGCTGAGGGGAGATGAGCACACCTTTACTTCTTTAATTCAGGAAGTTACCTACACTGACATATAGTCATCCCAAGTGGTGGCAAGAATTTATCAGCCTTGGAAGGAGGAAGATGAGTTCCATTTTGGATGAATTCTTTGAGTTGCTTATGGAATAACCAAGCAAAAACATCTATCAGACAGTGGAAGATAGATAAATAGATGTGTAGATATAGTTGTCAATGGCAGAGGTGAACCTATGGGAACAAATCAGTTCAACAAGGAGAAAATATAAAGAGAGAAGAAAGAGATGGAATATCAGATTGCAAGGACAAAAGACTATCTTCCCTTTCGATTCCTTTTTATATGCTGTTGTCTTCTCCCCTTAGAAGTTAAGCTTCTTGAGGGCAGAGATTGTCATACTTGTTTGTTTTGTATCCCTTCCTGAAACATAAGTGCTTAATATATTCTCTTTCTCTCCTCTTCTCTGCCTCTTTCTGTGTGTCTCTCTGTCTTCCTCCTTATTTACTCCCTCCTTCCTTTTCCTCTTCTACCTTTCTTTTCTCTCTCCCCCATTTTCTTTTCCCTTCTGTCAATCTCCCTCCCTTCCTTCCTCTGTCTACCTCCCCTCTTCCCCTTTTCTCTTCCTCTTTATCATTTCCTCCTTTTCTGTCTCTCTGTTGATGTCTCTCTCAAATGGAGATAGTAAATGTAAATGATTCTAGTGCCTAACTAATGAAAGGATGGGAAACTAAACTCTAGAGAGACAAGGGGAGCTTTTTCAGGGAAAGGGGAGACAAGCATATCTTTTAGCCTTTAAGGAAGAAGCATGGAGGGTAGATGGAGAGAAATAACTTCTTTAAACGTTGCTAGGTTGACCCTCAGATTAGAGACACAAAATTAGTCATCAGGCTATACCTTTCCAGATTGCTAAAACCTGTTAGAACTTGTCTCTAAAGGCACAGACTTGGAAAGCCCAAGATAGGTCACCTCTACCCCAAAAAGGAGTTTTCAGAGGAGGAAGTCAATGGAAGGTGAGAGAGTGTGTGTATGACAAAAATGGTAGGGAAGCAATCTGGGTTAGTGGATAGTGTGCTAGACATAGAGAGTCAGAAAGCTCTAACTTCGAGTTGGATTCGCATATTACTGCTGACATTTCCTGGCTGGATGATCATGGTGAACCCATCTCTTCACGTCCATGGCAGCACTCTAAGATGATAAGATAGAGGGCTTGTATTAAGATCTCAAGAGGAAATACAAAAGTTTAACAGTGAATATCAATTTTTGACAGGGTAGATTTATGATTTTTAAGGTAATTTTTTTTTGTTACAAACTTAACAGGCATCAATGAGCACATTTCAAACAGACAAAGAATAGTACAAAAGAGGGTTGTATATGAAACCAGGAATATTTCCTACTTTTAAAAGTGTGTATTGAATTGACCTTAATAATAGAAGTGACACTTGAACCCAGGACATGCTGACTAATAAACCTAGTTACGTTATGCTCTGTACCACCCTGCCTCTCTAAAGCTGATATATACTTTAAAAATGTTTTACCTAATAGAGATTCACAGTGTAATATGCAATCCTCTCTTTTATGTTGTTTGAATGAGGAAATGTTCACATTTGTTCAATTCATAATATATATTTATATATTAAAATTAACCTGGTAGGAACACCACCCTGCCTGCCTGTGTTCCCTTCTGACCTTCTTTCTGCTCTTTTCTATGTATTTTTAAAAATGTTTCATTGATGTTATTTAAAAAAACCCATCACTGCTCATCAATTCCATCTCCCCCTAAATAAAAGTCACACCTCCTCTGGTAACATAATAAATATAGTCAAGGGAAACAAATCAACACATTGATATCTGAAAAGATGTCTTATTCCGCACCTCCAGTCTACACCTCTCCAAATCTCATTGCTCAGACCTTGTCTTTGAAACTTAAACCCTCACATTTTACATGGTCCTTGGGCTGCAAGACCTTGGTGATAGCAGAGATTTCCTAACCTGCACTCATTTTGTGTATAAACTTGTCTTGACAAGAATGGCCGAGATTTCGGGCTGCCCAAACTTCTGGGCGGAATTCTCTGCCCTTTCTGAGAATGCACAAAAATCTTGTTTTCATAAGCTGAGGCCATATCTTGTGGAGCCTGAGGAGTGCAGGATTGCCAAGAACAGTGGGGTCTGAGGTTATGTAACACATCCAACTTGGCCCAATACCTGATATCTTGCTGGAAAATCGTAGGTGGAGTTAAAAGAACTTTGTGTCCACACAGTATGTGCAGTAAAACCTTGTATGAAGCTTGTTGTTCTCCTGGATTTGTTTCCTACCTCTGTGGACTTTCCAACTCTGCCTGCATCCAGGACATATGGCTGATTCAGGACTCTTCTGAGCATCCCCTAGCCAAACTGTCTCCATATCCAGTTCTGAGGATGAGTACTGATAGAATGCTATCCATCAGGCAATCCAACCGCTTTTATTTAGCTCCTACTGTGTTGCTAAAGGCAGGGGGTACAAAGACAAAAATAAAATAATTCTTGCTCTCACAAAGTTTACATTTTAGTGAAGGAGACAACACATGCATCCATAAGGAGGTGGAAGTCTGTTTTGCAAATTCACGTGTTCCCATGTACTCAGGCAGCCGGGGACAGAGAATCCACTTTGGTAGGAATGATGTGGTACATGTTGCCAAGTGGGGACACTGTATTGTTCTACCTATGAGACTGCTTGTTGGGAGCCTACTACTGGTGGTTAATGGAAAGAGTGTTCCCTTGACCAGTGAAATCTGAAGAAAGTTCATACAGAGCCCTGTTGAAACTCATGGGCAGAGGGACACGGGGCATTTTTTGGTGCATTTAGCCTTATGTGATCCCTCTTCTCCTGTCTCTTAGTGAGGCTAAGTGGTCATTTCCCGTAGGAACCCTTTCCTGACACCTTCCACACCAAGATGCTCATACTCTACTTCTGGAAATTACATTGTATAACTCTTTCTACTTTCTATTTTCTTTTCCATATATGTTGTTTCACTGTAGAAGGAGATAAACTCTTGAAAGTATTTTGGACTTCGTAATCCCTTGTGCCTATCACAGTGTCTTGCACATAGTAGGACGGTAATGCATGTTTACTGAATTGAAGTAAAATTGTGTCATATGTATGGTCCCATGGTCCACAGAGACTACTTTTAGAATGTTTATAGTGAGAATATTTTTGTTTACATCTTGTTAACAGTGCCCTAGTAACTGAGTCAGTGGTCAGTGGGCCTGATGCCATACAGGTCAAACTGGGGCTCAGATAAGCAGAGCACTTATTTATAAACTCACTGCAAAGAGTTGTGATGAGAACATACTGCTATTTGATCTCTGTATTAGCAAATGGAGAAGATTAGCCCCAGGGCACCCAAAGAATCTTGTGAAGTAGCCCTCCCTCCTCTTTCCTGCCCTGTAGGATCCCTAGCTTCATCAGTCCTTCAAGGCTCAGCTAAGACACCACCTACTCCAGGAAGCCTCTCTTGATCCCTTCACTCCTTCCAAATAATAGCTGGCTAGCATTTACGTAGCACTTTGAGGTATGCAAAGTGCTTCACATATGTTATGTCCTTAGATTATTATAACCCTCTGAGGTTTTATGCCCATTTTACAGATGGGAAACTAAAGCAAAGAGAGGCTCAATGATTTGCTGAGGCTCACCCTGCTGTAAGTGTCTGGGACAGTATTTGAATTCATATCTTCTATCCTGGTCCTGTGCTCTCTTATTCCACATTCTATTTACTTATCTATTTACATGTTGTATCCACCCTTACTGGAACGTAAGCTCTTTGAGGTCAAGTATTATTTTTCTGTTTGCCTTTGTATCTTCTAGTCCTAACATAGTTCTACACACAAACTAGGCACTTAATAAATACTTATTGGGTTGGGTTCATGTCCAAGTAAGAGCCATAAAAGCATTGATTCTAGTGCTTGAAGAAACATCCAGAGGTCATCCAGTGGATGGGCACTAGATTTGGAGTCAGAAAGACCTTGGGTTCAAATCCTGATTCACAAGCTTACTAGATGTATGACCATTACGGGCACATCATTAGTTTCTCTATGCTTCAGTTTTTTCATTTACAAAATTATGAGCTTGGATTCAAGGGTCTTTTAGATACCTTTCAGCTCTAAATCCATGATCTTAGTCCAACCATCTCATTTTACAAATGAGGAAACTGAGGACCAGTACTTGCTCAGGGTCACATACTAAAAGCACCATAGTTGGGATTTGAACTTAGGTCCTCTCACTCCAAAACTACCTCTTTTCCCACTCTATACCATGAGAAGATAGAGGCTAGAGTCCTTCTGCCAAGGGTTAGCTGCTATCTTCCCTCAGAGTTATTGGCCTTTGGTGCACGTACAATATGTGCATTTTATGGTAACAAGAGTGATGTTTACATGGTGTTTGTGAGCATCAGCCTTCCTCTTGCTCTCTAGGTCAATGAAAACCGGCTTATGTCTGTCTAACTCCCTCTCAGTCACTGGTCCCTCAATCCAATTCATCCAAAAGAATTTCTAATAATAGAAAGTGAGGAAAACATGGATTTCCTTGCTTTCTGCATCAATACCCATCATCCCCTTTTCAATTAAATGGTGATTTCTATTCATGGAGGCTGTGAATATTGCCTATTCAATGGACTCGTGATCTCAACATAGATGCTCTTTCCATTGGTATAGATCACTACTGATCTGTGTCTTTACATCTGGCCATGTTCTCCCATAAATCCTCTATAGAAGATCTACCCACCCTGATGGATGGTTTCATTTAGCATCTCTTCTCTGTATGCTGAAGCAGCCTTTGAGTTCTTATCCCTTATTTTTGATAGCTGACCAGGCTACCTCCTTTTCAGAGTTTACATTTCCTGGATGGAATCTTTTAGAACTTTTCTTCTATGCAAATCTCCTGTGCCTGCCAAGAAACTCCTTATTATCCCTGAATTTGAATTCCTCAGAGATTATAATCTTCTATGATAATTGCATGGGTGTCATTATACTCCATGGCTGTTCTAGGTGCTGTCTATGCATCAACCAGCACTTTCTACCATGCTACTTGCTAGTCAGTCCATCAACAACTTTCATTCATTCATCAGTTAATCAACAACTATTATTAAGTGCCTACAAGGTGCCAGACACTATGCTGGGTACTGGGGATAGCAGTTAAAGGGATCAAAAAAGCACTCACAATGTACCAGGCACCATATTAAATACCGGAGCTACAAAGGAAGGCAAAAATATCATTTCTACCTTCAAGGAGCTTATATTCTAAAGAGGGATACAGCTTATAAATAACTAGGTACATACAAGATATATACAGTTAAAATGGAAAGAAGTTGCAGAGAGACAAACATTAGAAGCTGATGGGGACAGAGAAAGGCCTCCTGCATAAGGTGGAATTTAAGGTGTCTCAAAGGAAACTAGAGAAATGAAGAGACAGAAATAAGGAGACAGAGCATTTCAGACATGGGAGATTGCCAATGTGATGACAGAGAGTCAGAATCTTAAGTGTCATGTGTGGGCCACTGCAAGGAGTCCAATGTCCCTGGATCATGGAGTGGGAAATGGCAGTGATGGGTGAAAAGATTGGAAAGGTAGGAAGGGAGCAGCCTGTGAAGGGCTTTAAATGCTAAGTAAGGTAATGTGTGTACTTAATCCTGGAGGTAACAGGTAGGCATTAGAGGTTATTGAGCATGGAAGTGACATTGTCAGATCTATGCTTTAGAAAGATTCCTTTGGCCTCTAAGTGGAGGATGGATTGAAGGAGGGGTATATACATTAGAGGTTATTGAGCATGGAAGTGACATTGTCAGATCTATGCTTTAGAAAGATTCCTTTGGCCTCTAAGTGGAGGATGGATTGAAGGAGGGGTATATGAGGAAGGAAGCTCAGCTAGATGCTATGCCAATAGTCCAGATGAGAGGTGATAAAGACCTGAATTAGGAATGTAACTGTATGAACAGAAAGAAAGGGATTCATATGAGAGATATTGGGAAGGTTAAAACAAAGTTTGGCAATAAATGGAACATCTGGAGTGAGTAAAAATAAGGAGTCAAGATGTAAACCTGAGTGACTGGAAGGATGATGATTCGGAAGAGGGAAAGACAATTCAGTCTTCGAGGTCTTGAGCTTGAGGTGCCTGTGAGATATCTAGTCCAAAAGATAGTTGTAAATTCAGAACTAGAACTCAGCAGTGAAACTCTGACTGGCTACATAGAGTGCAAATCATCTGGGTAGAGAGAATAAGTGAATCTATGGGAACTGATGAGCTCACAAGTCTGGGCTAAGGACAGCATTGGCTGCACTTGCAGTTAAAGGGCATGACCTGAGGATCAATCCAAGAAAACAGAGAAGAGGCGGGAGATAGAAGACAATGGAGGAGAGGGTAGTGTTACCAATGCCTGGAGGAGATGATCACTAACGCAAAGGTCAAGAAGGAGTAGGCTTGCAGAAGAATTCTATTAGATATGACCAGTTCAGTGTGGAAGATTCTCAACAAACAAACAAATAACATTTTCCACTTTAAAAATATTTAATTTCTTGAGGAGTTAAATAAAAACTTACCTTCTCCCCTCCCCAACATTGATATCCCCCATTAAAATGAGAGTTTCCTGAGGGCAGGGACTATTTTTTTGCCTTTCTTTGTATCCTTGTGATTATCATGATATTTGTCACATAATAAGTACTGAATCAAAGCCTGTTGACTGACAGAACTGAATTACAGTCTCAATTGTGAGTCAATAATATGATAAAGGCAACCTAAAAAACATTGGGCTTCATTCAGAAAGACAAAGGGTCTGAAATGAGGGGAGCAATCATCTTATTGAACTCTGCCCTGCTCACATCCTCTTTGGAGTATGGTGTTTAGTTCTAGATGATGTGTTATAGGAAGGACAGTGATAGGCGAGAATATCTTGAGGAGGAGAAGGAGATTGATGATGAACCTTGAAATAATTTCATAAGAGTACTGAATACAGACACTATAGATGTTTAGCTTAGAGATAAGAGGACTAGGACTAGGGTTGAGGAAGAGATAATTGCCATCTTGAAGTATTTGAAGGGCTGCTGTGTGGAAGGATTAGGTTTATTTCTGCTTGATCTCAAAGGATAGAACTCAGAGCCCTGGGCAGAAATTGCAATGAGGCAAATTTTCTATCTATGTAACAACAAACTTAAAAATTAGAGCTGTTCAAATATGAATGGGCTATCTTGGAATGTAGGGATTTCCTCCTCATAGAAAGTCTTGAAAGGGAGAATGAATGATGCCTTGCTGGACATGAAATAGAGGGGATCATGGGTCGAGAGTGGGTTGGAGTCATTGACCTCTGAGTCCCCTTTCAACTTAGAAAAGCAGAGTCAGTACTCTTTAAGGGCTTCAAGTTCTGAAACACTTTGTTATGATATTCTCACAAATTCCTATTTTTATGTCACTTGGGAATTATTGCATAATGTTTTTCATCACCCTCATCCTCATCCTTTTCTTTAACAAAAATGAATTACATAAGAAATTCCTCACATTTGCCCAAAGCAACATGGACTGGCTAATGGTCCAGCTAAATAAAACATACACGGCCCCTTCAGAGGGAAACTAAGCTCAGCAGAGCACTGAGTTGAAGAGATCCTTTTATTGATGTATTTTCCTTAGGACACTTACATCATTGATTAAACACCTGGTGCTGAATGCATGAACAAAACAAGCATAAATAGTAAGAACCCATCAATATCCCCACACTTGTGATAGTGCTTTGCACGTAGTAAATGTTTAATAAATTTTTAAAAATTCATTTGCTCATTCATTTGACATGATTTGGCATGAACAGGTATTCTACTGACTTTCTATTTGAATCTGGGCAAACTACTTGACCTCTCTTGGCCTTAGTTTCCCCGTGTGTAGAAGGAGGGTCTTGGTGATGATCCCCAAGCTCCCCTCTAGTTCCATCTACGAATTGATCCTTTTACTGAGTACATAGAGGAATTGCAATACTATACTTATCCAGATTCTGTATCACATATCTTTGTCCATTCCTTACCCTTAGACTAGAAGATAGTGTTTCCTCTTTCAAAGCATGCAAAAGGTCATCAACCTTATTCAGACCCTGGACATTATTAGGACACCAGTTCTATCAGGCTGTTCTTTCTCCCTTGCTAGATCTTGCCAGATCTCCCAAACATGCATGTTTTGTAACTCATCAGGTGGTAATTTGTACTGCTAATGGTCGACCCACTACAAAATAGCTTTCAACCAGTCAAAGAAAAGCTGAATAAACAACCTTTCCCAGAATCTAGATCACCCTTCTGTGATTCAGTAGTCTTAATAGCAATTGAGAGTCATCAGTACCTGAGACTTTGGAAGCAAAGTCACCCCAAGTCTATCTCAACCACCACTAAGGTACTCAGGATGAGCATCAGAATGCTTTCCAATGTAGAGAATTTACTTTTTATGCTTATTTGGCTTGGAGGGAGGATCCCAGTATTTTGTAGTTGATTGCTGACTTGGAAGCTTTCACAAGGTAACCAAACCAGTCAATGCTATTAAATGTGATAGGACTTTTTAAAGGTGTGCCTTGCCCTCATCAAGGTATGGCATTAGACTTGTTTCGAAACACTCAGTGTAGGTGGGAAGCGGAAAGAAGAATCAAGGCAAAGATAGCATTGTGAACTCAATGACAAGCAATACAGGGATACAATTTTGTCCCTTAGCCTCAGGCATGGTGATGATCTTTGGGAGGAAAGCATGAGGAGGGAGGAGGTTGCTGATTCTCTGAGAAGTTGCTGTCTGGACTTGGTATACCTTGGTATACCTTGGCCTAACCAGGCCAAGTTTTCATCCCTTCTGGTTCACTGTAGGGTACCTGGTTTCTGTCTTCCATGTATCAAGGCTGATCAGGGGCACAGGTGAAAGCCAGGAATTTCCTAAGGGATATCTGTTTGGTTTCCTGTATTGGAAGTTCCAAGTAAGGAGGTTCTAGGAACTGGCTACTGAGGTCCCCTGAGGGCAACTTGAGCCTAGAAGTTTCCAGCATGAAAGATTCCAGAAATGAGAGGCAGTATTACCCAGTGGTTAGCATGTGTGACTTGTCAGTCAGGCTTGAACCCTGCCTTGGATACTTACTAGCCATGGGCAAATTTACTTCTCTGACCCTCAGTTTCCTCATCCATAAATTGGGAAGAATAATGCTTCTAATATCTACCTCTGAGACTCAATAAAAATAATGTTTTAAGGAATAAGGAGAGAGACTTGACATGGGATTTCTTAGGCATACGAAACTCTCAGGTGAGGAAGCTTCCTATCCTGATGCAGGTTGGACTCTTCTCCGCAACCTAAATCTTAGAGAGTTGCCTAGAGCACTAAGAGACTGAGAGATGTGCTCAGCATCGCATTGCACTTGGCAAACCTTAAAGGGCTGTACAGATGCTGGTTTTTATTTCTTTATGGAGAGTTCCAGACAAAGGGTAGGGTGAAGGTTCTGGGCAAGAAGAAGGGGCATGTCTAGAGTGGGAT